>NC_044976.1:112900501-113217633 GCF_008728515.1 Papio anubis | reverse complement strand
ATACAACAGTTAGCAGGGTGTCATGGCACATGCCTGTAATCCCAGCTACTCAGGAGGCTGAGACAGGAGAATCACTTGAACCCAGGAGGCAGAGGTTGCAGTGAGCCAGGATCATGCCACTGCACTCCAGCCTGGGCAACAGAATGAGACTCTGCCTCAAAAAAACAAAACAAAACAAAAAATAGCAACAATGTATTAGATTATAAATGCTTATTTATGCTTTATATAAAAGAAATGAATGACAGCAATGATACAAAAGATGGGAGGAGGCCAGGCATGGTGGCTCAAGCCTGTATTCCCAGCACTTTGGCAGGCGGAGGAGGGTGGATCACTTGAGGTCAAGAGTTCAAGACCAGTCTGCCCAACATGACAAAACCCTGTCACTACTAAAAATACAAAAATTAGCCGGGCTTGGTGGTGGGCACCTGTAATCTCAGCTACTCAGGAGGTTGAAACACAAGAATCACTTGACCCCAGGAGGTGGAGGTTGCGGTGAACTGAGATGGCACCACTGCACTCCAATCTGGGCAACAGAACAAGACTCTGTATCCAAAAAAAGAAAAAAATAAAAGATGGGAGGAAAGAATTATAAGGTACCCATAGTAACCTTGAAGCAGTAGAGGGTTATTTGAAAGTGGACTTGGATTACTGTAAATATATATTGCAAACTCTAGTGAAATCACTTTAAAAAGTAAAAATAGAAGTATAGCTAATATTCTAAGAAAGGAGAGAAAATGGAATCACAGGAAAGGCTCAATTAAAACCACAAATAGTATAAAAAGTGTAAAAGACAAAAATAGGAACAAAGAACAGGACAACAAATAGAAAAACAGTAATAAATATGGTAGATAATAATCCAACTATATCAATAATCACTTTGAATGACAATAGTCTAAATGACCGACTAAGAGATTGTCAGAGTGGATCAGAAAACAATACCCAACTACATGCTGTCTATAAGAAACTCACTTTAAATGTAAAAACACATCTAGAATAAAAGTAAATGGATACAGATATACCATATTAACACTAATCACAAGAAAGTATATTAACACTAATCAAAAGAAATTTTAAAACTTCCACTCTACAAAAGAGAATGTCAAGAAAATGAGAATACAAACCACAGACTGGGAGAAAATGTCTGCAAAAGAAACATCTTTTAAAGGACTGTTATCTATAATATACAAAGACTCAAATACGGTTAAGTCTTTTCTCTTATTGTTGATTAAAATTCAACAATAAGAAAACAAGCAACTTGATTTAAAAAATAGGCCAAAGACTTTAACAGACACCTTACAAAAGGAGACATACAGACAGCAAATAATCATATAAAAAAGAGTAGCTATATTAATTTCAGACACAGCCAACTTCAAAGCAAGGAAAGTTGTCAGATACAAAGAGGGCCATTTTAAAATGCTTTTACAGCTGAGCACAGTGGTTCATGCCTGTAATCCCAGTACTTTTGAGAGGCTGAGGATGGAGGACCACTTAAGTCCAAGAGTTCGAGACCAGCCTAGGCAACGTAGCAAAATCCACCTCTACAAAAAATAGAAAAATCAGTCAGGCATGGTGCTACACACCTATAGTCCCCACTACTCAAGAGGCTGAGGTAAGATATTCCCTTGAGCCCAGGATTTCAAGGCTGCAGTGAACTGTGATCACATCATTGCACTGCAGTCTGGGTGACAGAGCAACACTCTGTATCAAAAAAATAAATAAATAAAAATAAAATGCTTTTGGGTCAATTCTCCAAGAAGATATAACAATGTTTAATATGTATAGGTCTAGCAATATGGTGTCAAAATACATGAAGCAAAAACTGGTAGAACTGCAAGGAGAAATAAATTAATCCTCTATTATAGCTGAAGATTTCAACATCTCTATCAGAAATGGACAGATTCAGCAGGCAGAAAATCAGTAAGACATGTAGGTTGAGTGTCCCTTATCCAAAATGTTTGGGACTAGAACAATTAATATATCAGATTTCAGATTTTTTCTTAGATTTTGGAATATTTCCATTGTGTTTACCAGTCGAGCATCCCCAATCTGAAAATCCAAAATTTGAAATGCTCCAATGAGCATTTTCCTTTGAGCATCAATTTTGGCACTCAGTTGGATCTTGGAGTATCTTAGATTTGGGATTTTTGGATTAGGGCTGCTTAACCTGTAGTTGGATTCAATAAAACCATCAATCACCTTGACATCTACAGACTGCTTAATCCAACAATAACATACATAGTCTTCTGAAGCTCACATGGAACATTCATCAAGATAGACCATATTCTGGGCCATAAAACACACCTTAACAAATTTAAAAGATTATAAATTGTACAGTATCTGCTCTCAGATCACAATGGAATGAAACCAGAAATAAATAACAGAAGGATAGCTGGAAAATCACAAAATGCCTGGAGATTAACCAAGACACTTCTAAATACCACCTGAGTCAAAGAAGAAATCTCAAGAGAAATTCAAAAATATTTTGAACTAAATGAAAATTAAAACACACATTATTGAAATCTGTGGGATACAGGAAAAACTGAGAGGAAAATTTATAGCATTGAATGCATAAATTGGAAAAGACTATCTGAAATCAATCATCTAAATTTCCACTGTAGGCAACTAGAAAGAGAAGAGCAAATTAAATCCAAACTAAGAAGGAGAAAAGAAGTAATGAAAATTAGAGTAAAAACCATGAAAGTGAAAACGGAAAATCAATAATTTTAAGAAATCAATGAAACCAAAAGCTGGTTATTTGAAAAGATCGATAAAATCAATAAAGTCTAGCCAGGCTAAGAAAAAGAGAGAGAAGATTCAAATTACTAATACATAAATGAAAAAGGAGACATCAATACAAACCCCATGGATGTTAAAATGAAGACATATTATGAACAATTCTATGCCCACAAATTTGCTAACCTAAATGGAATGGACCAACTGTCAAAAGACACAACTGCCAAAACTCACAGAATTAAAAATAGGCAATATGAATAAGCCTATATCTATTAAAGAAATTAAGTCAATAATTAATAACCCTCCAAAACAGAAAGCACCAGACCTGCCAGCTTCACTGGTGAATTCTACGAACACTTAAGGAAGAAATTATACCAATTCTCTACTATCTCTTTCAGAAGACAGAAGCAGAGGGAATATTTTCTGATTCATTCTATGATGCCAGCAGTACCCTAATACCAAAACCAGACAAAGACATTATAAGAAAACTACAGACAAATAATCTCTCACAAACACAGATAAAAAAATACTCAACAAAATATTAGCAAATCAAATCCAATAATGTATAAAAGGAGCCGACACAGTGGCCCACACCTAAAATCCCAATTCCAGCTACTCAGGAGACTGAAGTGGGAGGATTGCTTGAGGCCAAAAGTTTGAGACTAGCCTGGGCAACACAGCAAGATCCCATCTCTAAAAAGAAATTTTAAAAATTATCTGGGTGCAGTGGCACACACCTATAGTCTCAGCCACTGAGGAGGCTGAGGCAGGAGGATCACTTGAGCCCAGGAGTTCAAGGCTATAGTGAGCTATGACCATGCCTGTGAAAAGCCACTGCACTCCAGCCTGGGTGACAGAGCAAGATCCTGTCTCAAAAAAAAAAAAAATAATAAAGTATAAAAAGAATTATACAACACACAACCAAATGGAATGCAGTCAAGGTATGCAAGGCTGGCTCAGCATTTTAAATCAATTATTGTAATCCATCACATAACAGGCTAAAAAAATTACATGATCATATCAATAGATATAGAAAAATTATTTGATAAAGTCCAACACCCATTCATGATAAAAACTCCTAGTAAACTAGGAATAGAAGGAAACTTGCTCAACCTAATAAAGAATATCTACAGAAATCTATAGCTAATATCATACTTAATGGTGAGAAACTAGAAGCTTTCCCACTAAGATCAGGAACAACGCAAGGATGTCCCCTCTCACCATTCTTTTTCAACATTGTACTTAAAGTTTCAATTAATACAATAAAACAAAAAAAAGGAAACAAATGGAATCAGATTGAGAATAAAGAAATAAAAACTATTTTTGTTCACAGATAACATAGCTGTCTGTACAGAAAATTTGAAAGAATCAACAGCAAAAAAATCCTGGAACTAATAAGCAATTACAGCAAGGTTGCATGATACAAGGTCAATATACTATACAAAAGTCAATCATTTTCCTATACACCAGCAATGAATAAGTGGAATTTGAAATTGAAAACACAATACCATTTACATTAGTATACAAAAAAAAATGAAATACTTAGGCACAAATCTAACAAAACATATGCAAGAGTTATATGAGGAAAACTATAAAATTTTGATGAAAACAATCAAATAATAATTAAATCAATAGAGAAATAGTCCATGATCATGGATAGGAAGATTCAATATTGTCAAGATGTCAGTCCTTCCCAACTTGATCTACAGATTCAATGCAATCCCAGTAAAAATCTCGGCAAGTCATATTGTGGATATCTACAAACTGATTCTGAAGTTTATATGGTGAGGCAACAGACTCAGAAGAGCCAACACGACATTAAAGGAGAAGAACAAAGTTGCAGAACTGATACTACTCAAATTCAAGACTTACTATAAAGCTACAGTAATCAACATAGTGAGGGATTAGTGGGGAAAAGAGACAAAGAGATCAAAGGAACAAAATGGAGAGTCCAGAAATAGACCCAAATAAATATAGTCAACTGATCTTTGACAAGGGAGTAACAAATAGACCCAAATAAATAGTCAACTCGTCTTTGACAAAGGAGTAACAGCTATAAAATAGAGAAAAGATGGTCTTTTCAAAAAATGATGCTGAAGCAAGTGGACATCTACATGCAAAAAAAAAAAAAATCTGGAGACGGATCTTACAACCTTAAAAAAAATTAACTAAAAATGTATCATAGACCTAAATGTAAAATACAAACCATAAAACTCCAAGATAAATAGGAGAAAACCTGGATGATCTTGGGTATCACAATGACTTTTTTTTTTTTAGATACAATAACAAAGATACAATCCATGAAAGAAATAATTCATGAGCCGGACTTCATTAAAATTAAAAACTTCTGCTCTCGCCGGGCGCGTGGCTCAAGCCTGTAATCCCAGCACTTTGGGAGGCCGAGACGGGCGGATCACGAGGTCAGGAGATCGAGACTATCCTGGCTAACACGGTGAAACCCCGTCTCTACTAAAAAAATACAAAAAACTAGCCGGGCTAGGTGGCAGGTGCCTGTAGTCCCAGCTACTCAGGAGGCTGAGGCAGGAGAATGGTGTGAACCCGGGAGGCGGAGCTTGCAGTGAGCTGAGATCTGGCCACTGCACTCCAGCCTGGGCGACAGAGCGAGACTCCGTCTCAAAAAATAAATAAATAAATAAATTAAATAAATAAAAATAAAAACTTCTGCTCTCCAAAAAATAATGTCAAGAGAATGAGAATACAAGCCGCAGACTGGGAGAAAATGTCTGCAAAAGAAACATCTGATAAAGGACTGTTTTCTATAATACACAAAGACTCAAAATTGTTAAGTCTTTTTTCTTATTGTTGACTAACAATAAGAAAATAAGCAATCTGATTTAAAAATGGGCCAAAGACCTTAACAGACACCTTACCAAAGGAGACATACAGATGGAAAATAATCATATGAAAAGATTCCCATCATATGTCATCAGAGAAATGCAATTTAGAACAACGAGATACCAACACACACCCCTATTCGAACGGCCAAAATCCAGAACTTTGACGACACCAAATGCTGGTGAGAGTATAGAACAATAGAAACTCTCATTCACTGCTGGTGGAAATAAAAATTGTACACCCAATTTGGAAGACAGTTTGGCAGTTTCTTACAAAACTAAACATACTTTTACCATATGATCCAGGAATTGTGCTCCTTGGTATTTACCTAAAGGAGTTTAAAATGTCCACACAAAAGCCTGCACATGGATACTTATAGCAGCTTTATTCATAACTGCCAAAACTTGGAAGCAACCAAGATGTCCTTTAGTAGGTGAATGGATAAATAAGCTGTGGTATGTGCAAACAATGAATGGAATATTATTCAGTGCTTAAAAAATGAACTATCAAGTGATGAAAAGACATGGAGGAACCTTGAATGCATATTACTAAGTGAAAGAAGCCAATCTGAAAAGGCCACATACTGTAGGATTCCAACTACCTAACATTCTTGAAAAGGCAAAATTATGGAGACAGTTAAAAGATCAGTGGTTACCAGGATAAGGTGTAGAGAATCAACAAGCAGAACACAGAATTTTAGTGCAATGAAACTATTCTGTATTGTACTATAATGGGGGATATATTTGTCCAAACCCATAGAATGTACAACACCAAGAGTGAACACTAATGTAAACTATGAACTTTGGACAATCATGATGTGGCAATGTAGGTTCATCAATTGTAACAAATGTGCCACTCTGGTGAGGTATGTTGGTAATGGGAGAGGTTATACATGCATGGGACAAAAGCTTTGCAAACTGGAATCTACATAAAACCCAGAACTATCCTTGAGTAGACCCAGAACTATCCTTGAGTAGAGCATACATTAAACAGACCCAGGGGCAGCACAGCAAAGGCATTAAAAATTGAACTGATATTGGAACTCCCACACTGAAAAGGCAAGACAGAACCTATTATGAACCTAAGTGAGCTGACTGCCTGTTAGAAAATAAACAAACATTCTCTAGGAAATCTGAAGAGGACTCAGATTCTCACAACATAATATTCAAAATGTCCAGGACATAATCCAGAATTGCTGAACATTCAATGAACTAGGAAAATTTAACCATTGTAAGTCTCAAATTATTAATTATTACCTAAGATAGTTGATGAGATAACCAATAAAACTAGGATCTATGGGAAAAAAATCTCAGAAATGGACCCCAAGATATTCCAGACATTGGCATTACTGGATACAACTATGTTTATTATGTTCATAGAGATAAAAAGTAGAGCTTTAAAAAGTCAGCAAAGAACTTAAAATTCTGGAAAGTGACCCTACAAATTTTTAAAGAACCAGCTAATACTCAACCAGTAAATACAGTAACAGAAATTAATACATCAACTGATAAATTTTAAAACAGACAAGAAGTAACTAAATACAAAATCAGTAAACTGGAAGAGAGGTTAGAAGAAATTATGTGGGCCAGGGCAGTGGCTAATACCTATAATCCCAACATTTTGGGAGGCCAAGGTGGGAAGATCACTTGAACTCAGGAGTTTGAGACTATCCTGGGCAACATGGCGAAATCCTAGCTCTAAAAAAATACAAAAATTAGACAGGCCTGGTTTTGTGCGGCTGTAGTCCTAGCTACTTGGGAAGCTGAGGTAGGAAGATTGCTTGAGCTTGGGATGCGGGGTTTATAGTGAGCCAAGATGGAACCACCGCACTCCAGCCTGGGCAACAGTGTGAGACCACCCCCCGCCCAAAAAAAAAAAAAAAAAAAAGAAAAAAGTATCCTGAGTGGAGTACAGTGAGAAAAAAGATGAAAAATACATACAGAATCAGAAATACAGAACAGTGACCTCATTATCGTGACCTGAAAAGATTGAACAGGCTCTCATCTCAGGGACTTTGCACTTAACTGCTTCCTCTGCCTGAAATATTCTTTCCCAAAATAGATGGCCCACTCCCTTACTTTATTCAGGTCTCTACCCAATGTCACTTAATCAGAAAAAACTTCCCAATCACACTGTCCCAAAATATTATCTCCTTAAGCAGTTATCACCTAACATACATTTTATTTATTCACTATGATCTGTATCCTCCCCCCTCACTAGACTGTATACTCTTTTTTTTTAAAGTTCTGCGATACATGTGCAGAATGTGTAGGTTTGTTACATAGGTATACACGTGCCATGGTGGTTCGCCACACCTATCAACCCATAATCTAGGTTTTAAGCCCCACATGCATTAGGTATTTGTCCTAATGCTCTCCCTCCCCTTGCCCCCATCTCCCGACAGGCCCCAATGTGTGATGTTCCCCTCCCTGTGTCCATGTGTTCTCATTGTTCAGCTCCCACTTATGGGTGAGAACATTTGGTGTTTGGTTTTCTGTTCCTGTATTAGTTTGCTGAGAATGATGGTTTCCAGCTTCATCCATGTCCCTGCGAAGGACGTGAACTCATTCTTTTACAGAAAAAAAAGAACCCCATTAAAAAAGTGGGCAAAGGATATAAACAGACATTTCTCAAAAGAAGACATTTATGCTTCCAACAAACATATGAAAAAAAGTTCATCATCACTGGTCATTAGAGAAATGCAAATCAAAAACCACAGTGAGATATTATCTCACGCCAGTTAGAATGGCGATTATTAAAATGTCAGGAAACAACAGATGCTGGCGAGACTGTGGAGAAATAGGAACTTTTTTCTTTGAGAAGAGCTCTTGCTCTGCTGCCAGGCTGGAGTGCAGTGGCATGATCTCAGCTCACTGCAACCTCTGCCTCCCAGGTTTAAGCGATTCCCCTGCCTCAGCCTCCCAAGTAGCTGGGACTACAGGCGTGTGCCACCACGCCCAGCTAATTTTGTTTGTATTTTACTAGAGATGGGGTTTCACCATGTTGGCCAGGCTAGTCTCGATCTCTTGACCTCGTGATCTGCCTGCTTCAGCCTCCCAAAGTGCTGGGATTACAGGCGTGAGCCCCTGTGCCCGGCCTAGGAACACTTACACTGTTGGTGGGAGTGTAAATTAGTTCAACCATTGTGGAAGACGGTGTGGTGATTCCTCAAGGAAATAGAACCAGAAATACCATTTGACCCACCAATCCCATTACTGGGTATATACCCAAAGGATTAAATATCATTCTACTATAAAGACACATGCACATGTTTATTGCAGCACTATTTACAATAGCAAAGACTTGGAACCAACCCAAATGTCCATCAATGACAGACTGGATAAAGAAAATGTGGCACATATACACCATGGAATATATACTCTTGTAAGAGTAGAGACTTTGTTCACTGCTGTTTTTCATCAGCATCTAGAAGATTTCGTGACATAGCAGGCACTAAAAAAAATATTGAATGAATAAATAAAAGAATGAAAAAAGCACTACAATAACAAAAAGACTGGTCAACAACTTAAGGCAAGAATCTGTATAGAGTTTACACTAATAATAAGGCAAGTATCAAGACTTAAAAAAAAAAAAAACTTTCTACATGTCACATCAAGACATACCTCAACTTTAGTCTATTAAAGAGACAACCTTGAAAAATGTTGGGTTCTCTAAACCTTCCTCACCATCTGATCTCTAACTTAGCTAAAAACTAAATGTAAGAAAGAACTATCGCCAGGCGCAGTGGCTCACGCCTGTAATTTCAGCTCTTTGGGAGGCTGAGGCGGGTGGATCACGAGGTCAAGAGATGGAGACCATCCTGGCCAACATGGTGAAAGCCCGTCTCTACTAAAAATACAAAAAAATTAGCCAGGCGTGGTGGCAGTTGCCTGTAGTCCCAGCTACTCAGGAGGCTGAGGCAGGAGAATCACCTGAACCTGAGAGGCGGAGGTTGCAGTGAGCCGAGATTGTGCCACTGCACTCCAGCCTGGCCACAGAGTGAGACTCCATCTAAAAAAAAAAAAAAAGAAAGAAAAAAAAGAAAGAACTATCAGACTTGTCTCTCTAACCCAAGTTATTTTCTGCAAGATAGCCAATGTACTATCCTTTTACCCTATCACTGTACTTTTCACCACTTTTTATATCTAGGCAGAAAAATTTAATCTTGAATGTTGAATACACAGGATATAGCAGAGGAGCTGGTAGTGACATGGTACATTCTGGAAGATATATATAGTTTTAAAAAGCAAGGTACTACAGGCAGGGACTAAAAATAAAAAACCTGGCCGGGCGCAGTGGCTCACGCCTATAATCCCAGCATTTTGAGAGGACAAGACGGGAGGATCACCTAAGGTCAGGAGGTCAAGACCAGCCTGGCTAACGTGGTGAAACCCCGTTTCTACTAAAAATACAAAAAATTAGCCAGCCGTGGTGGTACGTGCCTGTAATCCCAGCTACTCGGAAGGCTAAGGAAGAAGAATTGCCTGAACCCAGGAGGCGGAGGTTGCAGTAAGCCAAGATTGCACCATTACACTCCAGCTTTGGCAACAAGAACGAAACTACATCTCAAAAAAAAAAAAAAAGAATAAAACACCTAACAGTCAATGTTAGAAATAATGACAATAATAATAATAAAATACCCAACATTTATTGAGCACTTTGCACTGTTCTAAGCATATTTATTAACATTTAATTCTCAGGACAATACTAAGAGGCATTTAATTAATAAACAGAGTGACAGAGAGACTACATAATTTACTCAAATTATTCAAGCTCCCCAGGTGGACAAAGACTGAAAGTCTAAATTTGAGCACAGGCTGTCTAATCCTTAAGCCCAAGCTGTTAAGTAGTAAGCTGCATGATACAAATTAAAATTTTTACCGAAGAAAAATAGAGACTATCCTGAAAAAGCAGGTAGACAGTATTTCCCAATGGATTCTTGGCAGAAACAAAGTAAAGTCAGTGTCAAATTATGGCAAAAACAAAGACTATTATTTTTTATAATCACACATTTTTTTTTCATCAAAATGGGAAAAAAATCCTACTTTACAATTTAAAAAAATGAAAACATGCTTAAAAATTTTTACACTGTTCTTTCACATACACAACACAACCATATTATAATATTTCAAAAGAATATTTCTTTAGGAAAAATTTGATAATTCTATTTAGATTGAATATAAACATTGCACCACTGCTCATAAATACAATGGCTTTAGCAACGCCTCTACTGCTATTTTCTATTATGAGCATGGCTATGTATCTTATTCTTGATTGAATTTCCTAGTTGTTCCAGACAAAGATTAGTCTCAAAATCATACCTTACCTGAAACCAGGATTAACTATAAATACCAAGAATATACCTTTTGACATATATTACCTTTCAAAAATTTTTGAGCTTTCAAAACTCAAAGAACTGTGACTCTCCTTATTACTTACATAAAAATAGTCTGAGGCACATATAATTTGTTTAAATCAGAATTGGTTCCAAAAATTAAAAAGACAATTTCTTCCCCTCTCCACCTCTACCAGTAAAATAAATGAATAAAATCACATAAAACAAGAAAGATACTTACATTTCTTTGTCTTTTCTGCAGATCTAGCACAGGTTTCTTTGAGTAGATTACATAAATGCCTTGTGGCATTATTCCTGAAACAAAGGAAAGAGTTTGCCTGTGTATAATCTGATTCCAAAGCAAAATCACAATGTGTTATGAAATATATTGTTACAATTTTTAAGAAATTTTTAAAATATTATAATATTTGGTATATATCACGTTATTCATAAATGACTATATGAAGAAACAGTGGGTTGACTATACTACTAGCAACGATGATTTAGTAATTGCCTCCCTTTAAAAGTAAAAGTTCCAGTAACTGGCCACTAAAATAAACAAATAAAAGTGACAGCTCCTTAACAAGTTTCTACCCAAGTTGCTATCAATAAATTTTCAGTAGACAGATCTAGATTTGCCTAAGGAAAATAATGAGAATAGGTTGGGCCATTCATTAACAAATTAATATATGTCTAACCTTCAAAACACAAAATAAGGTAACTTTCTGATTAGGCATTCATTATGTGAATAATGAGACCTGTGACTATCTTGAAGTTACTAACACATATGGCAGTTAGACTTAATTTTCTAACTTATCATTTTTCTGTAGAAATAAACTGTTACATTTTCAAAAACAGGAATTTGAGTAAGAATTAACTTGGAACTAAATTAAGCCCTATTTTGTAAGTACTGTACTCAAGGCAGCAGTGAAACAGACAACATACATAGGTAGCTGCAGATACAGAATTATCAGGCATCTTTTTTGACACCAAGGAATGTTTATTCCTGATGCCTGACATTTTAAAAAGGAAGTTATTAGTCAGTGACCACAGTTTGCCAAACACAAGAATGTATGTCTTCCTTTTTCCATAGCACTCAGATATAATTCTACTTATAAATTCATGTTATATAACATATAGAAAGTGCTCAATATGTTTTTGAAAATTATTTTAGTAGTAAATTTGGAATAAAAAATGTGAAAGAACAAATTCATTAAATTACTACTTACTCTTTTATTAAATCTTTATTTTCTTGAATTCCTTCTTCTAATTTCAAACTTACTTTTTCATTTCCAAACTAATTTATAAAACAGAACAGTTCATCACATTTTGCTTATTAGCAAAAATAAACATGAATATAATCATTAAGCAGTATTTCTTTACTAATGCACAATAGTCTAAAAGAATTATTTTCTTTCCACATAAAAATGAAACATTTTTGTAATAGCTTATGATTTCCTTTAAGAATATGGCCTTCATCAATCTAAAATAAAGATGGCTAAATCATCTCCAAAAAACATTCAACAATATTTTAATGCAATATTATCTTCTCTAAATATTTTGAAGTAATGTTTTATCTTTGTGCTAACACAATGTCACATTTTAACGTTTTTTTCACTTTATGCTACACAAAAAGTTACACAGTTTCGGCCGGGCGCAGTGGCTCACGCCTGTAACCCCAGCACTCTGGGAGGCCGAGGCAGGCAGATCACAAGGTCTAGGAGTTCGAGATGAGCCTGGCCAATATGGTGACATCCCGTCTTTACTAAAAATACAAAGATTAGCCGGGCGTGGTGGCAGGTGCCTGTAGTCCCAGCTACTTGGGAGGCTGAGGCAGAAGAATCACTTGAACCCGGGAGGCGGAGGTTGCAGGGAGCCGAGATTGTGCCACTGCACTCCAGCCTGGGTGACAGAGGGAGACTCTCTCTCAAAAAAATAAATAAATAAATAGTTACACAGTTTAAAATTTAAAGTGTTATCTGCAACTATTGTACTCTAAGAGAATATATTTATATAAAACATCAATAGGAATAAAAATTGAAACTCTTTATAAAAATTAGAATCATTAAATCAATTTTTATATAAAGTGATTTATTATTTCCCTAATCATTTGCACTAAGCATTATACAACTTGTCCTCTATGCTCATTCTTAAAGTTAAAATGTATCCAGTATTGATGTAACTTTTAAAAAGCATTATCCTTAAAATATTCATCACGAAAACAAGATCAATCCAATTTATCCCAAATAATACTCACTTTCAACAGTATTATGATAAGATTTACTATACTATGTTTACAATTCAAAATTTTATCATACTTGCAGTTCTTGAATGGCTTTTCGCTGTGCTTCAATTATCTTTCTGTTTTCTTGCAACTTATTTTCTTTCTGTTTCAGTTCAGCTTCTATACTTACTTTCCATTTTTTTATCTTTTCAGCCTCTTTATACAGTTTTGAATACACTCTGCTCAATGCCTCTGAATTCTATTAAAATACGTTTTCAAAAATTAATTGTTCAAAATTCTAATATAACCAAACTACGGCTGCCTACTGAAAATATCCATATACTAATAGTTGAGACCAAATGTTTTCTCAATTTAAGCACTAATAGCATACTGAAAGCCACATTAACTCTGTTAAACTACTAAGGCAATATTAACTACTTCATTAAAGTTATTGGTCATTTGACTAAATTATACCTTGCTGAATAAAATGAAATGGCTCCATAAAAATATTTTAGTTAGTGAGAGGATCTGGCTGGTTAAAAGCTAAAATAAATCAAACTATAAAAATCTATAAATCTTAACAATGGTCTTGAAACACTTTGATTATACAAACAGTTTGAAGATTCACTAAAGGACATGAAGTTTAAAATATAATGACAAGAAAAATAAAAGTGAACACAAGATATAATTTTCATCAAGTCTGATGTTTTAGATAGATTTCCTGCCTTCTTTTAAATCCACATTATATTGTAAATATCAGAGATTTTTAATCACATCAATTTCTGCTGGTTGATAACTTTTTCTTATAAAAATATATAAATAAGTTCTATATATTTTAAACTGTTTGGTACTATAATCACAGCAACAAACATCTAGTACCTTACCAGGCTGTGGAATTTCTCTTCATTTTAAAGACATCTATATGCCATAAATAAGAAATATCTTTATAACTAAAATCAAAAGTATATAGCATGTCCTACAAATTCCTTATACAATAAACCAGCCAACCAGTCAATTTCATGTATTAATTAAAGGCTGATTTTGTAAAATATTCTCTTGATACTATACTTTTCACGTACAGTACCCATTTCCCCTCCTCTTGATTTCATGGTCTAAAACGAAATTGCCTCTACATAAATGGAACTTTCATAACCCAAAAAATACAGAAGCAGGAAAAAAGGTTTTAAAGGATATATCTTAAAACATTAACCAAATAATAATCCTTTTGAAGCTTCAAAAGAAATATACATATAGGTAATAAGTTATATTCCAATTATAAGAAATTTAATATGAATGGAAAATCTTCTGACCTCCAAATCAGAGTCTTTTAGTCCTTCCTGATAGTGACAGTCAGAATTACCAACCTAAAAAAACAGATGTTTCTATAAGAAAATACTTCTGATAAGAGCTTCCAAATAATAACAATTAAATACAGAAGACTAGTAATGCAATAACTAAAGACTGTTTTCTTCAAATAAGCAGTTCATTACCTAAACAGGTTATATCTGTATGTACTATGCTTAACTGACCTGCTCAAGCATGGGCAAGAAATTAACTTTTTGTAAAGCAGGATCTGCAAGATAAAAGACGACAGGTATTAAATATGCCAACATCTTTTTTTCTTTCTTTCTTTCTTTTTTTTTTTTTTTTTTCTTTTTTTGAGAGAGAGAGGGCGTCTGGTTCTGTTGCTTAGACTAGAGGGCAGTGGCGCCATCATGGCTCACTGTAGCCTCAAAGCCTCCATCTCTAGGGCTCAAATGATCCACCTTAACCTCCCAAGTAGCTGGGACTGCAGGCACATGCCACCACGTCCAGCTAGTTTTGGGGGTGGTGGGGTTTGTTTGTTGTTTTTTTTTTGGACAGACAGGATCTCCTTATGTTGCCCAGGCTGGTCTCACACTCCTGGCCTCAAGTGATCCCCCTGCCTCAGCTCCCTCCCAAAATGCTGGAATTACAGGTGTTAGCCACTGTGTCCAGCCTTATTTTTTATATTAAGTATTATATCTAGCTTTTGTGTCAATAATACTGATATAATACGTTATATTTTCAATAACTAGATATATATAACACAATGTTTCCATATAAGCTGATACACTGCTTTTCCAGGCTCTTACCTGAATCAATGTTTTCCCCATTTTTGGAGAGATTAGTCATTGCAAATGGAAACTCAAAATCATCTTCAGTACATTTGCTGAAACTCTAGAGACACAAAGAAGTTCTTAAATATGCTGTTTCATACCACTCTGATACTAATAGTGTAATATATACATATGTAATATACACCTGCTTAAAGAGGTCACTATAATTGCAAATCCTTTAACGTACATACATGTTTAAAATATCAAATGCGTTTTCTATATAAACCAAAAAAAACTTCTAATTAGATATTTCCACTTGTAAGATGAAGCTAAACTATAAATTACTCAATATATGGCTTTGTAGGTATTCAAGAATAACAGTAAATCTAACTAGTAGTATAGAATAATATTAGCAGATTGCTTCAGTTTATGATTTCCCTTGATAGAATTAAAGATTGTCTTTACTGAATAGCATTTAATAATATATTATTGCCTATAGCAGCAACAAGAATTTTTTACAGCATATACAAATAAAATATTCATTGCATCATTGTATCTCCAATATAAGGATCCAGATGATAAATTTTTTAAAATAATTTTTTTAAAGCTCTGTTTCACCTGGGAAACTTGGTAGAATTCCTCCTATCCAATGATAACTCCATTACACAAATGAATTTCCCTCTTTGTCCTATCCACTAGGAAGCTCAGAGTCAAATCTGAAGCCCAGTCACAACACGAATTATTACTCATATATAGGCATTTGTCCAAATAGTCCTCATTTTTCTTGATAATTTTCCTAATTTTCTCCTAACATATTCTACTGCCTTGTAGTATCTGTCCTATAAGTTGCCTCGAATCAAATACGGGAAGAAGGAGGATTAAAATAAGCAGGTTCCACTATGTATGCAGAGTTCTACGGCAGCAGTTATTATTTAAATGAATGATGCCTACATAATAATGCTCACTGTTCATTTAAAGCAATGGGATTCAAAATTCTTGGGTAAATGAGACCATTTATTGAGAAGAAATAATTATAAAACACCACCAGGAAGAAAGTACACTTTTCTTCATTTCCCTAAAGTTAAGAAGAGTCCAATTAAGAGTCACGTGGAAATTTACCTTGAAGAAAGTGGAATCTCCTCCCAGGGTCTGAGGTTTCACCGCAGACACCTGACTGCTGCTTAATCTCGGTGGTACGAACAACGTAAAGGGCTTTTGCTTTTCCATTTTCTGTTACGGTTGTAAATATCTACTGCCCTGGGGGCGGGAGGGGAAGGAAAGTTTTTTTCACCGTGTGCCGTGAATACACTATGTATTCTTTAAAGTGATGTTTACAAACTAAATGGCTAAAAAAAAGGAATCCACGGGGCTCTCGCTACAGTGGAGCCCTACAAGGTCGCTTACCGCGGAGTGGGCAAAGGGATAAACCCTCGTTTCCTTCTCCCTTTCGCCCCACCGCCCGCCGCCACGCTGGCCTGAAAAGCAAGCCCGTTCCCTTCTCCTGCCCTGGTAAATTCCACCACATCGCCAGGAGGAACTGTCTTAAGTTCCTGGACCACTATTCAAAAGAAAACGGCGGCGGGCTGCGGCGGGGAGGCGCAGTAGCACAATATTGCCCCGCTCTAGGCTCAGTCCCCAAGAAAAGAAATCGGGGCACCTGCCCTCATCTTTGAAGAACTAGCGGGAAACCGTGGGCTCCGTGCCCACGCGAACTGCTACCTATGGTCTATGAGGGCAACAGAAAGAACCAATAGCTCCCGCCTCAGAACCTCAAAAAAGGCGGGAAATCGCTCAGGCTGAGCGGCCCGGAGCGCGTGGGCCCCGGGCGGCTGGCAGTTCAACGGCTAAATAACCGTCGCTGCGTGGGCTTGCCAGGCTCCCAGGACCTGAATCTCGCGAGATTTCCCTTCTCGCTAGGAACAATTCCTTCCCGGATTCTGTATTTCCTTGGAGTGGAAGTTCTTTAGGCTTCTGTTGTCGAAGAATGCTGGGGAAAATGTCAGGCGCTATGACAGACTGAAGCTGAGAGTGAAAAATCCATTTCTGCCCTCCAAGAGGTCACAATCTTAGGAAGGAAACAGATGGGCAAACAATTACAAAGTCGTATAATCATTTAGGGTGATTCCTATGATAGGGACGTAGGGAAAGTGGCTCTCACGGTGGCTTGTGGAGTCAGGAGAAGCTCCACACATGTGGTATGGTTCTGTTACTGCTTCACATCAGAATGAGTGAATGGAGAGTTGGCTAGGCGGGCTATTGGCTCACGCCTGTAATCCCAACACTTTGGGAGGCCAAAGCGGGAGGATTGCTTGAGCCCAGGAAGGAGTTCAAGACCAGTCTGGGCAACGTAGTGAGACCCTGCCTATCCTAAAATAGCCGGGTGTGGTGGCGCGCACCTGTGGTCCCAGCTACTTAAAAGGCAGAGAGGGGAAGATCGCTTGAGTCCTGGAGATAGAGGCTGCAGTGAGCTAATGATCCTGTCACTGGCTCCCGTCTGGGCAAGAGAGCCAGATTGTGTCTCAAAGAGACAGAGAGAGGAGAGAGAGAAGAGAGAGGAGACAGAGGAGAGAAAGGGGGCAGAGGGAGGAAACGGGGGAGAGCGGGGAGAATGGAGTGACGGGGGAGAGCGGGGAGAAGGGGGAGAAGGAGAGGGAATGGGAAAAGAGTATTGCTGGCTGACGGAAGGCTAGCAAAGGCCTTGGAGTTGTAAGAGAGATTAGTATGACTAAGCCCAAGAAGCGTACTGTGTAAGGATTAAGTGGAGAAAATGGCAAGAGATGACACTAGAGATTTCAAGAGCGTGGTGGCTCACTCCTGTAATCCCAGCACTTTGGGAGGCCAAGGAGGGCGGATCACTTGAGGCCAAGAGTTTGAGACCGGCCCGGCCAACATGACGAAACCCCGTCTCCAGTAAAAATACAAAATTAGCCAGGCACGTGGCACACGCCTGTAGTCCCAGCGACTCGGAGGCTGAGGCAAGAGAATCGCCTGAACCACCGGGGAGGCGGACGTCGCAGTGAGCTGAGATCGCGCCATTGCACTCCAGTCTGAGCCACAGAATGAGACTCTCTCAAATAAAAAAAGAGCGAGCGAGAGAGCAAGTATTATAGAAAGGCCTTGAAAAAGTGTCTGGATTTTAGACTTTGTGGACGGAGATCCCGAAGAATTTTGAGCAGAAAGGATTACATGATCGAGTTCAGAAGAAAACTTGTAGTATGAGGGATGATTTAGGCTTAAGAGACCAGAGTAGGGAGACAGTTTTAATAGCCTGGGTGAGACATGAGGACCTGAGCTATGACACGGACAGTGGAACTGAAGAGGAGATGTCAAATGTAAAAGATATTTAAGAAGTAAAATTAATAGAATTTGATAACTTTTTAATAATAAGTGAAAGAAAGGGAGCAGTCTAAGATGACTGGCTGGTTTCAGGCTTGAGTAACTAGCTATTATCATTATCCTAGTGCTAAGTTACTTAATTTTGAGCAATAAAATAATGAGCTCCATTTTGAATACACCATTGACTCTGTTTTCCAACTTTCTCTGGGCATCATAATATAATTGATGCTTTTTCTAAGGGCTTTAGCAATATTTTTAAGAACTCACTTTGTATAATCAGAAACAATCATTCCTGATAAAATTTTTGAGCAGTTAAGGATGATCCAGTTTAACTCCTTCATTTTGCTATTTAAGGAAACTGAGTCCAGATATTCTGAAAAAGATAAGGTACTACCTCAGAGAGGTATCACCTCAGAGAGATGATATTAAGAATATACACAAAGTACCACCAGAGGCAATAATTGATCTAATTAAAATTTTTCGTTCAATTGAGAGTATAAATCTAATATCTCAATATTTTTAAAAGTTTTACAACAGTGAAAATTTCAACTATGATCACTTTGGTCTTTATTGAAAATCAAAATGCTACTCCTAGTGTTATATTAAATTTACCATATTTTATTTACTTAAAATCAGTCTTTCAAAGCAATGGTGCCACCATAGAATTTCTCACTTCCATGTATTTCACATGAAATTTAATTTAACATATTAACATCCTGCCCATATAAGGACTTAAATATTTGTAGAAAGATTTCTGGTTTTAAGAACTTCGTTTTTTTCCACAAAAGATGTTGGCAAAAATGTTAAAATATTCTGCCAGAATGAGAAGCAAATTATGTTTAATTTCCAAATATATGTTAAAATATTTTAATAATTTGTATTTTAATTTTTCATTATTCTCGCCATCACACAATTTCTACTTTTTTATAAAGCATCTCTTTTTTTAAGGCATTTTAAGAAATGATAAGATTTGAACAGGTTTTGCTTATCTTTAATAATTCATAAAATGCTGTAACAGGAATAGGTTTAAAATGTCACTTCCTTATTCCATCAGTCTGGCTTTAGTTAATGAGGCTCACAAACTCTCTTTATTCTGTTGTTGTTGTTGTCACTGTTATTGCTGAGATGGAGTTTCACTCTTATCGCCCAGGCTGGAGTGCAAGGGTGTGATCTCGGCTCACCGCAACCTCCACCTCCCGGGTTCAAGTCATTCTCTTGCCTCTGCCTCTGGAGTAGCTGGGATTACAGGCACGCACCACCATGCCTGGCTAATTTTTGTATTTTGTTTTGTGTTTTTAGTAGAGACGGGGTTTCACCATGTTGGTCAGGCTGGTCTTGAACTCCTGACCTCAGGTGATCCACTCGCCTCAGCCTCCCAAAGTGTTGGATTACAGGTGTGAGCCACCGCACCCAGCCAAACTCTCTTTATTCTGATTACAACCATTTCCACTAGCTAGCCTTTCTTATATCCATAAATTTATCTATTTTCATTCAATGTTTTACTCAATGAAAAAAGTGAAGCTTCTTTAGGTAATAACTCTCTGGCTCCTTTTGAAGGAACCATGAGGAAACAACTTTTGCTTTTTTTAAGTCCAATCATAAAAGAATCCTAGATATCCCTCAGTGATAGTTCTATATTCCACAAAATTTTGATAAAATTTCGATGAGCATTGATGATGTCCATTTTATGGTGATATGTTGGTAACACAGCAATACCGTTCGTGTTGTCCAAATCAGTCATCCTATATGATAAAGTAAACAATTCAGATTTAGGAAGTTTAAAACAAACTACAACATTCTAAAACTTCAGCAAGAATACAAATTTCACTTCTCAGAGAGTAAAGTAGCCAATTTGGGGTCCTTTGTTTTCCAAGTGCTAAGTTTTTCTGAATGGTTGTAATTCAGAGTTCTCAGTTCAGTAAACTTCCATATGAGATAAGCAAAAAGCTGTGGGTCTTTTGGATGATACATTTTTGAATATTTATACAATATTTGTAAAACTGGTTCTTGTAAATTTTCCATATATTGCTTATTCTTAAGGCATGGACGATCTGAAAAATATCATCATATTTATCTTAATGTATATTGGAAAGTAGCAAAAGATAAATAATCTTTTAAAACAATGCAGCTTTTAAATAATAAAAAACAAATATTTACTGAGCCCTTAATATATGCTAAATATTATGCTAGGTGACTTGCCTCTATGCATTATTTTATGTAGTTGCCACAATACCATATGAGGTAAGTTCTATTATTACCACCATTTTCCAGATGAGCTTCTTGAAACTTAGAAAAATAAGTAATTTCCACTAAGTTACATAGGAAAGAAGGGTCAGTAAGTAGTTATAAGAATATAAAAGCAGCCAGGCCAGGCACGGTAGCTCAAGCCTGTAATGCTAGCAATTTAGGAGGCCGAGGCTGGTGGATCACCTGAGGTCAGGAGTTTGAGACCAGTCTGGCCAACATGGTAAAACCCCATCTCTACTAAAAATACAAAAAATTAGCCAGGCATAGTGGTGGACACCTGTAATCCCAGCTCCTCAGGAGCCTGAGGCAGGAGAATCACTTGAACCCAGGAGGCAGAGGTTGCAGTGAGCCAGGATCACACCCCTACACTCCAGCGTGGGTAACAAGAGCGAAACTCCAACTCAAAAAAAAAAAAAGATTATAAAATCAGCCAAGGGCTTACTTGAAATTAAGAAAAATTCAGTAATTTTCCCAAGGTCAACAGTAAATAAAAGGTAAAGCTGTTCAAGTATCCAGCTGTAAAATATAAGAGCCAACCAACAATTTATTAATGTTTAGACAGCATTCATTCATCTGTCCAGTCATTGTGCTAGTGATACAGCAGTGAACATAATAGACAAAATTTTCTCCCTTCACTGAGTTTATATTCTGGGTCTGAGAGGAGTCAAGGAGGAAAGAGACATATACACATTTTTTAAATGTGTATATGTAATACACACTTAAATGTAATAATGTAATATAGCAGAGTGGTGTGTTATAGAGGAAAAAAACAGGGAAGAGGATAAGAATTTAGTGTAAGGTGTAGTAACTAATTTTCAAAGGCGAGTCAGAGATAAAATGGCATTTAGCAGAAATCTAAGATAGTGAATGAGGGAGTCATATGACTATCTGGGGAAAGAGATTTCTAGGCAGAAGACTTATCAAATACACTAGAACCTGTTTCAGGAGTCTGCTTGAAATTTTCTAGGAATATCTACGTCAAAAGCAGCATGGCTGGGATGGAATAAGCAAAATGAATAGTAATAGGCAATGATGAAAAGAACTTTGGCTTTAATCTGTGTAAAATAGGAAGCTATTTAAGGGTTATGAGCGGAGGTGTATCACATGATCTGACTTATATTTTCGAAGAATTACTCTGGCTCCTGTATAGAGAATAGATTCTAGAGAAGCAAGGGCAGAAACAGAAAAAGCCAGTTAGGAGAGTAGTTTAAATTAGGATTATAAGGATAGAAATAGTAAGTTCTGGTTTAGTTCTGGATATATTTTGAGAGCAGACCCAGTGGGATTTGTTGTATATTTGATATGGGTATAAGAGAAAGAAAGAAGTTAAGGATGACAAAAAATTTTAGCATATACGATTTCAAGGATGGAAAATACCATTTAGTAGAGATGGAGAACAAATATAGAAGGATGGAGGGGGAGGCAACTAGGAATTCACTTTCAAGCATGTTAAATTTGATATGCCTACTAGATATGCAAGTTAAAATCTTGAATAGGCTATTTAATGGAGTTTGGGGGAGCACTCCAGGTTGGTATGTATAATAAATTTAGGAGTGGTCAGCATATACATGGCCTTTAAAGCCATGAGATAGGATGAAATTGCAAAGGAAGTGAGTACAGAAAAAAGAGAACTGAGCCCTGGAATATTCTTGTCGTTTGTCACTGTGGCAGATGAAGAGGAATTAACAAAAGAAACTGAAAGTGCAACCACTAAAGAGGAAAATCAAGAGTGTGTGGGGTCTTGGAAATCAAGAAAGAAAATGCATGTCAAGAAGGAAGAAGTGATCAACTGAAGCCAAGTGATGAAAGTGTTCCAAGAGAGAGGACGTGATCTGTTCTGTCAAATGTAGCTCATGGGTCAAGAAAGCTGAGGACTAGGAATTGACCACCGGAATCAGCAATGCCAAGATCCTAAAGATATTGACTAGTTATGGTGGTATGGAGAGGAGAGGACATAATGTTACTGTAGAGGGTTTAGGAGTTAACCAAAGGAATGGAGACAGGAGTATACACAATCCTTTAAAGAAATTTTTTTCTGTGAAGTGGAACAGAGAAATAAGAGAGTAAATGAAAGTGGATATGAGGTCAAGAAAGCATTTTTTAAGCTGCAAAAAATTATAGCATGTATATAAGCTTAAAGGAATGCTCCTGTAGAGAAGGAAATTGTGATAAAACAAAATTGGTACATTTGGCTGTAATTAATAATTTAGTAACCACAAACCTCATCATTTCATTGCCAAATTTAATACAGATTTTTACCACTGAATGGTTTTCACATGAAAAAAACTTTTTGCCTGAAAAAACAATTGTTGCTGCAATCAGAGCATATTCAGTATTAGTAGTATCAGGTTTGCTCATTCTTCTGTAGAAGTAAAACAGTGTGGTAATAAATTCTTCAGTAATACCTAAAAAATTGATACAAAAATGTATTTTCATCCAAACATAGGGTAGAATCAAACATATGGAAATTATCATTGTATCTCAAAGCAGTATATGAAAGTGAAACATTATATACAAATTTTCCCATCCAATATAACATTTCATATTGAGTCATATTACCAGTTAGAGTAGTGTAAGGACATTCTTCATTGTAACATTTTTCCATAGAACAAATAAGACTTCTGTCACCACTCCTACTGTGACAATTCGGTGTATAATCTGAATGATTTAATATTCTCACAGAATCTAGTTAAAAGGAAAAATATAAAGCCTGAATTTTTTTCTAATCTTTAAACTCAATCTTTCAGAATCCAGCATAGTTGTTAGATCAGAAATACTCCCAGCAAATGATAGATTTATAATTTTTATTACTGAAACATGAAGTTAAATTAATAGTTTGTAGTTTATAGAAAGATTGTATAGGAGACCCTTCAAAAATGTGTTTTCCATGATGCTATATAATAAAAAAATAGCTTTTTATAAAACAACTTATAAAGAGCTATTATGAAGTATTTTTGCCTATAGTAACTGGCAAAATTAAAATAAAAAATAGCTCAATGTGATACAATTTATTGCTAAATCTAACAATAACTATTAACATTAAAGTTAGAAAGAAATCCTTTTTTACATTCAGAGTCTGATTCTTTCTGACTGTAAAGTTGGGCCCCATGGAGAAACATCACTTCAGTTTTTGATCCCTTCTGTAGTGCAGTTTGATCCTCATTGGTCAAATTTTCAAATCCTTTAAAGAGAAGATCACATAATTGTTTGAAATCGATAATGAAAAGATAATTTTCAGACATAGTATTTTAACATTTTAAATTATTCATATAATAGTATGAATCCTAAATGCTCCCTTAGAACAATCATAATATCTTATTTCAAATCTGAAATAAAATTTTGATTCCACATGGTAATATTTTGGGACACTTTTATCAGAACTAAATAATACTTTTCCTATGGCAAGAGCAAATTAAACATAGTGGATTTAGCCTTGAAGAATTTATGTTTAGAATGAGATATCTGTACATGTAAATAGATAGCTAAGTTTTGGCCAACAGTGGTTTGATATTTCAGTATTGTACAGGGAATTTTCTTTGTTACATGCTTTATCAAAAAAAAAGTCATTTTCCAAAAACAAACAACATTTTGTTTGTCTTAATTCTCAAGTCTTTGAAGTCATTTGAGTAATTTTATTTTTTTATTTTTAATTCTTATGGGTATAGAGTAGGTATATATATTTATGGGGTACATGAGATATTTCGATACAGGTATACAACGTGTAATAATCACATCAGGGAAAATGGGTATCCATCACCTCAAGCATTTATCATTTCTTTGTGTTGCAAATATTCCACTTACAGTTTTGTGAGGTTTTTTGTTGTTGTTTAGAGACAGCGTTCTCAGTCTGTCGCCCAGGCTGGAGTGCAGTGGTGTGATCACAACTCACTGTAACCTTGAACTCCTGGGCTCAAACAATCCTCTAACCTCAGCCTTCTGAGTAGGTGGAACCACAGGCATACACCACCAGGCCTGAGATTTTTTAATATTTTGTTGAAATGGGGTCCTGCTGTGTTGAGTCGACTTGTCTCAAACTCCTGGGCTCAAGTAATTCTCCTGCCTCGGCCTCCCAAAGTGCTGGAATTACAAGTGTGAGCCACTGCACCAGCCTCTTTTAGTTATTTTTAAATGTACAATAAATTATTGTTGACTATAATCAACTTGTTGTGATATCAAATACTAGATCTTGTTAATTCTAACTATATTTTTGTACCCATTAACCATCCTCACTCCCCTCACCACACTACTCTTCCTAGCCTCTTTATCTGATTTCTACTCTCTGAGCAGTATTTTTAAATATTTAGATTTTTCACCCATCTGATTAAAGCAGACAAAATAAGCATATTTTTGCATTGGCAGGCAGCTTTGTGAGCCCAGGAGTTTAAGATCAGCTTGGGCAAAATGGTGAAACCCTCTGCATACAAAAAATACAAAAATTAGCCAAGCATGGTGGTGCATGCCTACAGTCCCAGCTACTCAGTAGGCTGAGGTGGGAGGATCACATGAGCTCAAGAAGTCAAGGCTGCAGTGAGCCGTGATCATGCCACTGCACTCCAGCCTAGGCAATAGAGTAAGATCCTGTCTCAAAAAAAAAGAAAAATAAAAAGAGAAAGAAACAAAAAGTTGGTGAAAAAAATAGAGACTTTTTTTTTCCTTTTCCTAAAATACCCACTTCCCTTAAAACAGGGAACTTTTTATAAAATTAGCTTAAGTATTAAATTAATTTTTCCCAAAGGTAATTACCTGGGAGCCTCTTGGTAAAATTCATTAGCCCACATATGTGTAGGACTGCTGTCTCTGAAAGTCACAAAAAGCTCAGTTCAGAATTTGCATGTTCCTGCAGCTAACCCATAAAAAAGCAATAAGATTAATAAATTTTATTTTTTCAAATATCTTTTGAAATTTTAAGCTGTTATGCTTGTGCCTTTGCTTCCTAACATAATTATACATTATTTCTTTCAGTAATGAACACAAACAAAGTTGTTTCTTCTAAAGGAATGGTATATTTTTGATGAGCAGCCACAATGTTATTAATGAGCTGATGTTCCTTTTGAGTTAGTTCCATGCTTTCCTGAATCTATAAGAAAACATAGGAGGAAAATTATAAATATAGAATTCATAATTATTAAACAAAGCATCATAATTAAAGAAACAAATTTTATAAGAAAAACCTTGCCACTTTTCCAGATCTACTGGTGGATGATAGAAATGTGTTGTCTACTCCTTCCTCTTCCACTTTCATGTTAGAGTAAAATCAATTATTCTGCTTAAAGTTCTTTTGAAGTCTCCTCGATTTACATTGGATTTCTGTGAGCAAACCCGTGTTATTACAAAATTCATATAAAGTGTTTTCAGTATGACAGATAACATGATAGGATTAAAAATTCTCTTATATTGTACATGTATATATACATATATCATCATAGACTTGTCTTTTTACGAAGAAACCTTCTTTTGGGCAAGTATGTACATAGCAATTACATTTACTACATTACTTTCTCCTTTTCATTCCACAACTGTCTTGTCTACTTAAAAGTACATAGTCATCCTAGACATAAATTATACATTAATTTTGCATCTCCAAATTATAAATTTAGACTTTTTAATATTAGAACAATTTTCACATTAATTATATTTTGGAAACAACATAAAATATCAACTCATAAAGCAGTTGAACTACCTTAGCTACAGGCTTTTATCTTTGATTTTTACATCATACAGTCAAGAGAGTATCTTATGATGTTCAAAATCAGCTCAGTCAATTTTTTCTTATAATCAAGACAAGGCAGTGGACACTCTTTATAAAGTGAACAATTTTTATTTTTGGCTTGCCACCTTTACACATCTTTGAATCTTCAACTAGAACTTCTACCTGAAGAGCAACAATTGTTGCTAAAACTAACCAAATATTAATCTTTATCATTTGTTATGTTTGTCATTTTTTCATAAGTATTTAAAACATAGCAATCACATAAAAAGTATGTCAGGAGCTGAGGTAGAAAAAAACAAAAACAAAAGCCTTAGCCCCTTTCTAAATTATTTCATTATTTTGTTGGGAAACAAGAATATATCAAAACAAGGCCGGGCGCGGTGGCTCAAGCCTGTAATCCCAGCACTTTGGGAGGCCGAGACGGGCGGATCACGAGGTCAGGAGATCAAGACCATCCTGGCTAACACAGTGAAACCCCGTCTCTACTAAAAAATACAAAAAACTAGCCGGGCGAGGTGGTGGGCGCCTGTAGTCCCAGCTAATGCAGTCCCAGCTACTCGGGAGGCTGAGGCAGGAGAATGGCGTAAACCCGGGAGGCAGAGCTTGCAGTGAGCTGAGATCTGGCCACTGCACTCCAGCCTGGATGACAGAGCGAGATTCCGTCTCAAAAAAAAAAAAAAAAAGAATATATCAAAACATAAAGCCATTTAAAGAATATCAAATATTAAAATAATTAGAATTGAATACACAAATGCAAAAATTATATAAAGAAAAGGAGTCATTAAAATCAGAAGTAATTGTGGGGAGGCTTACTGAAGAGGTATATTCGAAAGAGGTTTTAGTTATGAGAAAGAAGAGTACCCTAAAGGAAAAGGGAATGGCAGGGAAGTGAAGATAAGTCATGAAAGGGTGAAAAATAAATTCATAAAATCTTAGACAGGCACAAGACAAAATGGTGGTAAAGAATTTCAACTACAGAAAGATTTCAAATTAATAAGAATTAACTGTTTGGAAAGAGAAATTATAGACTCCTTTAAAGAAAGGAGCCATGCAGGAGTTTGAGAACAGCCTGAACAGCATGGTGAAACCCCATCTCTGCAAAAAGTATAAAAATTAGCCAGACGTGGTGTGTGTGTCTGTAGTCCCAGCTACTCAGGAGGCTGAGGTGGGAGGATCACCTGAGCCTGGGAGGTCGAGGCTTCAGTGAGCTGTGATCACACCACCGCACTCCACAGACTGAGCAACAGAGTGAGATCCTGTTTCAAAAAAAAAAAAAAGGAAAAAGAAAAAGAAAAAAAAATAAGGAGCTATGTCAAAATGGAATCCATGATATGTGGGAAAAGGGCATGTTTTTAGTTACATTCAAAGCAAGAAATGAGACTCACAACTTGGTGCCTGTTTATAATATTGATGACAACTTAAAGGAAACAAGTCAACCTTTTTGGACAGCACAAAATAAAATGGTCATCTAAATGGTTGAAGAAATTATTTATAAGCAAGTGTTCTTAATGCATTTATATCTCTTCAACTGAAAAACATTAGTTTCTATAGAATTGAACTATAGTCTGATATTGGAGGAATAGAAGATAATAAGAGAAATGTCATTGGAAGTCAGAAGACTTCATAATGATTTTCAAAAAGAGGCAGAAAGATAAATTTCATACAAACTACACCTGAACAATTTGTTTATGGAAGCTCAAAAGGAAAAGCAATAATCAGTGAAACCCAGTATAAATTAACAGAACAACTAATCATGTCAGCTTAATTTCAATTCTGTCTTGGACAGGATTCTTAGAATGGCAGATCAAGGAAATACTTTAGACAAAGTATATATGGAATTTAACACATCATTTCACAAGTCCTCTTAATATGTCCTTAGAGCCAGAATTGAGATGTAGGTTGGATTCAAGATTGTTGGTGTAAAGTAATAACTACTTGAGGAACCATATTCAAAGAAAGTTGATAAATAGATGAATGCCCGTCTATAAGAATATTTTTAACGGTAAGTCATAACGTTTCATACTTCATCTAGTTCTAGACAATATTTTAAACCACAATATGGATCAAATTTGTCAATGTTATCTTAAAGAAATAACCCAAACATCATATGACCAAAAAAAATTTTTTAAGCTCTTCAGACTGAATATTATGCTGAAATGTAACAAAGGAAAAGTTTACTGAGGATAGATATTAGGACCTGCACATGATGTCAGTACCTGACTTTTCCAGTGCTCCTTAGCAGGAAGTGCTAGTATCTTTAACCTGCAAGGTTGGCTTTGCAATGTTTTTGAACCAATCTTGAATAACATGAAGGGGGACACAGTCACACACATTGTATTTCTGACTGTAACACCACATAATGTTTAACATAACCAATACTGGAGCTGGTCAGCATGCCTGGGTTTGAATGTTGGCTCTACCACCTAGTTAGCTATGTGACTCTATGATTTGCTTTCCTCTTCCATAAAATGGAATGACAAAATGCCATTTTCATTGTGGTTATAGTGAGAATTAAGTAAGATATGTGGAAAAATGCTTGGTTCTATTTTTTATTTTTATTAGCTTTCTGTTCAGCTCCCCAGTGAGAGTGAAACCTTCTCTTGAGCCTTAACCTATTTTTCTAGTGGCCTATAAACATTCTTAGATCTCACCAGCTCCCCTGAAAGTATAGGACTTGGTGTCCTATGTCTGCAACCTTTGGCTAGGATGTTAATTCACTGGAACCATGACATTACAACTCATCTGACTTCAAATGACTCCCACTACCTGGGATATCCTATGGTAATCATACCTCAGAGTGTGGTCAGGGGACACCCTTGCTAATAAATCAGATTTGTCCTTGGCATACAACTTTTGAACTTTGTAGAGTGAACTGGTTAATAACAGTAAATTAATAGCAATACATGTACAAGCAAAAGGAGGTAGTCTGTCAACTCTTAGCTCGATATGAGAGAATAGTAGTTTCAGGGTCCAGACTTACTAGCAACCAGTAAGATTGAGCTGAGATTAAAACAGAGAAAAAGGGATCTATAGTGCAGCCACCTTTAAAAGCCAATGTGCTCATAAACTATATTAATATACCCATAGTATCTAGAAAGACAGAAGTATTTGAATTCCACTCTGCTTTGATTACCATGTTTGGTAGTTGACATGATACTTTAAAATGAGAGAAAGGAATCCATGAGGAACAAGATAGCTATATTCAGACACTTAAAGTATCATCACGTGGCAAGGGAATTCGGACTCCAAAGGAAAGAAAGTAATGTTGTACAGGCTCTGTTTGTACAGACTTCTATAACTATTTATGAAACTAAAAAAAAATTAAACAAAAGTATGTTGGTTCAATTTAATGATAAGTGTAGTATGAATATCTATGCTAATGGTGGCAGGATCATAAAAACCAAAGTCATGCATTACTTTAGGGCAAACTTGGGGCAACCCTCAATTCACTAGGTCTTGACAATTTCAAATTTTACCTGAGCCCCATGCTCCTGTAAAATAACAAAAGCTAAAGGAATCTTCCCATCCTTTTATGTTCTGGAAAATGGCTTCCTGCAAAGAACTACCTTTCTCAATCTGACTTAGGTAAGACTCGTGGATGCCGCTTTGTTTACCTATGACAAAGCCAGACACAGACCATGAAAATTCACATTCTCTGCTTCCTGAATGATTATCTCAACTGTTTTATCCCCACTGATCAATCAAAACAAAATATGTATTAATCAAACTTTGGCTAACCTTTATTTCTTGCTCCAGGCCCTGAAACTTTGATCCACCCTAAGCCTGAGCCAGCAAACATAGCTTTCTGAGACTAGGCTAGACTCAGAGTAAAACATTCTCTGATACATTTTCTGATCATATCATCTTTTTATCCTACTCTGTAATCAGTTCTTTCTAGCTTTATTTATTCCTTTCCATAAAACTCTTTTTTGCCTAACTCTTGAATTGCCTGTATATCTTTTAACTACTGCATTCTTCCTATTGCAGTAGTCCCCCTCGCCCTATTGCAAAAGTCCATTCCCCCCTTGCAATGCACCTTTCAAATAAAATCTCTCCATTGTTCTCTGTTTTATTTGACAGATATAGACTTAAGCAGACCTAAGTCTAGAGAGAGATGCACATTGTTCTGTGAACACATCTCTCAGATAAGTAGGCACCAAATGCTTGAGAAGCAAGTGGACTAGCTTTGTGTACTCTATAGGAATCACAAAGTTTTAATGATATACCGATTACTTTACTGGGACTCCTGTATTCTATGAAGATAGGAATGTACTGTGTATTTAATACTTTTGGTTCATCTTTTTCCAGTTCCATCATTTCAGTTGCATGATTATGTAATGAAACCAAGCCTCATAAAAATCCAGGGCTTTCCTGATGAAAACTCCTTTTACCTAGAATATGGGGTCTAGACACCCAGAAATTCAAATATAGAAGGATAAACATGAGAGAGAGAGAGAGAGAGAGAGAGAGAGAGATATTCAGTGGGAGACTGGAAAGCATATGAATAACATTTGAATAATGTTTATATTCACATTCCATGACAGCTACACTCATATCGATTCTCTTTTTTCAATTTTGGAATAATTCCTTCAAGTTTAGAGGAAAGGAGGACTGATTTCACTTATGGATGGTCTTGGGAGAAAATGAGTTCCCTTTCACATAGGTTTTCAGGCATAGGTTAAAAGACAACTTACCAGGGATTGCTGGGAACTGAATTGTATCCTTCAAAATTCATATATTGAAGCCTTAACCCCCAATGTGATGGAATTTGGAGATGGGGCCTTTGGGAAGTAATTATGTTTAGATAAGGTCACCAGGGGTGGAGCTCTGGTGATGGGATTTGTGCCCTTCTAAGAAGAGGTTAACAAAGCAATGTTAACAAAGGTTAAGTGTAAAACAACCTCAGGCAGATCCTTCAAGAGGTATTCCAGGGAAGGCATTGTTATCTTAGGAGATGATGTTTCCATGTATATTATTACCCTTGAAGACCTGCCAGAGGGACAATGATGTGGAGGTGGAAGATGACTGATGATTCTGACCCAGTGTAAATCTAGCTAATGCATGTGTTTGTGTCTTGTCCTTAACAAAAAAGTTTTAAAAGTGTCTTAAAAATTCAATAGAAAAAAGTTAAGAATAGGAAATGGATATAAAGAAAATATTTTCGGCCGGGCGCGGTGGCTCAAGCCTGTAATCCCAGCACTTTGGGAGGCCGAGACGGGCGGATCACGAGGTCAGGAGATCGAGACCATCCTGGCTAACACGGTGAAACCCCGTCTCTACTAAAAAAATACAAAAAACTAGCCGGGCGAGGTGGCTGGCGCCTGTAGTCCCAGCTACTCGGGAGGCTGAGGCAGGAGAATAGCGTAAACCCGGGAGGCGGAGCTTGCAGTGAGCTGACATCCGGCCACTGCACTCCAGTCTGGGCGACAGAGCGGGACTCCGTCTCAAAAAAAAAAAAAAAAAAAAAAAAAAAGAAAATATTTTCGTATGGCTGTACAATGTGTTTGTGTTTTAAGAAAAGTATTATTGCCAAAGAGTCAAAAAGCTAAAAAAATTAAGTTAATGAAGTAAAAAAGTTACAGTAAGCTAAGATTAATTCATTATTGAAGAAAGAAAATAATTTTTTATAACTGTAGGGTAACCTAAGTATACAGTATTTGTAAGTTCTATAGTAATGTACAGTGATGTCCTAGGCCTTCACATGCACTCACCATTCACTCCCTGACTCACTCAGAAAAACTTCCATTCCTGCAAGCTCTATTCATAAGTACCCTATACAAGTGTATCATTTGTTATCATTTGTACCATATTTTTACTGAACCTTTTCTATGTTTAGAATAATCTACCAAATACTTACCATTGTGTTACAATTGCCTACAGTATTAACTACAGTAATATGCTATACAGGTTTTAGCCCAGGAGCAATAGGCTAGGCCATAGAGCCCAGGTATGTAGTAAGCTATACTGTCTAGGTTTGTGTAAGTACATTCCATGATATTCGCACAATCATGAAATTGTCTAACAATGCATTTCTCAGAACATATGTAAGCAGCACATGTTATTAAGTAACACATGACTATATGTAATTAAAAGCATGTATATGCTATACTATAAAATGATACATAATGTATATCATTATTATCAGAAGCTCCCAAACACCAACTTACTTCCTGCTTTCAGGAGAATTACTAAATTTAAAATTTAAATATTGGCTGTAGAAAGATCCAGGAATACTTCATTGTTCAATGTCCATAACTAGTAATATGTGTGCTTCCCCTGGTGCTGAATCATTAGATGATTAGACTTATTCTTATCCTCAAAATTCTGCCACCAAGATTGGTAAACGTCATAATTTTAATTAATTTACATAAATCATTTACAATCTTACAGTATCCAAAGCAATGCTAAATGTTGAATGAATACCAAATGACAGCCTTATATAAGAAAAAAGGTTAACAGTAAAACAATGTAGCTTTCTTTAAAAAAAAAAAAAAAGAAGAAGAAGAAGAGGACCTTTCTTGGATGACTGTCAAAAAAGACTGTCTCTTTTTCACTACAGTAGAAAACTGGCTGATGTTCTGTTGGCATGGGAAATCAGAGTTCAAACTATAAAAGAAAGCTGCATTTAAGGTTAAATGTCTATTATAATCTTAGTCTTTTTGCAAAAATTCCTGTTTCTCTTGCATTCCGTTTTCTTTCTCTTTACCTTTTATAAGAATCTTATGTTAAGATTAAAATGTCAAGCATGTGAAAAGCTATTGCAAACTGCATTTACTAAATGGCATGAAAACTAGTTTGAGCCAACCCCTAAAAATAACTTCAAATTTGCATGTTAATTCTCTTTTTTAAAACTGAATAAAATTTTAGACTATTGTGGTTTTCCTTCCTTACCTTTCATTTTGGCTTACAATATTTTAGTATTATTGATTTTTGAAGTTAATTATTTTCTTTCAGAGAGAATAATTTAGTCTTTTGTTCATTTGTTAATTTATTTTTTAAATCTCTGTAATTAACCATAATTCTCACAAAAAAGCCTTATTAACCATTTTTTACTGTAGTTTTTTGTTACATATCATAGCAATGCACTGACTGGTTCAGCAAGACAATACCTATCAGATGCATAAGTATTTGCCATTGCCTGGCCCAGTTCTCACTTCTTCATTCATTTCAGTCAATGCTGGACTTTTTAGAGTAAAACATGAAGGAAACAAAATTTTTGCAGACTATTTGAAAGTATGGTTATCAAATCGTATGGTTTGATGAAAGTACAATGCTATTTTTTAAACTAAGGATTTAGCAGAATTTATACAAGACATTCATATTTACACTTTAATTGGGAAAATGTTGATTTTTTATCTCTAAACACTAATTTATTTAATTCTGTTACAGTAGATAGTCAGGCGGATATGAGCAGGGCAGGAGAAGCTGCTGATCAGCAGCTTTCCAGTAAGATCTCAGGAGTTAGGTGAGTGGGCTCAAGCATGCGCAATTAAGAGGCAAAATGGCAGAGTTTAACTGGTACATGACGTTCTAGGGACATTCAACTGGTAAGGAAAGAACATCTCAAGTGAGCATTCATACAACTCTAGTAAACTGTATATGCTCCCCTCCCAACTGCTAGCAGGCCACTATACATGCAGACAACCCACCCCAAGGCAAGAATCAGGGGAGAAGGGATGCAAGAACTCAGAAGGATGCCAGTGTATAAGACCCCATGTCAAAGGTCAAAAAACATCTCTCAAGTTGCCTGCTTGGCCCTCTTCTAAGTGTACTTTACTTCTTTTCATTCCTGCTCTAAAGTTTTTTAATGAACTTTCACTCCTGCTCTAAAATTTGCCTCAGACTCTCCTCCACCTTATGCCCTTCAGCCAAATTCTTTCCTCTGAGGAGGCAAGAACTGAGGTTGCAGCAGACCCATGCAGATTCACTGCCACTATCATACTTGGGTGCTGTGTGACTTCGATACGATCTGCTGCTAACACATTTGGTGCCACGTGACTTGGATACATTCCCCAGTGGTAAGACACCTCTATCCTTGCCTTCTTCATCTGGAGGCATTTCACCCCCATACACTGTTTTCTTCTCCCCTTTCCCTCTCCTTACTAACACCCAGAACGGTTCCTCTCAGCCACAGTGTTCTGCTTGCCCCGCTGATTTCTCAGTTCACCCTGGCTCATAGGGGTGGCTGATGGAGGTGGGAAGGACCTTGGGGTACACACTGAGTAGAACTGAGGCACTAATGGCCCTTCTGGACAAGGGACTTTCAAGAGTGAGAGGTCTAAAGCCTAAAACCAGGCAATGTCTGGGGTTTCTTCTGCTTTTTCAACTAAAATCAGCTCTTTCTAAGAACCCACACTGCCTATTCTCCTATTTTCTCTGTATGTTTTCAGAAATGATCTTACACACCCACCAGACCATCCACCACAGGGGCAAGTTTGCCTGTTTTGCTTTTACGTCACATGCCACATGGCTTCTTAAACACACACTCCCTGTTGTGTGCCCACAGCTCTTACTGTGTTTATGTGGCAGCAAAGACACAGGCTCTCTTGCAGATATCCCCTGAGATTTATACTTGTTTTTACCCTACCAGTTTGCATGACCTCCAAACCTTCCCCTGTCTGCTGGTGACATTGTTGGGACAGACACTAATTGGAACATCTGCTCTGACAGCTCCTTATGACTTACTGAGACAGCCAAGTGTAAGGAGGTCTCTGGAAATCCAACGGGCCTGTGCACTGGGAGGAGTGCACACTGGGGTGGAGCCACAGAATTTCACACGATTTGCAGCGGGGAGGAGCCTGGCCCCACCTCTACCTGGGTGGAACCCAGGGTTCAATCTGTGAGGTGGGAAGCACAGTAGCAGGGACTCTGGCTTTGCAGAGAGTCCCTGTTTCCCTTTTTGCCTTTTTGTCCAAAAAATTCCATTAACCTCACCCTTCAAATTGTCTGGAAGCCTAATTTTTCATGGTCATGTGACAAGGACCCAGCTCTTAGCTGAACTAAGGAGAGAGTCCTACAACATCTTTGTCACCCAACATGGGGCTCGAGAAGCAGTGAAGGAGATGCAAACCAAAAAAAAAAAAAAAAAATCTTTTACCCTCTTGTTTCTAAGCCTTTTCATCCTCAGACTTCTGAGGGTAGGGGAAACTGTGCCCCCACCCCCATCACTCCTGGGGGTCAAGAAGGTCAGCTTCTGTCTCCATGGTCTTTTCCTTCCTTTTTGGGGATGGACAGGCCAGCAACTGCTTCCTCCTCCCCTCACCTTCCCCTCCCTACCAGGGCTGAAATACATGGCTCAAGGACCCTGAACGACCAGCTAGCTGGCATTCCCTGCCACTCACTGCCAGAGACTTTCCCCTTCCCTGGCCAAGGGGTCCAACTCCATTGGACAGTAATTAAGCTTCTCTCCCCAGTGGAAAAACCACTTGCATAAAAATAAGAGGTTGTTCCCCCAGGCATCCTTTTCCCTACCCCATCAGCAGTTAAAGGTTTTTTTCCTTTTAGAAGGGTTTTACTCAGCTGGAATGATAGGATCACTGTTTATATTCTTTGTAAAGTTTTAATTGTCAAAAAGACTTTGTGAGGCTGGTCTTAAGCTGTAGACAATCTGGTGTGCTTTGCATGACTGTTACAGCAAACTTCGCTGCAGGCCTTCATCTTGTTTTACATCCTGGGGTTGTGGCCTATAACCCGTGCCAAGGCTTTCTTTAGCAATCCTGCTTTAGGAAATAAGTTCTTTCTGGTTTGATATCTGCATATTTTCCTAGCCCTTTCTCTTAAAGGGCTCCACCTGGGGACTGGGTTTTCTTCTGCCTGTTTGTGTAGCAATATGTGTGCTGTGTGTAATGTCTGTAAAAAGAGCTCTAATTAATTGGCCTAAAAGAATACAAGCAATTGGATCAAGTAGTTTTTAAAGGAAATATAAAAGCTGTGGTACCCTTCAGTTCACATGACTTTAATCTTTGAAAAATAAAAGCAGCCTTTAACATTATTGGTAAAAAGCAGATGTCATCAAAATGTAAATAAGTGGACTAAACTATGCAGGTCAGATGCAAGGTTTGCTAAGTGTTATAAACTACTTTTTGGGTTTTGAGAACTATTTGACTTGCTGGCTTCATAATTGGTAAGGCCTGGGGACATGTAGAACTAAACACGCCCTTAATTATGCTGGAAGGAGTCAAACCTTGGCTGCATATAGCACACCATTAAACAAGTTACCAGGTTTTACATTAAGGTTAAAAATTGCTAGGAATTACCATTATATCATGTAATTGAAACTGTTGAAAATAGATTTACATGTGAGATGTGTAAGAACAGTAAAATATGTTTTTCAGTAAAAGGTTATAAGAAGGCATGGAAATATAAATTCTTGCCTAGGGTTAAAAAATTGTTTTACATTAGGTAGGATAAGGCTGAAAGTTCAAACAAAAGTAGTGGAAGGATTGTGGAAATTTATCTTGCAGAAGCAGTCCTCTGTGTGAACATATCGAGTAAATTCAAAAAAGGTATTATATGGTTTTTCTGTAAATTGAGCATTAAAAGCACAATGAGGTACTCTTTAGGCATGAATCTGCTCTTCAGCAAAATTCATAAAGGGTTATAAAAGGTTTTTATTTCTTTACAATTTCTGAGTCATCATTTTGGCAAAATAAATAACTTATTGTAATCTGGAATTCTATTTCATAACATCAAGTGTTTTAAAAATCAAACATCTTTAACAACCTTCCCAAAATGAAACTTTAGTTTCAAAATTGTCTTTGCTGATTGTCTGGCTTTTTGGGTGGATCAGAGGGCCCCTGAAACATCCAGAAAAGAAGCAAACAGGATTTTTTACATATGTAGTTCCATGAGATTGCCAAAATGATGTTCAATTTTATTTAGGTCATATTTTGGTGAATAATACTAATATATGTTCCAAAATTGTATGGGATTTCTAAAATTTTAATGTCTAAGTATATGCTATCAATCATAATTAAGGTTGTTATGTTAAGTTATTGTAAACCACAGAGATAACTAACCTTCTTTGTCAATTGGGTTTCTAACTGTAACCACCCTGGACATTTTGTAATTCACAGACAATTGTTGTCTTGTTGTAATCCTTTTCCAAAGATCGTTCATAATAGGCTATAGAACTGTAACAGGTGCTCTCAAATACAGGTTTGGTTTTTGATGATTTTGGAGATTGTAACATTAGAATAAAGGGAAATGTACAAGACTCATGAAGAGCTAAAATGTTCACAAATATCAAGCAAAATAAGAGTTAACTAAATGGACTGAACTCAGGAAACTGAAGCAAATCTTTTTTACTTTTGCTTGGAATATTGTTGACCTATGTTTTTTTCAGAGTCAAGGAAACTTATTTTGAACTATTTACAGCCTTTAATAATTGAGTAAGGTATACTTCTGTGAACAAAATTTGGAGCATGTTTGTTTCTCTTTGCCTGGTTCCTCTAGAATTCAGAAACTATCTGTGAGTATTCTTAACTGTGACAATATAGTTGTTTGCATCAGTGCAGTAAGAATCTATTTTTCTTTTGCAACAAAACACAATTGGAGAAACTGGTTGTTCTAGGTTTGACTGGAAGAGTATTTTTCCCTTTAAGGAGTCAAGCTCAACTTGCAGAGTCAATAAAACACAATGGGGCAGTGGCCTCATACCCTTGTCCAATAAAAGCACAATGGGGAGAGTGACCTCATACCCTTGTCCCTGTACAGGGTTCCTGACCAGTGGTCAGCAAAGAACGTCACTTTCCAGCTAGAGGAGACAAGTCCTTCTCTCTTTATGAAGGTGTGGAGAGGCGGCACTCTTCATACACTCCAGACACACTGCAGAACCATGCATTAGCTCTCAGAGACAAACTTCCCACACAGAATTGAACAATGAGATCACTTGGACACAGGAAGGGGAGCATCACACACCGGGTCCTATTGTGGGGAGGGGGTAGGGGTGAGGGATAGCATTAGGAGATATATCTAATGTAAATGACGAGTTAATGGGTGCAGCACACCAACACGGCACACGTATACATATGTAACAAACCTGCACGTTGTGCACATGTACCCTAGAACTTAAAGTATAAAAAAAAAAAAACTTCCCACACAATCATCTCTTGGGTCAAAATAAGGGCAATTACAAGCTGAGATAAATCAGATAACCAGATCATCAGGGATAGAGGCCTTTGGAATCTCCAGGCCACACTCTCCCAGAGTTCCTTGTTTACTTAATAAATATTTTATTTGCTTTATTGAATTTGACATTCTTCCACTTTGGTTACAAAACATTAGATTTCTACAAACTAATGAGTAAAATACAAAGGAAGCAGAAAAAAACCCGGATTAATTCAAACTTCATTAATACAGATGCTAAAATGATTCACCTTGATGTTTATCTTTGCATTACCTACAAATAAAGTTTTCAGCCAATTAGAAATATGTGATGCACACCTGTAATCCCACCACATTGTGAGGCTGAGACTGCTGGATCACTTGAGCCCAGTAATTTGAGACCAGCCTGGCCAACATGGCAAAACGCCATCTCTACAAAGAAACACAAAAATTAGCGTGGCTGTGGTGGTGAGGCCTGTAATCCCAGCTACTCGTGTAGCTGAAGTGGGAGGATCACTTGAACCTAGGAGCGGAGCCAGATGTTGAAGTGAGCCAAGATCGCACCACTGCACTCCAGCCTGGGTGACAGAGAGAGACCGTATCTAAAAAAAAAAAAAAAAAAAAAAATTAATCTCTTGGCCAGTGCCATGGCTGTAATCCTAGCACTTTGGGAAGCCAAGGTGGTAGGATTGCTTGAGTCCAGGAGGTTAAGACCAGCCTAGGCAACATGGCAAGACTCTGTCTCTACAAAAAATTTAAAACAAATTAGTCTGGCATGGTGGCATGTGCCTGGTCCCAGCTACTTAGGAGACTGAGCTTGGAGGAGGATGGCTTGGGCCCAGGAGGTCAAGGCTGCAGTGAGCCACAATTAGGGTCACTGTTCTCCAGCCTGGGCAACAGAGTGAGACCCTGTATCAAAAAAATTTTAAAAAAGAAGATGAAGAAGAAAAAAAGAAAGAAATATGAATAATCCATAGATTGATACAATGTTAGATTTGAACATTCTAATCAAACTTGCTCTTTTTTTGGCTAAGAAAAATTGCGACACAAATAGATGTTACTACTTGTTCAAGTTCTCATAGCTAATTAGTAGTGGAGGTGAGAATCAATGAAAATCCAAGCACTTGTACAGAATATATAAATAACTTGGTCATGTTTTTTTTAACATCACGTACAATAACAAAGTCTGTTACATACTAAGCTCATAGTCTCATCCCTTTAAGAAGCAAAGTTTCAAACAGGTTCAGCCAGTAAACTCTGACTCTCCTGGTTACATCTCCTCTGATCTGATGATTCACTTTTTTTTTTTTTTTTTTTTGAGATGGAGTTTTGCTCTCTCACCCAGGCTGGAGTGACATGATCTTGGCTCACTGCAACCTCTGCCTCCCAGGTTCAAGCAATTCTCCTGCCTCAGCCTCCTGAGTAGGTGGGATTACAGGCGTGCATCGCTACACCCGGCTAATTTTTGTATTTTTAGTAGAGACAGGGTTTCAACATGTTGGTCAGGCTGGTCTCTAACTCCTGAGCTCGTGATCCACCCGCCTCAGCCTCCCAAAGTGCTGGGATTACAGGCATGAGCCACCATGCCCGACCGACTAACCTTTTTTATCTGGCTGTAGGGTTTGGTCTCAGTCCTGCCCAATTCTACGTTCACAGGAACAACACACTGTTTCAGTATACGCCTCGACTTTCCCTGGCATATGGTCTTAGCCCTCATCCTGTTTCTGGCTTCCCAATGACTATATTCATGTTGAATTCTTCAAGGGTCCTCACTGTAAGTCATGTTACACGGAGTTTTGTTTACTTTTTAAAATAATAGGCCCGGTGCCTGTGAATTTTAGTCAATGAGCCAAAAAATAATAATCATAGCATTATAATTCCTTTGTGTTGATTAAAAAAGATTCCAAAAATAGGCTCCAAATTATGCCTTAAAAGAAGTGACACTCTACTGGCAACCTCACATTGAAGAATAGCAAAAGAATTCATAGTACTTGATATTTTTTAAAGCAATGCTTAACTTCTAAAGTACTTATCAGAAACATTTGTTTCTTTTTTTAAAAAAAATTTTTGTATTGTTTAGTTTCTGCAGAGATGGAGCCTCACCATGTTGCTCAGGCTGGTCTCAAACTCCTGGGTTCAGGAGTGATCTCTTGTCTCAGCCTCCCAAAGTGCTTGGATTACAGGTGGGCGCCACCATGCCCAGCCATTGGTTTCTTAAGAGAACATTTTTTTAAAGTTTAATTATTAGTACACTAATATCAAGGTTAAAATTAGCCTTGATAATTTTATGATGGGCTTTTTTTTAACCAGGGGCCTTTCAGTCCAAATAAGATTGCCTTTTTTAACTCAGCATAATTTCCTGGAGAGTCAACCAAGTAGTATTTATCAAGTCATACACATAAGTTACATATTAAGTTGTATAGTTAACTTATTCCAAGGCACAATATATATCTAAGATATACAAATATATGTCAATATTTTAAAATAATAAAATAGAACATATATATACATTTTTGTTGAGACAGAGTCTCACTCTGTTACCAGGCTAGAGTGCAGTGGCGCAATCTCAGCTCACTGCAACCTCTGCCTCCTGGGGTCAAGCAATTCTCCTGACTCAGCCTCCTGAGTAGCTGGGACTACAGACACATGCCACGACGCCCAACTAATTTTTGCATTTTTGGTAGAGACGGGGTTTCACCATGTTGGCCAGGATGGTCTCGATCTCTTGACCTCGTGATCCACCTGCCCCAGCCTCCCAAAGTGCTGGGATTATAGGCGTGAGCCACTGCACCTGGCCAGTAGAACTCTTTTTTTTTTTTTTTTTTTTTTTTTGAGACAGAGTCTTGCTCTGTTGCCAGGCTGGAAAGCACTGGCGCAATCCTGGCTCACAGCAACATTCGCCTCCCAGGTTCAGGCGATTCTCCGCCTCCCAGGTTCAAGCGATTCTCCTGCCTCAGGCTCCTGAGTAGCTGAAATTACAGGCATGTCACACCACGTCCGGCTAATTTTTGTATTTTTCATAGAGACGGGATTTCACTGTGTTGGCCAGGATGGTCTCGATTTCTTGACCTTGTGATGCGCCCGCCTTGGTCTCCCAAAGTGTTGGGATTACAGGCATGAGCCACGGCGCCCGGCCAATAGAATATATTTTTAAGTTTTGCACAGGCTACTATTGCCTGAGCATTTTATTTATGATCACACATTTCACTGACATTCCTTAACAAGCATGAATGGGGAAATCTCTTACAGTTTATTATTTTTATAATGTCACTCAATACACAGCTAGCCTACATAGATAGATATATGCCATTTAAAATATTAACATTATTGCCTTATAAGTAATGATATAAAGAGTTACAGATCTAATCCACTTGTTTTATTTATTTATGTTTAATATTTATTTTATTTTCTTGACTGACTGATTGTCATTAGGGAAGGGACTTTGAGGAGGTAACATCCAAGCCATGATCTAAAAGATGAGAAAAACCAGCCACAATAAAAACTGAGGGGTGAGTGAGTGAGTGGGAACAACACACACAAAGTTCCTAAGTATGGAAAGAGTTTGGCCTGTGTGAACACCAAAAGAAGTCCAGTGTGGTGAATAACGAGAAAAGACAGGATTAGAACAAAATGATACTGGAGAGAAAATATGAACCAGACTGTATAGGGCCTTACAGAGAAGTCTGAATTTTATTCTGAATGTAATAGAAAATCACTGAAGGGTTTTAAGTAAAGAAGGCACACAATCTGAAGTATATTTTTTGTTTTGTTTGCTCTTCTTGTTTTGTTTAATTGAAATTTTTATTGAGATCATTGTAGATTCACTCGCAGTTATAAGAAGTAATACAGAGAGATCTCACTTACACTTTATCCAATTTCCTTCAATGGTAATATTTTGCAAAAATATAGTACAATACCACAAGCAAAACATTGACATTGATACAAGCCACCTATCTTATTCAAATTTCCCCAGTTTTACTTGCAGTTATGTATGTGTGTAAGTTCTGTAAGATTTTTGTCACTTGCAAGTTTATGTGTCCATCACCACAGTTCAAGTACTGAACAGTTACAACACCAGAAGGATCCCTCATGTTGTACTGTTTTAAACCACACCTTTCTCCCTCCACCATCTTCCCATTGCCAACCTCTGGAAACCACTAACAGTCCTCTATTTCTAAAATTTTGTCATTTCCAGGTTAGCATATTATGTAATCTTTCATGAATGGCTTTTTTTTTTTAACCAGGAGCCCTTTTAGTGCAAATAGGATTGGCTTTTCTTAACTTGGCATAATTCCCTGGAGAGTCATCCAACTTGTATGTATCAAGAGCTCACTCCTTTTCATTACTGATTAATATTCCATTGTATGAGTGTACCAAAGTTTGTTTAAACATTCACCCATTGAAGGACTTGTTATTTCATTCTAGTTTCTGGCTATTGCGAATAAAGTTGCTATGAACATTCATGTACAGGTTTTTGTGTTAACATGTTTTAATACGTGTTTTCATTTCTCTAGGATGAATGTCCAAGAGTGCAATTGCTGGGTTTTGTTGGCAATTGAAAATTTTATTTTATAAAAAGCTTCTAAACTTTTCCTGAATAGCTGTGCCATTTTACTTTTCTACCAACAATGTATGAGTGATCCAGTTTCTTTACATCTTTACCAGAACTCGGTATTATCACTATGTTTTATTTTAGCCATTCTGATAGGTTGTGGTTTTAATTTGTATTTTTCTCATGGCTAATAATGCTAAGCATTTTTTAATGTGTTTATTTGCCATTTGTATATCCCACATGGGGAAATGTCTATTCATGTCATTTTCTCATTTTCTAATTGGTTATCTTTTTACTGTTGCCTTTTTATATATTCTAGTTCCTAGTCTTTTGTTGTGTATATGATTTGCAAATATTTTCCCAGTCTGTAGCTTATCTATTCATCTTCTTCAGAGGGGTCTTTTACAAAGTGAAAGTTTTTCATTTTTACAGAGTCTAATGTATCAACTTATTCTTTTATGGATTCTACTTTTAATGTCAAATCTAAGAACTCTTTCCCTAGTCCAAATCCTGAAGATTTTCTCTGATTTTTTTTCTAAAAGCTTTATATATTAAATTTTACGTTTAATCTAGGATTCATTTTTAGTTAATATTTTTATAAGGAGTGAGAGTGAGTCTTAAGCTTCTTTTTCTTTTCTATTCTTTTCTTTTTGCCTATGGGTATCCAACCAATTGCTACAGCATCATTGATCGAAAAGGTGATCCTTCCTGCATTGAATTGCTTTTGCACCCTTGTCAAAGTTCAGTTGGAAATATTCATGTAGGCCAATTTCTGGATTCTCTATTCTCTTCCATTGTTCTATGTGTCTGTCTCTCCACCAACAATAAACTGTTTTGCTGTTTTGATTACTATAGCTAGTAATCCACAGTATTAAGTAGAGGGATTTCTCCCACCTTTTTCTTCTTTGTTATGATTATTTTAATTTTTCTATGACTTGTGCTTTTTTCATGTAACTTTCAATATAAGCTTGTCTATTGCTAAAAAAAAAATTCTCTGGGATTTTTATAGGAATTGTATTAACTCTGTGAACCCCAAATATCTGAGACAGGTCTCAGTTAATTTAGAAAGTTTATTTTGCCAAGGCTGAGGACATGGACCCATGACACAGCTTCAGGAGGTCCTGACGACATGTGCCCAAAGTGGTCAGCACACAGTTCGGTTTTGTACATTTTAGGGAGACACGAGACATCAATGGAGTGTATGTAACATGAACATTGGTTTGGTCCGGAAAAAGTGGGGCAATTCAAAGCAAAGGTGAGATATCTTGAAGTAGGGAGGAAGCTTCCAGGTCATAGATAGAGAAAAGACAAATGGTTCCACTCTTTCGAGTTTCTTCTTAGCCTCTCCAAATGAGGCAATAAGATAGGCATTTATCTCAGTGAGCAAAGAGGTTACTCTGAATAGAATGAGAGGCAGTTTTGCCCTAAGCAGTTCCCAGCTTGACTTTTCCCTTTAGCTTAGTGATTTTGTGGCCCAAAGATTTGTTTTCCTTTCATAAACCTATTGATTAGTTTGAGACACATTAACATCTTTACTCTGTTGAGTCCTCCAGTCCATGAACGTGATATATCTCTCCATTTATTTAGGTCTTCTTTGAGTTATTTCTTCATATTTGTTAGAATACAAATCCTGTACATGTTTTGTTAAGTATATACTACGTATTTCATTTTCTTTGGAGTGATTATAAATGGTATGGCTTTTAATTTCAGTTTCTTCATGTTCATTGTTAGTATATAGAAATGTGATTGTATTTTTCTGTATTGTCTTATATCCTGCAACATTACTGAACTTACTTATTTCCAGAGTGAATTTTTAATTCCTTGGTATTTTTTTTTACAGACCATCATCTCATTGGCAAATGGGAGCAGTTTTATTTCTTTCCTTCCAATCTATATGCCTTCTATTTCTTTTTCTTGACTTATTGCAATGGCTAGAATTTCCAGCACTATATTGAATAAGGATGGTGAGAGAAGACATCCTCACTTTGTTCCTAGTTTTAGAGAGAAAGCATTCAGTTTTTCATTCAGTGATGTTAGTTGTAGGATTTTTATATATGCTCTTTATCAAATTGAGATAATTCTCCTCTACTCCTAACTTGCTGAGTGAATTTAATTTCCAAATAACTCAGGATGTTATATAGGGACTAGAATGGAGGAGAGAAAGTGAGAAAGTGAGGTGACTAGTTAGGTGACTATCACAGTATATAAAACTAGGACGATGGCTGTGACTTGAAGTAGGGCATGGAGATAAGTTGACAGATTCAAGAACATTTTGCTGTAGAATCTGTAAGTTTTTCTAATGATTGGATGATTAGAATGAGAAATTGCATTTGGCAGCAAATAATAGAAAATTCTACTACAATGACTTAAATAGAGAAGTGTTTCTCCCATTTAACAATAAGTCTGAATCTGAGTAGTCCAGGGCTGGTATGGTAGTTCTGTGATGTCATCAATGTCATAAGATCTTTCTATCTTTTGCTCTCTCATCATTAGTGTATGGCTTTCAAACATATGGTCACAAGATAAATGCCATACTTCCAGGCACCACTGCTGAGTTCCAGTAAGGAAGATAGAGGCAGAGTTACAAAGATTTTCTTTTAGTGAGATTTCATTCAGAAACATGAGCACTTCTAGAAACATCCATCAATAGCTCCTTGATCAAAAGTATGTTATTAACCACTCAGGTTCAAGGGAGGCTAGGAAATGAGTATTTCATTTTCCAGCCCCTAGAAAGTTTATTACAATAGTGTCAGGTGAGCCAGTTCATAGTATCTACCATAGTAGGAATGATGGAGAGTAATGAATCACGGATGACTTCCAGGTTTCACATTGATGGATTATTGGATCAATTTACAGTTTATTAAGGATAAATAAGATTTGAATAACAATGGATTTTTAATGAAAATCAATAATTCCATTTTGGACATGTTGAGATTAAAATGAAGTACTAGGACATGGCCTTGTGGAACTTCAACATTTAAATGTTAGTTTGAGAGTAAACTCACAAAATAGATTGCATAGCTAAAAAGGTAAAAGAAAAAAATAGCATGGTATCGAAGAAATCAAAAGGGACATATGTTTCATGGAGAAGGTACTCAACAGTGTGGAATGCTACTGAGAAGCTAAATAAAATGAAGAAAAAAATTTTCTATTGGATTTGGCAAAATGAAAGTTGCTGATGATTGTATTCATTAGAACTTATTTCAGAAGCAAGAAACAAAAATCCAATTAAACCCAAATAGGGCTCTGCTTTTTTATCCCCACACAACAGAAAGTCTTTATGCAAGCAGCTAAAGACATTTGTTGGCAGCTGAACATCAGGGCCTGCTTCTCTGGGATTTCCTTGGACTTTCTCTACTAGTTGCAAGGTGGGTGTCATTGCTCTAGACTCGTATCTATGTGCAAGGCAGGAAAAAAAGGCAAAGGTATGGCACCAGCAACATGTGTCCTTTATCAAGAATAGAAAAACTTGACATGAATCCACATGGAACTAATCCTGAGTAGTAGGAGAAGGAAAGTCCAGAGCTCTTCTTTTCTGAGGCTTTAGGCCTGTGTGTGAGGGTCTGCCCTCCCAGATCAGTACAGTGACCCCAAGGGTGATCATGTCCTGAAGGGGGGATGCTGAGATTGTTTTTTCTGAAGCTGAAGTAGCACCAGCCTCTTTGGTAATACATGGGAATGATAACCTTTAATACTTCGGCCTAGCTTGTCCCACAAAGTGTTAGGTAAATTGAACAACATCATATACAAGCGAAGTTACATTACATTCTTCACTAGGTTCTTCATCCATGGATACATTAAAGATGAACTGAAACTTGGTCTAAGAATAGGTTTTCTAAACAAAACCAATGGAAGAAATTTTTTAAAACTTAGAACCTTGATATGGTAATTATTTGTAAAGATCGTTATCTGTAAACATCTAAAATAAAATAAACTAAAATAAATAAACTAAAAAAAGAAAACAGAACAACTTTTCAAGAAGTCCTTATCCCCAGAATTCTTTTACATCTCATTAGTCAGAACTATATCACGTGACCACCCTAAACTGCAAGGGAAGCTCTGGGAAAGAGACCGCTTAATTTTTCTAGTCTCTATAGTGAAAATGGACAAAGGAAAAATGCACTAGAATTGGATGATTAGAACAACCAAAAGTGCCTGCTGTGATGACGTTGATCACAGCAGCTTTACTGGTGTGGTGAGAATGAAATCAGATTCTAAGGATTAATAAGAGTAATTGGGAGGTGAGGTAGTGAAACACAATGAGTAGAAATGTTTTCTATCTATCTGACCAGAGGTTTGTGAAAAAATAAAGCAAAAAATTTCCCCAGACCCCACAACTCAATCTAGATACCATTCCACTTCTCTGCCTCTTTTCACATGAAGCAGTAGGCTGTGTTTGTAAGATGATGGAAACTGTTTTGTAGTGAAGAGGGGAAAAGACTAATGATGCAGGGAGGCAAGAGGATAAAAAAGAAGACTCCAAATGGTTCATGCCTATGGGTTTCAGCCTGCTTGTAATCCGTTCCTGACCACCAGACTTTTGACTTGCTTAAACAGCCTCCACAATTGCAATTGCATAAGCCAATGCCTTGTAATAAATCTCTCAAAATTCCTGGTTTGGCTTCTCTAATTGATCACTAACTGATAACAGAATTTGGTCCCTGAAAAGTCCTTGAAAAGGCAATAAAGTTATGTACTGTTTTCTGTGAAAGCAGAGAAGAGGGACACTTGCCTGTAGAGGTGAATGAAGTCTTCTGAAATGTAGTTTTATTTAAACTAAGTCTTAAAGAATTATTAAAAATGAGTAAGATAAGGAAAGAAGAGAAGCAGTGGTGTGCTGGCAAAACAGCTCACTGGAAAAAATCAAACTTTATCTGTAGCATTTGATAATTTCCTGGTATATATACTCCCACCATGCCCAATTTCAAGCTACCAGTATAATGTCACAGAATATAGAGTTGGAAAAAGGTGTACACAATCAGCTTTCATAACTGGTGTGAGTTTGCATCACTGATTAGAAGGGCATCATGTACAATAGAAAAGTAAACACCAAACTTCTTTCTTCCACAATATACCTTATCATGGAGAAAAAAAATCTAGTGGACACCTTTCTTCACCCAGTTGTCTTTGCAGTAGAAAGCAAAACTCAGAAGCATGCCTGAGGTTTTTGAAAACATGTAATAATGAGCACCATGATGATTAATTCAAACAAGAAACTTCTAGACATTTTCTTATAAAGGCAGATATTATCATTTGGCTGGGCTCAATGACTAGCAAACTCACAGATGTGATTCAAACCTAGGCAGCCTAGAGAGAATGCTATTTCAACTATAAAATGCTTCTTCCCAAAGTCAAGAGACCAAAATATGTACCTGGAAAAAACTTACATACCCTATTAATCTGGAGTCAAATTTTTGAGCATCTCTGTAGTGAGATTAAAATGTCCACTTGGTGGCAGAGCACATTGAATGCCCTGGATTACAGTGGATCTGTAATCCCAGGACTTTGGGAGGTCAAGATGGGAGGATCTCTGGAGGCCAGAAAGCCCAGACCAGCCTGGGCAACACAGCAAGACCCTGTCTCTAAGAAAAAAAAGAAAAAGTCAGCTTAGTTTTGCAATAATTTAAAAGTCAGATTCTAACTCATACATCTATGGCTAATTGATTTTAGGCAAGGGTACCAAGACCATTCAATGGGGAAAGAATAGTCTCAACAAATGGTGCTAGGACAAATAGATCTCTACATGCAAAAGAATGAATTTGGACCCCTACCTCACACCATATGAAAAAAATAAACTCAAAATGTGTCAATGAGAACTAAAATCATAAAACTCTTAGAAGAAAACATAGGGGTAAATCTTCATGAGTTTGGATATGGGCATGGTTTCTTAGATATGACATTAAAAGAGTACAAGTAATACAAAAATAGATAAATTAGACTTCATCAAAATTAAAAACTTTTGTGCATCAAAGAATATTACCAAGAAAGTGGAAAGATAATCTACAATCTACAAAATGGGAAAAACATATTTGCAAATAATACATTTATCAGGGTCTAGTGTCCAGAATACACAAAGAACTCTTACAACTCAACAACAAAAAGACTAAATTTAAAAATGGGCAAAGAACTTGTATAGACATTTATCCAAATATATACAGATAACCAAAAGCACATGAAAAGATACTCAACATCATTAACCATTAGGGAAATGCAAATCAAAACAATAATGAAGTACCACTTCACATCCATTAGCATGACTAAAAAAAAAAAAAAAAAAAACAGAAAATAAGTACTGGTGAGCATGTAGAAAAGTTATAAACCTCATACACTCCTGGTGGGAATGTAAAATGGTTCAATGCAGTGGAAACAAGTTTTGTAACTACTCAAAAAGTTAAATGTAGAATTTACCATATGATCAAGCAATTCCACTCCCAGGTCCATAACAAAAAGCATTTAAAATAGGTATTCAAAGAAACACATGTTCATAGAAGCACTATTTACTATAGTCGAAAGACAGAAACAATAAAATGTCCATCAAGAAATGAATGGAGACCGTCATGGCAGCTCACACCTGTAATCCCTGCACTTTGGGAGGCCAAGGCAGGCAGATCACTTGTGGTCAGGAGTTCAAGACCAGCCTTGCCAACATGACGAAACCCTGTCTCTACTAAAAATACAAAACTTAGCTGGGCAATGGTGGTGCATTGCTGTAATTCCAGTTACTCAGGAGGCCGAGGCGCAAGAATCACTTGAACCTGGGTGGCAGAGGTTGCAGTGAGCCAAGATCGTGCTACTGCACTCCAGCCTGGGTTACAGAGTGAGACCGTATCTCAAAAAAAGAAGGAAGAAGAAAAAGAAGAAGAAGAAGAAGAAGGGGAGGAGGAGGAGGAGGGGGAAGAGGAGGGGGAGGGGGAGGGGGAGGGGGAGGAGGAGGAAGGGGAAGGGGAAGGGGAAGGGGAAGAGAAATGAATGGATAAACTGTGGTATGTACATCAAATGGAATATTACTCAGCCATAAAAAGTAATGAAGTACTGATACATGTGGATGAACCTCACAAACATTACATTGAGTGAAAAAAGCTAGAAACAAAAGGTTACATATTATATTATTCTATTGGTATGAAATATCCAGAATAGGTAAATCTGTAGAGATATAACACACATTGGTAGTTGCCAGGACTTGAGGATGGGGAGCACACAGTTTATGGTGTATGGACTTTCCTGTAGGGGTGATGAAATGTTTAGAACTACATGGAAATGGTAATTGCATGGTATGGTGAATATACTAAATGCCACTGAATTGTTCACTTTGAAATGGTTAATTCTATGTTATATGACTCTCACTTAATTTTTTTTTAAGCCAGGCCCTACAAATGGAACTCAAATTATGCAATCAGAAATAATGTCTCCTAAAGTACTGATTTTCACTTTATGTTTAGATCAAGTGAATTCTATTTCATATTTTGGACTTATTTCACTGAATTTAAAAGCTAAACTAGATGTAGCTTTCAATCTCCCAAAAAAGCAGTATAAATTATAGTTACAAGATAGATGGTTGAGTGGTTTTTTTCTCAAGTAGTTTAAAACATATTTAAGGTTCATAACAGGAAAGGTAAGTAATATTTAATACAGTTGGATTATTTCTACATAATTGGCTTTTCATTCGTGATCTGGTTGGGGACTATTTATTTCAGTTTAGTAATTAACCATTATCATCCTTATTAATGAAACAGAAACCACCTCTTCTAATCATTTATGAAACGCTTGTCACACAAAGTCTAAACAAAAAACAGGATCTGGGCAAAGTAACTGCCCTTTAAAAGCTAATGCCACTAATTATAAGGTTATTCAGGTTATTTTGTTGTTGTTTTCCATTTATTATGATGAAATCCTAGAGACCTACAGCATTTCTCTTGGCATAGCTCTTCTAGACTCTACCTGAATTCTTTTATACAAGGGTAATTATTTTAACAGTACTTTCATTCACTAATGTGAAAAGTTGAGTTTTCAGCTGTTTATTTATGTATTAAGTTATTTTTTAAAGTTTCCTATTAATCAAGACACCCTTAGAGACATTTTTTTTTTCTATTCTACTTAATTTTTAGTTGACTAAGTGAAAAGGTATGGGAGGGAGTTTAAGATACATTTCTCGGTTTAAGATATATCTCTTGCAGCCAGGCACAGTGGCTCACACCTATAATCCTAGCACTTTGGGAGGCCGAGGTGGGCGGATCACTTGAGGCCAAAAGTTCAAGACTAGCCTGGCCAACATGGTGAAACCCCATCTCTACTAAAAATACAAAAATTAGCTGGGCACGGAGGCAGATGCCTGTAATCCCAGCTACTAGGGAGGCTGAGGCGGGAGAATCACTTGAACCCAGGAGGCGGAGGTTGCAGCGAGCCGAGATGGCACCACAGCACTCCAGTCTGGGCAACAGAGAGAAATTCTGTCTCAAAAATAAATAAATAGGGCCGGGCGCGGTGGCTCAAGCCTGTAATCCCAGCACTTTGGGAGGCCGAGACAGGCAGATCACGAGGTCAGGAGATCAAGACCATCCTGGCTAACACGGTGAAACCCCGTCTCTATTAAAAAATACAAAAAACTAGCCGGGCGAGGTGGCGGGCGCCTGTAGTCCCAGCTACTCGGGAGGCTGAGGCAGGAGAATGGCGTGAACCTGGGAGGCAGAGCTTGCAGTGAGCTGAGCTCCGGCCACTGCACTCCAGCCTGGGCGACAGAGCGAGAGTCCGTCTCAAAATAAATAAATAAATAAATAAATAAATAAATAAATAAATAAATAACACATATTTCTTTCCACACTACTGTGCCAGACATGTGAAGTCCCAGCTACTCAAGTGACTAAAGCAGGAGGATTGTTTGAGCCCAGGAGTTCTAGTGGAGCTTGAGCAACATAGAAAAACTCCTATTTTTAAAAAAATACATCTTGTAAGATGGTACAAGCAAGATTATCAATTTACGTACCTAAAACCAAAATTAGGTTTAAATTTCCAATTTTAAAAGATTATTTACTGAGATTTAATGAGAATGCCACAAAGTTTTAAATGGTTTATAGAAAAATATATTGCACTGTTGTAATTCTTTCTTTCCAAAGTTTCATATTTTATTGAGTTGAGAATATTATTAAATCAGGAAGATGAAGCAAAAAACTAGAATGCTAATCAGAATATAAGGAATAATCATGGGATGCCAGCTTTATATACATATGATACTAGTGACTGGTCATCAATTGAATACGTTCTTTGAGCTGCTTTTCTAGCACTTTTCACAATTCACAGCTGCACTTTGCTAGCTTAAGGGGTCAATCTGAAGCTGTGAAACAGGCAAAGGCTCTCTCTAATCTGTGATTGGTGATCCAATTCATGATCTTTTTTTCATTATCATTCGGTTAGACTCTTGGTCTGTGGCTATCTTCTTTACTGTTGTGTCTCCAGTGCCATCACAGAGCCTGGCTCACAACAGGTACTCAATAAGTATTTATTGTGTAAGTGAATAAATGATCAAGAATGAATGGCTATGTTAATCAACTGAGCTGCCTCTAGGATTCAAGAAAGTCAGAATACTCAAGGCGTTCTTTATCTTATACCTTCTATTTTGAACTCAAGACTTATTCTCATTTCGTAGAAGAAAAACTAGTAGTTGACAATTTGTTTATGCATCTGTTAGTACTTTATCTTGCTGGGCTGTAATTGCTTTCATTCATATGTATCTAACCAATTGATTGTGTATAGCTTACAAGCAATGGTCATTTTTACTTTTCTTTCTCTGGTACTTAATATGGTGACTTGCATGTAAAAGATACTTAACAGACGTTTATTGAATCTGAGATTGATACTTATTCTAAAATATTATCTTCATTTTATGTTGTTTCTAGTACTCTAATGTAGTACAGACTTCAGAATTCAGAAATCTATAGAAAATGACAGAGGCATTTCTACCTATGTATAACTTTAATATATTTTCTAAATCTTATTGATTAGCACGACATTTTAAAAATCATAATAAAATCACCAATGAATAAATAAAATGAATAAATAAAAACTCATGACAATCTCAATTTCAAGGACAGGAAAATTTTCTAAAGTGTTCTAGTTACGGTTTTCCTATCTAGAGAATTTGGGAAACAATACTGCCCAATATATTTCCATAATACCAGTCAAAATCTTCTGGAGAAATAGTACTTTTTCTCCAAAGTGTCAAGGTATATGAGCATCTGTTAAGGATCTTATTCTGGGGAATGGAGAGAGGGCAGAAGGAACACCTCATTAAATGGCCAGGTGAATCACCCTTGTATGAATTAAAGAACTGAACAATATAAAGGAGAACTTGTGGTTTCACCATTTATGATCCTGACAACCTTCACCTGAAAATTTCACCATTGATTTTGGACTGTCAGATATTTTCTATAAATGCACTTTAAATTGTAGAATTAAATACTCTAAGACTTTTTTTCATTATATCCCCCTTTCTTCAAGCAATCATATGTTTGATATAATATTATAGAAATACACATCATATGTGGAGACTGTTTCATTGTCGTTGTCTGTTTTGTGTAATGGGGCACTGACAGACCAGCTCAGGCTCTAATTGTAAGGGTAAAAAGTTATTCACATTTTTAATGTAGTGTTTATGACTATTTGGCACTTCTCTTTATATTAGTTCTAGAGTTAGAATGGGTATTTTAAAGATTATCTACGGAGAATGATGGTTGCTCTTTCTTGTTTTTTAATTAAATCAAGTAATTCTTTGTTTCTGGGTCCTGCCAGAATGGACTTGTATCATTTTGACAAGATGCAGAAGTGGCACTGATAGTTATTAAAAGCACCAAAGCATTAACTTCAACAACCTCATTTTTCACTCGGAATACACATTTAAGTATTTTATCAAGCTGAAATCAAACACTAAAAATTAGAGTGAAAAATTGACCCATTCTCTTTAGCCTTAAAAGAATAAATGTGATCAAAAGTAAGGGCATTAGTATAAAGAGGGTGTTCATAGTTGTTTTAGTGTCAGTTAATGTAATCCTATTCACTTATGGTTGGTGTAACTTAAGTGTCAGGAAATTATTTTAGAAATATTCACTACAATTATCATTTAGTCGTCAGTATTTCAAGATGATAGAACACACCTGTGGTCCTAGCTACTCAAGAAGCTGAGGTAGGAGGGTCTCTTGAGACTGGGAGGCAGAGGTTGCAGCAAGCCGAGATCATGCCACTGCACTCCAACCTAGGTAACAGAGAGGGACTCCCATCTCAAAAAAAAAAAAAAAAGAAAAGAAAGAAAGAAAATAAGAACAAAGGTTATAGAATTTGTAGTACTAATAACGGATTTATTGTGCATTACATAAGAATTCTAGATTCAAGAATTTTCAGACCAGAGTACTGAGATAGCAGGCCCCCAATGACAAATTTAATTTAGTTCAATTTACAGCCATTCACAACACACCTCAATAGCAGATTCTCAACAACTACTAATGACTACCCCAAACCTCTTGCCACATGACTACACCCCCGGCACTTCACTGGCCACTAAAGGAATGCAGAGATGAATGCAACGTAAGTCCTTTCCAGGTGGGAAAGACATGTATTCAAGGAATACTACACAGGATAAAACATGGTAAGTACTATGCAAACAAAGAACTATGAGGACATAGCGAAAGGAGAAATAATTAGCATGGCCACAATAAACATTTGTAATTGACATCTGACATACTTTCTAGCTACCTAGTATCTGAAACTTCGTTGTTTGTAAAATCCCCTAATCTTATGATTCTTGGTAAGGCAGAGCCCGGCTTCCACTATGAAAACTAAAAATGTGACTTTTCCATCCTCCCTTGAAGCTACAGCATAGGCCCATCCCATGATTTAAGCTCAACAGACCAAACTGCACCCCCTAACTCTGCCCAGTAGTAAAAACTTCCACAAAACTCTGTGGTAGTAGCTACAATTGCAAATAAAGTTCCTGGAGCAACTACAGCAGTTGTTTTCGAGCAATGCCTGCAGAACAAGCTGAAGCATCTAGTGATGAGGATAGTGGTTGTAATGTCCTCACTAGGTCAGCTCTGCAACATAATCTTTTTTTTTTAGGCAGAGTCTCACTCTGTTGGCCAGGCTGGAGTACAGTGGCACAATCTCAGCTCACTGCAACCTCTGTCTCCTGGGCTCAAGCAATTCTCCAGCCTCAGTCTCCCGAGTAGCTGGGATAACAGGTGTGTGGCACCACGCCCAGCTAATTTTTGTATTTTTAGTAGAGAGGAGTTTCATCATGTTGGCTAGGCTGGTCTTAAACTCTGACCTCAGGTAATCCACCCACCTCAGCCTCCCGAAGTGCTGGGATTACAGGCGTGAGCCACCACACTGACCTGCAACATGGTTTTGAATGTTGCTCCTGGTTGCACAAGTGTAATCTGATTCTCCAGTCTTCCTAATAATTCTGTAGGAAACTAGGAAACCCAATATCCTTAAAATAAATGATCCTTCACTCAAACCCACCAGAATTTATTTCTACAGCCAGCAACTAACAATGTTGGAAGACACAACAACTAACCACTAATAAGTAGTTGGCTTTTCTTCTGTCATATTTCCACATATTGATTCAGCCCAGAGTATTAAGCAGGACCCTCTATCACATATCACAGCAATGATCCCCAAACCTGGCTGGCCATCAGAATCAAATTTGGGAGCTTTTAAATTCAAAATAAGACTATTTGATCAGGAGGCCCAAAGAGCACCATTCATTCATTCTATTTATTTATTGAGTTCCTGCTACTTTTTAGACACTCTGCAGGTGCTAGGGATCAAAAGTAAAAATAAATAAATAAATAAATAAATAAAATAAATAAATAAATAAATAAAGTATGTTGTCTCTACTGGAAATGACTACCTTGTGGGAAAAGAGAAAGTAATCTCACAAGCACTCTGATGAATATGTAATTATAAATGAAATAAACGTTTTTTAAAAACACAACTTTGTGGCAATAATAAAGGAATCTAACCAAAACTGAAGGGTTACAGAAGGCTTCCCTCGTGAAGGATGCTTGAGTTGAGATCTGAAGAATGAGAGACATTTGAGTCGGCCCATAAGGGATCTCAGACTGAAATGCAAGAATGAAAATGTCAGATCAGTGACCAAATTAGATTGTCTCATCTCCTGGAACTAGGAGACAGTGCGAGACCAAGAGACAGCAATTTCCTCTTGAGAGTGTTCAAAGGGACTATTATCAGAGGAAAGTCAAGCTTCAAAAAAGGGAAGATGGAAAATATGTTTGAAGAATCCAGATAGCCAGTGAATTTGTTCACAAAAGAAAGTGTGTTTTTGGGGACACAATGCAAGGCAGCAGTCTCCAAACTGGGATACTGGTACCCCTGGACACACATGAAAACTTTCTTATATCATCCAGTGATGTTTTTGAGAAATCAACCTCTAGATCCACAAGAAACGGTTTTCTACAATTGATCTTCCTGATAATATGCTTATATTCATAAAAGTCTTTCTCCTACTTTCCAAAATAAATGTATACCTCTTAGCCAACCCAAATCTTAACGTGCCACTTTCCCCTGGGTTATGCCTCCAGAGTATCAAACAACAGCATACATGAAAACACTGGTTTGGAAGAAATCTCCCTTAACAATGAACCAAAGCACACTAATCCATAAGGCTTTCTATCTTTTTTATAAGGCTTGGCATTAGAGATTGGGCATTTGGATCCACATTGCACATAAATTCAGAACAGATAAAACAAGTATATTTGTCAGGATTATTCTTTTCAATATAAATGGAATATTTTGTGAGACTCCCAAATTTTTTCAGATGCACTGACTAAAATCTGTAGATACATAGTGTGCTTTATTTAATTGAGCATTAAAACCAAATTTATCAAATCATATAATTAAGTGTTTATTCCAATTAGTCAATTCTAGTCTTATAAAATGTTTATTTTCTACTTAACATTAACAAAAATTAAACTTATTTAAACGTCTGCTGAAAAATCATTGAGGACAACTTAAAAATTAACAGTAGATGTCAGGTACAGTGGCTAATGCCTGTAATCCCAGCACTTTGGGAGGCTAGGATAGAAGGTTCACTTGAGGTCAGGAGTTCAAGAACAGGCTGGTCAACACAGTGAGATCTCGTCTCTACAAGAAAATTTTTTAAATTAGCCAGACATGGTGACACATGTCTATACTCTCAGCTACTCAGAAAGTTGAGGAGGGAGGATCACTTGAGCCCTGGAGGTTGAGGCTGCAATGAGCTATGATCACACCACTGCACTCCAGCCTGGGCAACACAGTGAGGCTCTGTCTAAAAAAAAGAAAAAAAGAAGAAAAAAATATATATATATATGTAGCTATACATTTTTTTCAAGATTCTTGTAGGGCCGGGCGCGGTGGCTCACGCCTGTAATCCCAGCACTTTGGGAGGCCGAGGCGGGCGGATCACAAGGTCAGGAGATCGAGACCACAGTGAAACCCCGTCTCTACTAAAAATACAAAAAATTAGCCGGGCGCGGTGGTGGGCGCCTGTAGTCCCAGCTACTCAGGAGGCTGAGGCAGGAGAATGGCGTGAACCCGAGAGGCGGAGCTTGCAGTGAGCCGAGATCGCGCCACTGCACTCCAGCCTGGGCGACAGCGCGAGACTCCGTCTCAAAAAAAAAAAAAAAGATTCTTGTAGAACGTACACAAATAAAATGTGTAAGGAAGGGATCATGCTCATCACTGAGTGTAAACAGTGACTATACTTTTATTTGACAAGCACTATTATTTAAAGTTTATTTAATCTAAATGTCTTCAGGAAATGGGGATAGGGAGGAGCATGCTCTCTTGAATTCATCTTCACCACAGAGCCTGCCACTCCCTGTTGTTAGCACTTAGCTCAATAAACTTATTTATAATACCTGTATGCACCCCACCCCTCACCTTGGCCCTTTGAGTTTACACTTCCCATAAGGGAATAGTGTGTATTTGTAATAATACAGGAAGGTGATTGTTGAAAAACAATTCTGCAAGTGTCTTACACATTTCTGCATTTACTTCCTTTTATTCATACTATCTTTTCAAAGATGTTTGAATAGCAAATAGCCTTCAAAGATGAGATAGTGTCTCCCTCCATACCAAAAGGGAGACACGCTCACTAGCCTTACGAAAAAGATTCGGGTTTCCTAAGCTCTGGATTTCTCTCCTGTCACAAACCCACTGCATGCACTGGTGTCACCTAGCCCCACTTTTCACCATCCTCTGGTAATTATGGATTGGAGAACCAGTGCAACAGTGCTGACACTCTGGCTATTGCTACCGTAAAGAGTGTAAACCAAAAGTATCTAAGATGGGTCTCAATCAATTTAGGAAGTTTATTTTGCCAAAGTTAAGGACACACCCGTGACAGCCTCACGAGATCCTAACAACATATGCCCAAGATGGTCAGGGTATAGCGTGGTTTTATATTTTTTAGGAATGCATGAGACATCAATCAATACATGTAAGATGTACATTGGTTTGGTTCAGAAAAGTGGAACAACTTGAAGCAGGGGCTTCCGGGTCACAGGTAGATTTAAAGATGTTCTGATTGGCAATTGGTTGAAAGAGTCATTATCAATAGAAAAGAATGTCTGGGTTATGCTAAGGGGTTCTGAAAACCAAGGTTTATCATGCAGATGAGGCATCCAGATAGCAGGCTTCAAAGAGAATAAACTGTAAATGTTTCTTATCAAACTTAAAGAGTGTGTTCTATCAGTAATTTCAAAAGGGAAAGGGGTATAATGAGGCATGTCTGGCTCCCCGTTACAATCATGGCCTGAACCAGTTTTTCAGGTTAACTTTCGAATACCCTTGCTAAGAGGAGGGTCCATTCAGATGGTGGGGGCTTAGAATTTTATTTTTGGTTTACAAGAGTAATACACTTCCCTTAGTCTCTGCTTCAAGAATTTCAAATATGGTTCCCTCTAATCTTTTTAAGTGGTCTTTGTCCAGCCTCATGCAGTTTTCTCACCTGCTTGTGCTCAAGCAAGTACCTAAATATGAGTGTCTCCTTACACTTTCTTGTCTAGGTATCTCCCTTGCCTCATCCTAAACCCAGCTCTGTCCATATCTCCAGAGCTCACTCTCTCTCTCACTCATTCTTGCTTTCTGTCTTGGTCTCACTGAAGCTTTTTTCTCTCTGGTACTCTGACTTGTGAACTCTGGGATGCCTGGGCCTCCCTCAGACTCCTAGTTTCTTCTCAACTCAGGGAGACCACTAGGCTCTGCCTGTGTAGCTCCTCTCCATACTGTGCCTGGAATCTCTCTCTAGGTTGTCAATTGGGCAATCACAGGCCTCACCTTGTTTGTTTCCCCTCTCAGGATCACTCTCCAGTGCTACCTGATACACACTGTCTTGAAAATCATTGTTGCACATATGTTTTGTGCAATTTTTTAGTTGGTTCAAAACAATCAAGCAGGCAGGAGGATAAATCAAGTCCTGATTACTCCATTTTGGCTGAAGTTTGGAAGCAGAAGTATTGTGTTTTGATGGCATGTTTTGCTGTCCTTTTCTCTTTCTCTCTCTCTATCTTTTTCTGAGACAGCGTCTCACTCTGTCACCTAGGCTGGAGTGCAGTGGCAGGATCATAGCTCTGCAGTAGCAAACTACTGAGTAGGGGTTTAAACCTAGAATGAATCTCTGTTCCATGAGAGTGGTAGAGTTTCAGAGGATACTTGCTTATATCCAAGATATGCTGGAAAAAGCATTTCTTCAATACCTAAACATAGGAAGATAAAAGATCTTTAGATTCCCTGAAGAAATTCTCTGAGAGAGATTGCACTGAAGTCTCAAGGAAACACTAACATAAATAATCTAAGTAAATGGCTTAATCGCGTTGTCTACAACTTAAGCATACATTGTATTTCTTTCTCCTAGATAATTTAGATTTTTTTATTTTTATTTATTTATTTTTTTTTAATTTTTTTATTATTATACTTTAAGTTCTAGGGTACATGTGCATAACGTGCAGGTTTGTTACATATGTATACTTGTGCCATGTTGGTGTGCTGCACCCTTCAACTCATCAGCACCCATCAACTCGTCATTTACATCAGGTATAACTCCCAATGCAATCCCAATGCAAATGTTCTTCCATTTGTTTGTGTCCTCTTTTATTTCACTGAGCAGTGGTTTGTAGTTCTCCTTGAAGAAGTCCTTTACATCCCTTGTAAGTTGAATTCCTAGGTATTTTATTCTCTTTGAAGCAATTGTGAATGGGAGTTCATTCATGATTTGGCTCTCTGTTTGTCTGTTACTGCTGTATAAGAATGCTTGTGATTTTTGCACATTGATTTTGTATCCTGAGACTTTGCTGAAGTTGCTTATCAGCTTAAGGAGATTTTGGGCTGAGACAATGGGGTTTTCTAAATATACAATCATGTCATCTGCAAACAGGGACAATTTGGCTTCCTCTTTTCCTAACCGAATACCCTTTATTTCTTTCTCTTGCCTGATTGCCCTCGCCAGAACTTCCAACACTATGTTGAATAGGAGTGGTGAGAGAGGGCATCCCTGTCTTGTGCCAGTTTTCAAAGGGAATGCTTCCAGTTTTTGCCCATTCAGTATGATATTGGCTGTAGGTTTGTCATAAATAGCTCTTATTATTTTGAGATACGTTCCATCAATACCAAATTTATTGAGAGTTTTTAGCATGAAGAGCTCTTGAATTTTGTTAAAGGCTTTTTCTGCATCTATTGAGATAATCATGTGGTTTTTGTCTTTGGTTCTGTTTATATGCTGGATTACGTTTATTGATTTGCGTATGTTGAACCAGCCTTGCATCCCAGGGATGAAGCCCACTTGATCATGGTGGATAAGCTTTTTGATGTACTGCTGGATTCGGTTTGCCAGTATTTTATTGAGGATTTTGCATCGATGTTCATCAGGGATATTGGTCTAAAATTCTCTTTTTTTGTTGTGTCTCTGCCAGGCTTTGGTATCAGGATGATGTTGGTCTCATAAAATGAGTTAGGGAGGATTCCCTCTTTTTCTATTAATTGGAATAGTTTCAGAAGGAATGGTACCAGCTCCTCCTTGTACCTCTGGTAGAATTCAGCTGTGAATCCATCTGGTCCTGTACTTTTTTTGGTTGGTAGGCTATTAATTATTGCCTCAATTTCAGAGCCTGCTATTGGTCTATTCAAGGATTCAACTTCTTCCTGGTCTAGTCTTGGGAGAGTGTAAGTGTCCAGGAAATTATCCATTCCTTCCAGATTTTCTAGTTTATTTGCGTAGAGGTGTTTATAGTATTCTTTGATGGTAGTTTGTATTTCTGTGGGGTTGGTGGTGATATCCCCTTTATCATTTTTTATTGTGTCTATTTGATTCTTCTCTCTTTTCTTCTTCATTAGTCTTGCTAGCGGTCTGTCAATTTTGTTGATCTTTTCAAAAAACCAACTCCTGGATTCACTGATTTTTTGGACGGTTTTTTGTGTCTCTATCTCCTTCAGTTCTGCTCTGATCTTAGTTATTTCTTGCCTTCTGCTAGCCTTTGAATGTGCTTCCTCTTGCTTCTCTAGTTCTTTTAATTGTGATGTTAGAGTGTCAATTTTAGATCTTTCCAGCTTTCTCTTGTGGCCATTTAGTGCTATAAATTTCCCTCTACACACTGCTTTAAATGTGTCCCAGAGATTCTGGTATGTTGTGTCTTTGTTCTCATTGGTTTCAAAGATCATCTTTATTTCTGCCTTCATTTCGTTATGTACCCAGTAGTCATTCAGGAGCCGGTTGTTCAGTTTCCATGTAGTTGAGTGGTTTTGATTGAGTTTCTTTGTCCTGAGTTCTAGTTTGATTGCACTGTGGTCTGAGAGACAGTTTGTTATAATTTCTGTTCTTGTACACTTGCTGAGGAGTGCTTTACTTCCAATTATGTGGTCAATTTTGGAATAAGTGTGATGTGGTGGTGAGAAGAATGTGTATTCTGTTGATTTGAGGTGGAGAGTTCTGTAGATGTCTATTAGGTCCGCTTGGTGCAGAGATGAGTTCAACTCCTGGATATCCTTGTTAACTTTCTGTCTCATTGATCTGTCTAATGTTGACAGTGGGGTGTTGAAGTCTCCCATTATTATTGTATGGGAGTCTAAGTCTCTTTGTAAATCTCTAAGGACTTGCTTTATGAATCTGGGTGCTCCTGTATTGGGTGCATATATATTTAGGATAGTTAGCTCTTCCTGTTGAATTGATCCCTTTACCATTATGTAATGGCCTTCTTTGTCTCTTTTGATCTTTGATGGTTTAAAGTCTGTTTTATCAGAGACTAGGATTGCAATCCCTGTTTTTTTTTTTGTTCTCCATTTGCTTGGTAGATCTTCCTCCATCCCTTTATTTTGAGCTTATGTGTGTCTCTGCATGTGAGATGGGTCTCCTGAATACAGCAAACTGGTGGGTCTTGACTCTTTATCCAGTTTGCCAGTCTGTGTCTTTTAATTGGACCATATAGTCCATTTACATTTAAGGTTAATATTGTTATGTGTGAACTTGATCCTGTCATTATATTAACTGGTTATTTTGCTCATTAGTTGATGTAGTTTCTTCCTGCATTGATGGTCTTTACATTTTGGCATGTTTTTGCAATGGCTGGTACCGGTTGTTCCTTTCCATGTTTAGTGCTTCCTTCAGGGTCTCTTGTAAGGCAGGCCTGGTGGTGACAAAATCTCTAAGCATTTGTTTATCTGTAAAGGATTTTATTTCTCCTTCACTGATGAAACTTAGTTTGGCTGGATATGAAATTCCGGGTTGAAAATTCTTTTCTTTAAGAATGTTGAATATTGGCCCCCACTCTCTTCTGGCTTGTAGAGTTTCTGCCGAGAGATCTGCTGTTAGTCTGATGGGCTTCCCTTTGTGGGTAACCTGACCTTTCTCTCTGGCTGCCCTTAACAGTTTTTCCTTCATTTCAACTTTGGTGAATCTGACAATTATGTGTCTTGGAGTTGCTCTTCTCGAAGAGTATCTTTGTGGCGTTCTCTGTATTTCCTGAATTTGAATGTTGGCCTGCCTTACTAGGTTGGGGAAGTTCTCCTGGATGATATCCTGAAGAGTGTTTTCCAACTTGGTTCCATTTTCCCCCTCACTTTCAGGCACCCCAATCAGATGTAGATTTGGTCTTTTCACATAATCCCGTACTTCTTGAACGCTTTGTTCATTTCTTTTTCCTCTTTTTTCTTTAGACTTCTCTTCTCGCTTCATTTCATTCATTTCTTTAGACTTCTCTTCTCGCTTTTCTGCCCTGCTTTTTCCCCATCTTTGTGGTTTTATCTGCCTTTGGTCTTTGACGATGGTGACATACTGATGGGGTTTTGGTGTGGGTGTCCTTCCTGTTTGTTAGTTTTCCTTCTAACAGTCAGGACCCTCAGCTGTAGATCTGTTGGAGATTGCTTGAGGTCCACTCCACACCCTGTTTGCCTTGGTATCAGCAGCAGAGGCTGCAGAAGATAGAATATTGCTGAACAGCAAGTGCACCTGTCTGATTCTTGCTTTGGATGATTTGTCTCAGGGGTGTACCCCGCCGTGTGAGGTGTGGGGTGTCAGTCTGCCCCTAGTAGGGGATGTCTCCCAGTTAGGCTACTCAAGGGTCAGGGACCCACTTGAGCAGGCAGTCTGTCCGTTCTCAGATCTCAGCCTCCATGTTGGGAGATCCACTGCTCTCTTCAAAGCTGTCAGACAGGTTCGTTTGTGTCTGCAGAGGTTTCTGCTGCTTTTTTGTTGTTGTTGTTTAGCTGTGCCCTGTCCCCAGAGGTGGAGTCTACAGAGACAGGCAGGCCTCCTTGAGCTGCTGTGGGCTCTACCCAGTTCGAGCTTCCCAGCGGCTTTGTTTACCTTCTTAAGCCTCAGCAATGGCAGGCGCCCCTCCCCCAGCCTCGCTGCTTCCTTGCCGTTAGATCGCAGACTGCTGTGCTAGCAATGAGGGAGGCTCCGCGGGCGTGGGACCCTCCCAGCCAGGTGTGGGATATAATCTCCTGGTGTGCCGTTTGCTAAAAGCCTTGGTAAAGCACAATATTGGGGTGGGAGTTACCCGATTTTCCAGGTGTTGTGTGTCTCAGTTCCCCTAGCTAAGAAAAAGGATTCCCTTTCCCCTTGCGCTTCCCAGGTGAGGCATGCCTCGCCCTGCTTCAGCTCTCGCTGGTCGGGCTGCAGCAGCTGACCAGCACCAATTGTCCGACACTCCCTAGTGAGATGAACCCGGTACCTCAGTTGAAAATGCAGAAATCACCCATCTTCTGTGTTGCTCACGCTGGGAGCTGGAGACTGCAGTGGTTCCTATTCGGCCATCTTGCTCTGCCCCTATTTATTTATTTTTTAAACAGAGTCTTGCTCTGTCACCCAGCCTGGAGTGATCATGGCTAACTGCAACCCTGACCTCTAGGGCTCAAGCAATCCTCATCTTAGCATCCCGAGTAGCCGGGGACCATAGGTGTGTGCCACCACACCTGGCTTTTTTTTTTTCCATAGAGATGGGGGTCTTCCTATCTTGCCCAGACTGGTCTCAAATTCCTAGTCTCAAGTGATCCCCCCACTTGGCCTCCCAAAGTGTTAGGATTACTGGCATAGGCCACTATACCTGGCCCAAAATAATTGTTTAACAATTGAATTGCATTTCCACTATGCTTCCATCGATTATATTATATATTATTCCTTGAGTGAATTTTAGATGGCTAAGAAAATCAGATCAAATATTCCATATGTCAATGGTCATTTAAATTTCAATGAATATACTAAACAACAATAATGTTCAATGAAATTAGTAATACTTTAAACTTTTAATAAAACTGTATAAATTAATTACTTAAATGGTTAATGTTCTGAAAGTAAAGCTTAATTGGACATTTTAAAAAAGTAAATACCAGGGGAATCTTCTGGCAGAAAATCAAGAATAAAATCAATTCAAAGAAGTTCTGTTATTTTAATGTGAGTAACATTGTTGACAAGGTGGCATAACAACAGATTTTTATCATATGGTTTTTAAGGAATATCTGAACTGAAAATTTGAATCTCTTTTGGTCAAGGATGGCTTCTCTGTTTTAAATTCATACTAAATTAATAGTTAATTAGTATGAGTGAACTTACCATTATTACATTTAAAGAACATTTTAGAAAGTTTTAAAACACACCAGTGCCCTTTACTAGTAGTCATTTCATAAAATGTTGTGGGCCGGGCGCAGTGGCTCACACCTGTAATCCCAGCACTTTGGGAGGCTGAGGCGGGCGGATCATGAGGTCAGGAGATCGAGACCATCCTGGCTAACATGGTGAAACCCTGTCTCTACTAAAAATACAAAATAAAAAAATTAGCCGGGCATGGCAGCGGGCGCCTGTAGTCCCACCTACTTGGAGACTGAGGCGGGAGAATGGCGTGAACCTGGGAGGCAGAGCTTGCAGTGAGCGCAGATCTCGCCACTGCACTCCAGCCTGGGCCACAGAGTGAGACTCCATCTCAAAATAAAATAAAATAAAATAAAATAAAATAAAATAAAATGTTGTGAAGAATAAATGAGCAAATACCTGTAAATGCTTATCAGATGCCTAAAACATATAAAGTGTTCAATAAATATTCATTATTGTTGTGATTGTTATCATTTAAGACATTTTTGTGCTTTTTGGTTGGAGATATTAGGTTTAAGCTTCATTACTACTTTCATTTTGTTTAACAAAGATGTGTCATTAAATCAAATTCACCAAAGAATCCCCATAGCACATTTTACGTTTTATTTTATTTACTTATTTTAGAGATAGAGTCTTGCTGCATCACCCAGGTAAGTGTGCAGTGGTGCAATCATAGCTCACTGCAACCTAGAACTCCTAGGCTCAAGCAATCCTCCTGCCTCAGCCTTCTGAGTAACTATCACACCACCATGCCCAGTTATTCTTATATATATTTTTTGTAGAGGCAGGACCTTTGCTATATTGCCCAGGCTGGTCTCAAATTTCTAACCTCAAGCAGTTCTTCTGCCTCGGCTTCCCCAGGCATATTGGGAGTACAGACATGAGCCACTGCACCTGGCCTTATAGCATGTTTTAAAGGGAAAAAAAAATGCCTAGTGATACCTGAAAAATGTTCACATTGTTTAGAACATATACAACCTTGTAAATGGAAAAGCAGAAGCCTTGGCATCAGTCCAGTAGAGAAATTTGACTATATCATCACTATGAACCCATTCGAGAGTAACAAAGCTAAAATATAAACCTGCCAGTACTTCTCATATTACACAAGCCACTCACAAATTTTTAAAAAGAAATGAAAAGAAATAAAGCAAGCATGCTTATCTAACCCAACTTTCCAATTTATTAAAAATTGAAGCCACTCTATTCCTGGGAACTGTGGTTTATATTGCATACAGAATTTTAAGATTTAGTGTTTCTCTGGCTTTTGCCCTCACTGTCTCTTCAAGTCACCTGTCTTCCACACTCATATTTATGGATGTTCTAAGGAATGCATCAAATGTGACAACAAAAATGACTGGTCAAAAATAATCTGGAATTCTTGTTGTTTAGCTTCGCCTATCTTACTAAAATAGTGATCTCTACTCGGTACCTTCTACTGCATGGGACTGCCTTTGTTAAGCACCAGTGCCACCTCAGGTTGGTATCACCCTGTCCACGAAACACCATATCCCTAGGTCCACTGCCACCTTCTTCGAGTGGGCACCATGACTAATTCCCAAAGGCCTCACTCTCTTCCACCTCTAATACCACAATCTGCCTTTAAGAAGCTGAGCCATGCTACAGAAAATGTAAAATCATAGGGATTGTGCTATGACAAAAGTATAATTTCTAATTTTAGTTAGACCCGTAACACCCCTCATTAATCTTTAACCATTGTTACCTCTCCTTCTACAGCAGATTGCAAAAATGGCCATGCATTCTTTCCCTGCCCTAAAGAAGTGGGATTTATTTCTCCACACCATGCTTCTCAAAGCAGGGGATTTGAAATAGTAATAATAATAACAAATAGTTATCTACTTTTTGAATGCAGATTGACCACAGGATTTGCTTTGGCCAGTGAGACATTTTGGCATACATGAGCAAGCAGAGATTTAAAAAACACTTGCATGTTGGAACTTAGAATGATCTTGTAATCCTGTAGCCATGTGAACAAGCTGGGGCTAGCCTAATACAGGATGAGAGACACATGATTCAGTCACCCTCATCACCACAGTTGACAGCCAGCCTATCACCAGACAGACATGTGAGTGAATGCTTCTAGGACCAGCTAGACTCGGCCAACTGACCAATCACAAACTAGAATCAGATGAACCTGACCCAGACCAAAGCTATCCAGCAGTTTCATGAACGAAATAAATGGTTTTCGTTTTAAGCCACTACATTTTGGAATAGTTTATTATGCAACAATAGATTAATGATACACCCTTTGACTCACTTCAGTAATTATTCTAAACATTTGCATCATCAATGACTGCTCCTACTCTTATCCTTAGCACCTAACTTTATCTCCTTTTTTGATGGGTAAAACAGACACACTTAACTTCCCACACTTTCCTAACAGCACACTATAGCATAGTGGTAAAGAGAACTGGTTTTGAAGCCAAATTACCTGCTCTTCTCTTGGCTCTGGGCACATATAAGCTGTAAGACCTAGAGAAAATTACACAACTTCACTGCATCTCATGTTTCTTCTCTGTAAAAGTAGGGATAATGATAATATCCACCTCATAGAGCTGTTATGAGAATTATAAATGAAGAGTTTAGATCATTATATTGTATACAGTGAATGGTATATAAACTACCTTTTTTTTTTTTATTGTGCACTGGTCAGTGATCCAGAGCTTAATGTTTTTAACAGTTTTACTTACATACCATACTTATATATTCACCTATTATTAAATTCACACATTTAAACTATATGTTTCAGACCAGACGCGGTGGCTCATGCCTGTAATCCCAGCACTTTGGGAGGCTGAGGTGGGCGAATCACTTGAGGTCGGGAGTTAGAGACCAGCTTGACCAACATAGTGAAACCCCGTCTCTACTAAACATACAAAATTAGCTGGGCGCGGTGACGCATGCCTGTAATCCCATCTACTCGGGAGACTGAGGCATGAGAATCGCTTGAACCGGAGAGGTGGAGGTTGCAGTGAGCAGAGATTGCACCATTGCACTCCAGCCTGGGCAACAAGAGCGAAATTCCGTCCTAAAAAAAAAAAAAAATTAGACAGGCATGGCGGCATGCACCTGCAGTCCCAGCTACTCAGGAGACTGAGGCAGGAGAATTGCTTGAACCTGGGAGGTGGAGGTTGCAGTACGCCAAGATCACACCACTGCACTCCAGCCTGGGCAATAGAGTGAGACTGTCTCAAAAAAAATTATATAAATTAATAAAGTATATGATAAAATATATGTTTCAGTGGTTTTTAGTATGTTCAGAGTTGTACAACCATCACCACTGTCTAATTTATAGAATTTTTTATCAACCCAAACACAGCTTGATTTTGAGACCTGAAGTCCTAAGGTGGATCTGAGACAACTCCTTGGGAAAAGGCCAAGAATACAACAAGGAAGATCAAATATGAATGCTGGTCCAATGAACAGAAGCAGAACTGTAAACAAGAGATGAAACCAAGAATCAGAGTCAGATGGGAATATGGTTAGATATATTTTAACTAATAGTGAAAATTGGGAGAGAATAGGACACAAGCAGCATTAGACTGTCTACAGCTGACATTACCATGTATGCCAGACTGCCTTAAAGATGTGGAATCAGGGGAAGCTCCTCACTGCCCACATTCAGGTCTCCCCTGCCAAGGCTGGCAAATCAAGGGTTTGCCCCAGATTTTTGCCCTCTAAAAAGTCCTAACATATCTTGGTATGCCTTAGTCAACGTTCTTTGGGTTACAAGTATAACCTTCAAACGTCCCCCAAGTTCAGAACCAAAGGGATTGCTTTTCTTTTTTTTTTTTTGTATTTTATTTTATTTTATTTTAGTTTAGTTTAGTTTATTTTTGAGACAAAGTTTCACTCTTTTTACCCAGGCTGGAGTGCAATGGCGCGATCTCGGCTCACTGCAACCTCCGCCTCCCAGGTTCAAGCGATTCTCCTGCCTCAGCCTCCCGTGTAGCTGGGATTACAGGCATGTGCCACCACCCCAGCTAATTTTGTATTTTTAGTAGAGACAGGGTTTCTCCATGTTGGTCAGGCTGGTCTTGAACTCCTGACCTCAGGTGATCCACCTGCCTCGGCCTCCCAAAGTGCTGGGATTACAAGCGTGAGCCACCGGGCCCGGCCTGCTTTTCTTTTTTAATGTCCTATTAACATAGTCTTTTTTGTTGTCATTTTGGTTTTTGAGTCAGGGTCTCACTCTGCCACCCAGGCTAGAATGCAGTGGCATAATCATAGTTCACTGCAGCCTCAATTTCCTGGGCTCAAGCAATCCTCCCACCTCAGCCTCCCTAGTAGCTGGGACCACAAGCACACACCACCACACCTACCTCATTGTTAAATATTTTGTAGAGACAGAGTCTCTCTATGTTGCCCGGGTTCTGTTAACACAGTCTAAGCCCTCATCTTATGTAACTTCGGGGAGTTTTGTCTACTCTCCAAGTATTTCTAAGATTCCCTGGGAAATGTTTACATCTTCCACAAACATATCCTTACTGTTTCCTGCCATCTGTTACTCCAGATTACTTCTTTGTTTCTCACAATATCTCTTCCTACTCTCTCAAAGTCATTTCTCCATCCTGCCAGAGGTATCCTCTTAATACCTTACCCCAAGTATAGACATAGGCATCTCCCTAAAATCCCAAATTACAGGAAATGTTAGGCTTTAGTGTTATAAATTTAACTGCTGACTTCAAGATAAAAGCACTACAACAACACAGGAAAGATGATTATTTAAAACAAAACACAGCTATCATTACTCTAGAATCTACTGGCCGTACTTGACCCCAGAGGGTTTCTCACCAGTCATCTTTCCCTTTACCCCTCAGTTGGTCACAGAATTATAGAATACAGCTTCCCTCTCAAGGTCAGGACTACAGAAGCAGAAGTCCCTTCAAGTCTGTCTTTTCCTCCCCAAACCATGGTTTCTCTTTCTCACAGACCCAGCCAGAGAAAAAAATCTGTCCTTCTCTACCTATGGGCCACATTTCTTCCTTGAGGATGATTGACAGTGGGGACATGCATTGTATTCAGGAAAGCACTCCTATTTCCTGCCATGCAAAGTATGATATGGACCCCGGCTCCAGGAAGCCAATACATTATAGTTGACAGTACAGTTCCCAAAGTCTGATTTATTCAGCCTTAACTAGGACCATGTTGTTCACTGACTATTCTGCTTAGACACTGCTATAACAGACACAGTATAGTTCCTTTTCACACACTGTCCTCCGGGTTACAGTGAAAAGGACTTCAGATCTGCATGCTTCTCTTCTGGTCTGTTCTCCCAATCTCTTTTGAGCAATTTTTTGTTTGTTCGTTTGTTTTTTAGACAAAGTCCCACTCTGTCACCCAGGCTAGAGTACAGTGGTGCAATCTTGGCTCACTCTGCCTCCCAGATTCAAGCAATTCTTCTGCCTCAGCCTCCCAAGTAGCTGGGACTACAGGCATGCACACCACACCCGGATAATTTTTTGTATTTTTGGTAGACATGGAGTTCTGCCATGTTGGCCAGACTGGTCTTGAACTCCTGGCCTCAAGTGATCCAGCTGCCTCACTCAGCCTCCCAAAGTGCTGAGATTACAGGCATGAGCCACTGCGCCCATCCTGAGCAAATATTTAAACCAAAGATACACACAACTCCCAGAGAAAATAATGATTATAGTCTATCATTGAGCAGCCTAAGTCTGGAATTTGAAGAAAACAATCAACTTTGTAGGCAACCAGTCTGTAAAAGATGAAATTGCAGGCAAAAGATGCACATAATTCATACTACTACCCCAAACATTTATCTAAAACGGAGGCATATTAATTTGTTTTCTATCACTGTGTCAGGGCCCTCCCCAAAACATTAAATAGTATTATTTATCACTCAATGACATGGTTTGGGTTTGCATCCCTGCCCAAATCTCATGTCAAATTGTAATCCCCAGTGTTGGAGGAGGGGCCTGGTGGGAGGTGACTGTATCATGGGGACAGATTTTCTCCTTGCTGTTCTCAAGCTAGTGAGTGAGTTCTCACAAAATCTCATTGCTCAAAAGTGGGTAGCACCTTCCCCTTCCCTCCCTCCCTCCTGCTCCAGCCATGAAAGATGGGCCGCTTTCCTCTTTGCCTTCTGCCATGATTGTAAGTTTCCTGAGGCCTCAGGTGATTTGTCCATGTCTACTTTGACCAGTTGTGACCAGGGGACAGGATAATACAAGCTCACAGTCCCTTAAATATACTTCCAGTATCCAAAAATGTATTAAAATTCAAAGCTTTTTTATAACTCATTTGGCGCAAACTGACTACCTGATATTATATACAAAAATTAACTCAAAATGGATAAGAAACTTAAATGTACAAACTAAAACTATAAGACTCTGAGGAAGTAACATTTAGCCTAGAGGTTTTCAAATGAGGGATTGTTTGCCCACTAGAGAATATTTGGTAATCTTGTGAGACATGTTTATTGTCATGGCTAGAAGAAAATGCCACTAACATCTAGTGAGCAGAGGTTAGAGATGGCGTTAAACATCTTTAAGCCCACAGAACAGACTCCACAACAAGGAATTGTTAGGTCTAAAGTGTCAATAGTGCTGGAGTTGAGAAATTCTACTTTAATCTCTAAAAATTATCTATATGACGGGGAGTATATGGGAACTTTCTATTCTTTCTCCTAATTTTTGCTGTGAACTTAAAACTTCTCTTAAAAAATAAAGTTTTTTAATAGTTAAAAGTCATCTACATCTCTCATTGATTGCTCAATGATAATAACGTTATATTTGCCTAAGTAAAAATGATATAATTATTACTCAAAAAAAGGTATTATAGCATTTCCTTTTCAAACCAAAAGAAGCCTGTTCGCTCTTCCTGCTTCTTTCACATACCTGAGGGGAAAACTAAAACCAACGACTCAGCTAGATTTCTTTTTAAACAAAAAGTCTGCTATCTGTGTCTGATTTTAATTAAAAGAGAAAGACTCATTGCTAGCTACCCCCATGACCATCACTGCTGCTGCCACCACATAAAAGGAAAAATAGTGATAACAACATGGAAGACACCCAGAGGGTCTCACAGGCTCTGAGGAGATGAGAACGGTAGCTGAGAATTTGGCTAGGGATCTTACCAGAGGAGTTCACTGCAACTTCAGGAGGTGCCCAAAGTGGTCCTGGAGCTGAGGAGTCCAAGGAGCATTGCCTAAACATGGGACAACATGGGTGGTACAGGTCTGGGGAAGTATGAGATCTTTTCCACCACCATCGCCAGTATGATGATGGAGGTCTGCCACATCCTCAGTGAGCCTAGAGGGGATGGAGCACACTAGCCCAGAAATGGATTCAGACCAGCAACACCTCCACAAGGCTAGGGTTGGGTTGAGACAGAGGGGCACTCTTCACCCCCAACACCAAACACCCACAGATTAAAGCAGGGAAAAGAGGGGGAAATCTGAAAGACTGAATCATATGTAATAATACTATTCACCTTAAGAGACTGTTCAATTACTTAACCAGACCAAGTTTATCAGACTCAGTTAAAAGCTAGGGGTTTTTTTCCCATGTCACCTAATGGGGTGGGTATGGGGGCTCACAAGAAAAAGCAAATTTGTTATAGAAAATCAGTTAAAGTTTCTTTTCACATCCATGTGCTAAAAGTAAATTTGTGATTCCACTGCACAAATTTTTACATACTGATCAACATTTTTCAGCATGCTTGTGAAAGACTTGGAGCAAATTAGATGAGAAACAGTGGAGTGAATGAATAAATGTTTTTCAAATGGATAAATAGCCAACTTCATTAAAATAAAAGTACAGCTACCCACCTTTTGATTCCACACCGACTCTGCTATTGTTAATAGGATGTAGGGGCTGCATTGATCTGTCCTCCTACTCTACCCAGGAAGCAGCTGCCTTGTCCTGTGTCTAACCCACCAGGAGGTTTCAGGTTTTTTTAATGCCTAAAAATCAGTGTACTTTTAATCTTTTTAATTTTAAAATACTGACAAATTATATTCAAGGTGTGCAACATGATGAGCTATGTGTATATGTTGTGTAATGATAACCACAATCAAATGAATTAAGCATCCATCACCACCCACATTGTACATTAGATCTCCAGAACTTGTTCATCTTATAACTGAAAGTTTGTATCGTTTGACTAACATTTCCCCATTTCCCCCGCTACCCAGATCCTGCAAACCCTCATTCTCCTCTCTGCTTCTATGAGTTTGACTTTTTAAGATTTCACACACAAATGAGATCATATAAGTATTTGTCTTTTTGTGTCTGACTTCACTTAACACATTTTTTCCTGGTGTATCCATATTATCACAAGGGGCAGAATTTCCTCTTTTTTTTTTTTTTTTTTTTGGCTGAGTAATATTCCATTGTGTATATACCACAATTTCTTTATCCATTCAGGCACTGAGGGACACTTATCTAATGTGAATAACGCTGCAATGAATATGGAGTACAGATATCTTTGGGATACTGATTTCATTTCCTTTGGCAATATACCCAGAGTGGGAATCCTAGATCATGTGGTAGTTCTATTTTTAATGTTTTTAGGAAACCAGAAGGAGGTATTTTGGTTTTCATAACTAGCACTATCCACCTTGCTGTCTCCTCCAGCAGGCATAATACAAATAATGTCTGTTCTTTGGATTCTCCACTATTAATTTGAATGAGAGTAGATTATTTGTTTACTTTAGAAATCCACCAGTAATAGCTTTTGTTTATTTGTTTTTAAACTCCATGAATGAAGGAGAAGAGGGCAATACCATCAAAATTCTTCTGATTTCATTTAGAGAAATCAACCTTATATGTATATATTAGTTTCCTAGGATTGCTATAACAAATTACCACTGTGTGGCTTAAAACAACAAAAATGTATTCTCTCACAGTTATAGAAACCAAAAGTCTGAAATCAGAGTGTCACTGGGGTTGGTTACTTTGGAATTTCTCAACGAATTTATTCCATGCCTCTCTCCTAGCTTCTGATGGCTGCAGAAAATCCTTCACATTCTTTGGCTTATCGACACCACTCCAGTCTCTGCCTCCATCTTTACATGACATTCTCTGTGTGTCTTTGTGTGTTTTCTTCTTTTGTTTCATAAGAACATCTGTCATTGGATTTACAGCCCACTCTAATCCAGGATGAGTTCACTTTGAGATCCTTTCCTTAGTTATATCTGCAAAGACCTTTTCTCCAAATAAGGCCACATTCACAGGTACTGGGAGTTATAGTTTGGACACATCTTTTAGGGAAACACAATTCAATCTACTACAATGTGTATTTAAACCTTTTAGAAAATAGGGAACTCAATTAAAATATTATTATCAGCACAAGCAATTATTAAGACAACCAACCAGAATTACATAATTTTAGATATTAAAGGTTACTTTCAGAGGCCACAGCAACAATCTCTGAAGTCACAGTGTCTTACAAGACTCTTAATTAAAATTAATATTTACAAGGAGAATTTTATGATACAAACTAGTATCTATTTACTGACCCTCTTGGAGAAGACTAAACATTTCTCCTTATCTTGTTAATATTTCTTTCACCGTATTTATGAAGGCCTGTGGTTTTTCAAGCCTAAGTCTTAGAAAACTAGTCATTAATTGGTGGCAACAGGGGAAAAAACCAGCTCTGAGAGCTCAAAACTGACCATATGGGAAAGGAGAAAGGAGTAAAATAGGATACTTAATAAATGCAGTACAGGACATGAAATGCTTTCCATCTATGCTTCCCAACCATAGATTCTAAGTTTCCATAAAGATTTGCATTTTGAATTATTGAAAATTTTTTCCAGAGGTGGCATTAACAGGTATGGCATGGATGTGTAGACATGACTCAAGGGAGCTATGTGAGTGGTACTGGCCAGATAAAGCAGAGTAGCTCTGCCCTTGCCTCTGTTATTGGACCAATGGGTTCACCTTCTACTCGCAGAGCCCTGTACTCCCATACTTCTGCGGCATTTCTCATGTTCAGTGACCAAAGTAAGCCAGTTATCCTGTCTATGTGGCATGGCTATAACAACGGGCATGGTATTGGAAGAGGAATTTGCAATAAAATGTACAAGTCCCTCCCTCACTAGAGTTCAGGTGTGGCAGGAACACTGCCTTGTGGGTCAGATTTGGCATTTCGATCCTCAAAGGATCACTGGGGTAAGGTATATACCCAAAAAGAAGTAGAAGTGGAATTGTAAATAGGGTAGTCTGAGAGTTGAGCATAAAGTTAGGGAGACCCACAATTGTTTTCCGGCCCAAAGAGCAACAGTGAAATAATGAGGAGCAAATGTAGCCAAGAAACAGGAGACAGACGGAAATTAGACCAGAATGAAAATAATTCAGAACAAGTAAAAGAGGTCTTGGATGATTTGTATAATTTCCATAAAACAACACTAAAGATTGGATTATTCATGGGTGAGGTGGAAGTGTTGGATTATCTTGAAATTTAGAACTCCCTTCAACTTCATGCCTCCCCAGTTATACTTCTGTGTATCTACCCAGAAGAACTGAAGGCAGGGACTTAAAGAATATTTGTATATTCATGGTCATAGTGTGACTGGCTTAAGTCCCACTGCTCAGCACTCAGAGGCCAAATACAGGAGAAGCAAGGTGTGGTGAAAGGAAAGCAATTTTATTTAAATGCTAGCAGTTGGGGAATGGCCAAAGGCCATTCCGGTTACAAATTTGGTGCCCCAGGTGAGGAACTGTGTATTTTGATCAACTCAGCCTGTACACCTGGTTTCCAATGAGTGGAGAAATTGGCTGTGGCAGTGCACCAGGGCTTACCCACCCATGCTACCAGGCAGGACAGAATCCACTTGCAAACTCCAGCTTCTCATGGCTAGCTGACCCCACGGCTGGGACCTTAGGGAATTCCCAGCAGTTGCCAGGATTTTCCCTTCTCTCCCCTTCATGTCTCCTCAACATTGGACCGGGTATAGGTCATCTGTGGTGCCGTGTGGGCCTCTGTGACATCTGGACTGAATGCAGGTCACTCTGTGGTGCCACTTGGGTTTCAGACAAGATCTCAGGACTTTTCTCGAGTCTTCCCTCTTCAGGATCAATTTGGAGTGCTCCGTCTACATCAGATCTGTTTGTGTTTGTCTCTCTGTTTACTGTTACTCCTCCCTCCGAGGGTACTTTAGCACAGTCTTGGTCCCACTTGATAAGACCAGTCTCATCTGCTTGTCAGAAGGCAGCAAGATAGGCTGCTCCTGTCCTCACTTGGGGAGAAACAGTTTTCAACCTCCTGGCCCCTGACTTTGTCATCCTTTTTGGGAATCCAGAGTATTTCCTGTAACTGTGTCGAGCTTTGAGGGATGTAGAGGGGAAGCATGTGAACTCTTTCCTAGACTATCTGGGACTCCAGCTGGTTATATATTATTGCCAGTTTTTGTGCACATTTTTAACTAATGGGCAAATTATGCTAAGGAAAATTCAGAGTTCAAATGGTTAGCCTGCAACTATAAAGTTAAGAAGTTTTCTAAAGCTATCAATTTACTTTCTTTTCTGCCTACTTTCAACCTGTTATTAAGCTACTAGTGTTGAGACAAAACTTACTGTTTCAAGGTTACTCGGAGATTTTGTTTTTCTTATACAGGTCAGCCAGTTCTGGCTAAAATGGAAACATTAGAAACTCAGTTGAAACTGACAGAAAAAAAGAGGTAAAAGATGTTTTTAAAATCAAAACTGCCATGAAAACTACTTTACCCAAATTCTGGCCCACAGCTTTCCTTAGTTTACCTGTCAGGGCAAACAAGGTTTAACCATGTGAACAGGTTCCAATTTCATCAGAAAAATAATTTGGATTCAGCTATCTTTTATAAAGTGGTGAGTTTGTATTGCTATCTTATGGCTAGAGTTCTGAGGTAAAAGCTACTGGATCTTTGTGCATATACGTATACATGTTTTTATATGCTTATGTGTATGTATATGTATTGTTGTATGTTGTGTCTAGCATGCTACAAAATTGGCTAATAAGTAAATGGGTACTCATAAATTAAGTCCAAATGCTTTTCAAATTTACATGAATCTTTGGTAAATAAAACTGGCTTTAAAATTATTGATAAAATTAGGCCAGGCATGGTGGCTCACATCCATAATCCCAACACTTTGGGAGGTCAAGGCAAGAAGATTGCTCGAACCCAGGAGTTTAGACAAGCCTGGGCAACGTAGCAAGACCCAGTCTCTACAAAAAATAGAAAAATTAGCCAAGTGTGGTGGCAAATGCCTATAGTTCCAGCTATTCGGGAGGCTGAACTGGAAGGATTACCTGACCTTGGGGAGGTCAAGGCTGCAGTGAGCTGTGATTGCGCCACTGCACTCCATACTGAGCAACAGTGAGACTCTGTCTCAAAAAAATTATTGGTAAAAATAGAAATGTCATCAGAATTGTCAGCATACATTTTTGTCTGAGTTAATTGAACAAATGGTTTTATATTTGTCTCTGTCTCTCTATATTAAGGTGTCAGGGTTTGTCACAAAGGTTGTGAGACTATAAACCCAGCCAAAAACAGGGTAATCTTTGTTTGTGCGATTTTTTTTTTTTTGTCAAATAAGACTGATTTAATATTGTTGGTTCAATGAAAATAGCTGAATCTTCTGAGTTAACAGTAAAAGGCATTTAACTTTAAGGTTCTTACTTAACTATTCACCTGCTATTCTGACTTTAAAAATGATTAACTGGGAAACAACTTTAAATAATAATTAGTTTTGTATAATGTCTCGGTTTTCAGAAGTAATGTAGAGAAACTGTTAAAATGAAAATGAGTACATGTAAGTAAGATAAATGCTTATAAGTGGATTTTATGTATAATTTAAAAATTTTTAATTATTTTGAATTAGGTAATAAATTCTCATTAAATGTCTGGGTAATTTCCAATAATGAAAAGGAACGAACAGCTGGGCATGGTGGCTCACGCCTGTAATCCCAGCACTTTTGGAAGCCAAGGCAGGCAGATCACCTGAGGTCGGAACCTTTAAGAAAAGGTTATGATGTAGAAAAACATATTTTTAAAATTGCGGAATGATTTCATCTATAAAATGCTAACATCCATCAGACAGTTCAGGGTTTTCTGCACTAAAATTTAAGGTTTCAAAGGATAAGTATTCTAGCTGATATATACTTCCGCAAGTTGTGCTCTTATTGAAAATAAATTGTGTCATTTGGAGGTTATTTGAAAGTTATTTATTGAAGTAGGTTAAAAAATCAGTAAGTAGGGGAGCGAGATGTGAAAAAAAGTTATGGCATATTTTTGGTAAGGAATGCTATAAAGAAAAAAGAATAATTTTGTATGAAAAAGGATCTTGTATGGTAAATTTTTGTCCTAAAGCAAAATGACTGACTATTTAAGAAAAAGTACAAATTAGGAACCCCAAGCATATCGTAGTTATGTGTAAGTTATGACAAGGTTAGTGAAGGAGAATTTATCAAAGGAATTTTGTGTGTGATTAAGTTAGCTATAATTTAAAAGGAAGTGTTTACAATAGTCTTTCTAAAGAATGATCCCCAGCTGGGCATGGTGGCTCGTGCCTGTAATCCCAGCACTTTGGGAGGCCGAGTCGGGTTTATCACGAGGTCAGGAGATCGAGACCATCCTGGCTAACACGGTGAAACCCTGTCTCTACTAAAAATACAAAAAATATTAGCTGGGTGTGGTGGCAGGCGCCTGTAGTCCCAGCTACTCGGGAGGCTGAGGCAGGAGAATGGCATGAACCCGGGAGGTGGAGCTTGCAGTGAGCTGAGATACACCTGCACTCCAGCCTGGGCAACAAAGAGAGACTCCTTCTCAAAAAAAAAAAAAAAAAGAATGATCCCCAGAGATTGGCAAGACGGTCAAATAGGAATAGCTACAGTCTGCAGCTCCCAGCAAGACCAACACAGAAGGCGGGTGATTTCTGCATTTCCAACTGAGGTATCCTGTTCATCTCACTGGGACTGGTTAGGCAGTGGGGACAGCCCACAGAGGGTGAGCAAAGGTAGGGTGGGGCGTCACCCCACCCAGGAAGTGCAAGCCGGGGGCCTCCCTCCCCGAGCCATGGGAAGCCGTGATGGACTGTGCTATCCGGCTCAGATACTACGCTTTTCCTATGATATTTGCAATCCAATCTGCAGACCAGGAGATTCCCTCGTGTGCCTACACCACCAGGGCCCTGGGTTTCAAGCACAAAACTGGGTGGCTATTTGGGCAGACACCAAGCTAGCTGCAGGAGTTTTGTTTTGTTTTGTTTTTTCTTACCCCAATGGTGCCTGGAACCCCAGTGAGACAGAACCATTCACTCACCTGGAAAGGGGGCTGAAGCCAGGGAGCCAAGTGGTCTCTCTCAGCGGGTCCCACTCCCAGGGAGCCCAGCAAGCTAAGAACCACTGGCTTGAAATTCTCACTGCCAGGCCAGCAGTTTGATGTCAACCTGGGATGATCAAGCTTGGTGTGGGGAGGGGCGTCCACCATTACTGAGGCTTGAGTAGGTGGTTTTCCCCTGACAGTGCTAAGGAGGCCAGGAAGTTTAGATTGGGCGGAACACACCACAGCATGGCAAAGCAGCTGTGGCCAGACTGCTTCTCTAGATTGCTCCTCGCTGGGCAGGTAATCTCTGAAAGAAGGGCAGCAGCCCCATCAGGGGCTTATAGATAAAACTCCCATCTGCCTGGGACAGAGCACCTGGGGGAAGGGGAGGCTGTGGGCACAGCTTCAGCAGACTTACACATTCCTGCCCGCCAGCTCTGAAGAGTGCAGCAGATCCTGACAAGGAGCATTCTCCCAGCATAGCACTTGAGCTCTGCTGAAGGACAGACTGCCTCCTCAAGTGGGTCCCTGATCCCCGTGCCTCCTGACTGGGAGAGATTTCCCAACAAGGGTTGACAGACACCTCTTACAGGAGAGATCCAGCTGGCATCAGGCCGGTGCCCCTCTGGGATGAAGCTGCCAGAAGAAGGAGAGGCAGCAACCTTTGCTGTTCTGCAGCCTCCGCTGGTGATACCCAGGCAAACAGGGTCTGGAGTGGACCTCCAGCAAACTGCAGCAGACCTGCAGAAGAGGGTCCTATTAGTAGAAAAACTAACAAACAGAAAGCAACAACATCAACATCAACAAAAGAACCTCCACACAAATACCCCATCCAAAGGTCATCAGCCTCAAAGATCAAAGGTAGATAAATCCACGGAGATGAGGAAAAACCAGCGCAAAAATGCTAAAAATTCCAAAAACCAGAATGCCTCTTCTCCTCCAAATGATTGCAACTCCTCTCCAGCAAGGGCGCAAAACTGGATAAAGAATAAGTTTGATGAATTGACAGAAGTAAGCTTCAGAAGGTGAGTAATAACTAACTCCTCTGAGCTAAAGGAGCATATTCTAATCCAATGCAAGGAAACTCAGAACCTTGATAAAAGGTTACAGAAACTGCTAACTAGAATGACCAGTTTAGAGAAGAACATAAATGACCTGATGGAGCTGAAAAATACAGCACAAGAACTTCGTGAAGCATACACAAGTATCAATAGTCGAATCAATCAAGCAGAAGAAAGGATATCAGAGATTTAAGATCAACTACTGAAATAAGGCTTGAAGACAAGATTAGAAAAAAAAAAATGAAAAGGAACGAACAGCTGGGCATGGTGGCTCACGCCTGTAATCCCAGCACTTTTGGAGGCCAAGGCAGGCGGATCACCTGAGGTCGGGAATTTGAGACCAGCCTGACCAACATGGAGAAACCTTGTCTCTACTGAAAATACAAAAATTAGCTGGGTGTGGTGGCACAAGCCTGTAATCCCAGCTACTCAGGAGGCTGAGGCAAGAGAATCACTTAAACCCAGGAGGCGGAGGTTGCGGTGAGCCGAGATCATGCCGTAGCACTCCAGCTTGGGCAACAAGAGTGAAACTCCATCCAAAAAAAAAGAAAGAAAAGGAACAAAAAAAGCCTCCAAGAAATATGGGACTAGGTGAAAACACCAAACCTACGATTGATTGGGGTACCTGAAAGTGATGGGGAGAATAAAGCCAAGTTGCAAAACACACTTCAGGATATTATCCAGGAGAACCTCTCCAACCTAGCAAGACAGGTCAACATGCTGATTCAGGAAATACAGAGAACATCACTGAGATACTCCTTGAGAAGAGCAACCCAAAGACACATAATCATCAGATTCTCCAAGGTTGAAATGAAGGAAAAAGTGTTAAGAGCAGCCAGAAAGAAAGGTCAGGTTACCTACAAAGGGAAGCCAATCAGACTAATAGCAGATCTCTCTGCAGAAACCCGACAAGCCAGAAGAGAGTGAAGGCCAGTATTCAACATTCTTTTTTTTTTTTTTTTTTTTGAGACGGAGTCTCGCTCTGTTGCCCAGGCTGGAGTGCAGTGGCCGGATCTCAGCTCACTGCAAGCTCCGCCTCCCGGGTTCCCGCCATTCTCCCGCCTCAGCCTCCCAAGTAGCTGGGACTACAGGCGCCCGCCACCTCGCCCGGCTAATTTTTTTGTTTTTTTTTTTAGTAGAGACGGGGTTTCACCGTGTTAGCCAGGATGGTCTCGATCTCCTGACCTTGTGATCTGCCCGTCTCGGCCTCCCAAAGTGCTGGGATTACAGGCTTGAGCCACTGCACCCGGCCAATATTCAACATTCTTAAAGAAAATAATTTTCAACCCAGAATTTCATATGCAGCCAAACTAAGCTTCATAAGTGAACGAGAAATAAAATCCTTTACAGACAAGCAAATGCTGAGGGATTTTGCCACCATCAGGCCTGCCTTACAAGAGCTCCTGAAGAAAGCACTAAATATGGAAAGGAAAAACTGGTACCAGCCACTGCAAAAACATACCAAAACATAAAGACCAACAACACTGTGAAGAAACTACATCAACTAATGTGCAAAATAACCAGCTAGCATCATGATTACAGGATCAAATTCACACATAAAAACATTAACCTTTAATGTAAATGGGCTAAATGCCCCAATTAAAAGACACAGACTGGCAAATTGGATAAAGAGTCAGGACCTATCTGTGCTATATTCAGAAGACCCATCCCACTGGCAAAGACACACATAGGCTCAAAATAAAGGGACAGAGGAATATTTACCAAGCAAATGGAAAGCAAAAAACAAAAACAAAACAAAAAAAGCGGGGGTTGCAATCCTAGTCTCTGATAAAACAGACTTTAAACCAACAAAGATCAAAAAGACAAAGAAGGGCATTAAATGATGGTAAAGGGATCAACGCAACAAGAGCTAACTATCCTAAATATATATGCACCCAATACAAGAACACCCAGATTCATAAAAACAAGTTCCTAAAGACCTACAAAAATACTTAGACTCCCACACAATAATAGTGGGAGATTTTAACATCGCACTGTCAGTATTAGATAGATCAATGACACAGAAAATTAACAAATATATTCAGGACTTGAACTCAGCTCTAAACCAAGTGGACCTAATAAACATCTACAGAACTCTCCACCTATCCCAAAGCAACAGAATATACATTCTTCTCAGCACCACGTAGCACTTATTCTAAAATCGACCACATAATTGGGAGTAAAACACTCCTCAGCAAATGCAAAAGAATGGAAATCGTAACAAACAGACTCTCAGACCACAGTGCAATCAAACTAGAATTCAGGATTAAGAAACTCACTCAAAACTGCACAACTACATGGAAATTGAACAACCTGCTCCTGAATGACTACTGGGTAAATAATGAAATTAAGGCAGAAATAAGTTCTTTGAAACCAAGGAGAATAAAGAGACAACAAAGCAGAATCTCTGGGACATAGCTAAAGCAGTGTTAAGAGGGAAATTTATAGCGCTAAATGCCCATGTCAAAAAGCAGAAAAGATCTAAAATTGACACCCTAACATCACAATTAAAAGAACTAGAGAAGCAAAAGCAAACAAATTCAAAAACTAGAAAAAGACAAGAAATAACTAAGATCAGAGCAAAAAAGGAGATACACACACACACACACACACACACACACCCCAACCTTCAAAAAGTCAATGAATCCAAGAGCAGGTTTTTCGAAAAGATTAACAAAATAGATAGATGGCTGGCAAGACTAATAAAGAAGAAAAGAGAGAAGAATCAAATAGATGCAATAAAAAATGATAAAGGGGATATCACCACTGATCCCACAAAAATACCAACTACCAGGCTGTGCATGATGGCTTACGACTGTAATCCCAGCACTTTGGGAGGACGAGGTGGGTGGATCACGAGGTCAGGAGTTCGAGACCAGCCTGGCCAAGATGGTGAAACCCCATCTCTACTAAAAATACAAAAATTAGCCGGGCGTGGTGGTGCACGCCTGTAGTCCCAGCTACTTGGGAGGCTAAGACAGGAGAATTGCTTGAACCCGGGAGGCGGAGGTTGCAGTGAGCTGAGATCATGCCATTGCACTCCAGCCTGGGTGACAAGAGCAAAATTCCATCTTAAAAAAATACATACAAACTACCATCGGAGAATACTATAAACACCTCTACACACATAAACTAGAAAATCTAGAAGAAATAGATAAATTGCTGGACACATACAACCTCCCAAGACTAAACCAGGAAGAAGTCAAATCCCTACATAGACCAATAACAAGTTCTGAAATTGAGGCAGTAATTAATAGCCTACCAACCAAAAAAGTCGAGGACCAAATGGATTCACAGCCGAATTATACCAGAGGTACAAAGAGGAGCAGGTACCATTTCTTCTGAAACTGTTCCAAACAATAGAAAAAGAAGGACTCATCCGTAACTCATTTTATGAGGCCGGCATCATCCTGATACCAAAACCTGGCAGAGACACAACACAAAAAAAGAAAATTTCAGGCCAATATTCCTGATGAACATCAATGTGATAATCCTCAATAAAATACTGGCAAACTGAATCCAGCAGCACATCAAAAAGCTTATCCACCACGACCAAGTCAGCTTCATGCCTGGGATGCAAGGCTGGTTCAACATACCCAAATCAATAAATATAATCCATCTCATAAACAGAACCATGTAAAAACCACATGATTATCTCAATAGATGCAGAAAACACCTTTGATGAAATTCAACATCCCTTCATGCTAAAAATTCTCAATAAACTAGGTATTGATGGAACGTATCTCAAAATAATAAGAGCTATTTATGACAAACCCATACCCAATATCACACTGAATGGGCAAATGCTGGAAGCATCCCCTTGAAAACCGACACAAGACAAGGATGCCCTCTCTCACCACTCCTATTCAACATAGTACTGGAAGTTTTGGCCAGGGCAATCAGGCAAAAGAAAGAATAAAGGGTATTCAAATAGGAAGACAGGAAGTCAAATTGTCTCTGTCTGCAAAAGACATGATTGTATATCTAGAAAACCCTCTCATCTAAGCTCAAAAACTCCTTAAGCTTATAAGCAACTTCAGCAAAGTCTCAGGATACAAAATTAATGTGCAAAAATCATAAGCATTCCTATACACCAAAAATAGACAAGCAGAGACCCAAATCATGAGTGAACTCCCATTCACAATTGCTACAAAGAGAATAAAATACCTAGGAATACAACTTACAAGGGATGTGAAGGACCTCTTCAAGGAGAACTATAAACCAATGCTCAAGGAAATAAGGGAGGACACAAACAAATGGAAAAAAAATTCCATGCTTATGGATAGGAAGAATCAGTATCATGAAAATGGCCATACTCTCCAAAGTAATTTATAGATTCAATGCTATTCCCATCAAGCTACCATTGACTTTCTTCACAGAACTAGAAAAAACTACTTTAGATTTCATATGGAACCAAAAACGAGCCCATATAGCCAAGACAATCCTAAGCAAAAGAACAAAGCTGGAGGCATCACGCTACCTGACCTCAAACTATACTACAAGGCTACAGTAACCAAAACAGCATGGTACCGATACCAACACAGATATATAGACCAATGGAACAGAACAGAGGCCTCAGAAATAACACCACACAACTACAACCATCTGATCTTTGGCAAACCCGACAAAAACAAGCAACGGGGAAAGGATTCCCTATTTAATAAATGGTGTTGGGAAAACTGGCTAACCATATGCAGAAAACAGAAACTGGGCCCCTTCCTCATGCCTTAAACAAAAATTAACTCAAGATAGGTTAAAGACTGAAACATAACACCCAAAACCATAAAAACCCTAGAAGAAAACCTAGGCAATATCATTCAGGACATAGGCATGGGCGATGACTTCATGACTAAAACACCAAAAGCAATTTCAACCAAAGTCAAAATTGGCAAATGGGATCTAATTAAATTAAAGAGCTTCTGCTCAGCAAAAGACACTATCAGAGTGAACAGGCAACCTACAGAATAGGAGAAAATTTTTGCAATATATCCAGCTGACAAAGGGCTAATCTCCAGAATCTAAAAGGAACTTAAACAAATTTACAAGAAAAAAAGAAAAAAAAAAAAAACCATCAAAAAGTGGGCAAAGGATATGAACAGACACTTCTCAAAAGAAGACATTTATACCTGGCGCAGTGGCTCACGCCTGTAATCCCAGCACTTTGGGAGGCTGAGGTGGGCAGATCATGAGGTCAGGAGATCGAGACCATCCTGGCTAACACCGTGAAACCCGGTCTCTACTAAAAATACAAAAAAAAAAAAAAAAAAAAAAAATTAGCCGGGCATGGTGGTGGGCGCCTGTAGTCCCAGCTACTCTGGAGGCTGAGGGAGGAGAATGGTGTGAACCCAGGAGGCAGAGCTTGCAGTGAGCCGAGATCTCACCACTGCTCTCCAACCTGGGGGACAGTGCGAGACTCCATCTCAAAAAAAAAAAAAAAGAAAAAGAAAAGAAAAGAAAAGAAGACATTTATGGGGCCAACAAACATTAAAAAAAAAAAAAAAGCCTCATCACCACTGGTCATTAGAAAAATGCAAATCAAAACCACAATGAGATACCATCTCATGCCAGTTAGAATGGCAATCATTAAAAAGTCAGGAAACAACAGATGCTGGCGAGGATGTGAAGAAATAGGAACGCTTTTACACTGTTGGTGGGAGTGTAAATTAGTTCAGCCACTGTGTAAGACAGTGTGGTGATTCCTCAAGGATCTAGAACCAGAAATTGCATTTGACCCAGCAATCCCATTACTGGGTATATACCCAAAGGATTATAAATCATTCTACTATAAAGACACATGCACATGTATGTTTATTGCAGCACTATTTACAATAGCAAATATTTGGAACCAACCCACATGCCCATCAGTGACAGACTGGATAAAGAAAATGTGGCACATATACACTATGGAATACTATGGAGCCATAAAAAAGAATGACTTCACCTGGACAAAGTGGCTCATGCCTATGATCCCCAGGACTTTGGGAGGCTGAGGCAGGCAGATCACCTGAGATTGGGAGTTTGAGACCAGTCCGACCAACATGGAGAAACCCTGTCTCTATTAAAAATACAAATGCCTGTAATCCTAACTACTTGGGAGGCTGAGGCAGGAGAATCGCTTGAACCTAGGAGGCAGAGGTTGCAGTGAGCTGAGATTGCACTGTTGCACTCCAGCCTGGGCAACAAGAGTGAAACTCTTGTCTCCAAAAAAAAAAGAAGAATGAGTTCATGTCCTTTGCAGGGACATGGATGAAGCTAGAAACCATCATCCTCAGCAAACTAACACAGGAACAGAAAACCAAACACCAAATGTTCTCACTCATAAGTGGGAGTTGAACAATAAGAATGCATGGACACAGGGAGGGGAACATCTCACACTGGGGCCTGTCGGCAGGTGGTGGGCAGGGGGAGGGACAGTATTAGGACAAATACCTAATGCATGTGGGGCTTAAAACCTAGATGATGGGTTCATAGGTGCAGTAAACCACCATGGCACATGTATACCTATGTAACAAACCTACATGTTCTGCACATGTATCCCAGAATTTAAAGTAAAATAAAAGTAAAAATAATGAATGATTCCCTCGGTTTAAATAAGGTTTTCCTAAGGTATTGGTTTACTCTTAATGAAATTAAAGGAAATTTTGCTTTTTAATTCTATCACCTATTTCTTTTCAAAACTTCTCAGATTCATATCTTAGACGTTCAACTTTTGTTGTGCCTGCTGTTTTCAGCTTTTTCCTCCCTTTGAAAAGGACTCTTCAACTTTTTCCATCAGCTCCTCTAATTTTTTCCTCTGATTCCAACTGTTGGGGCCTGATGCTGAAATGTTTTATCTTAGAATTCTATAAAAGCATTGTTTTCCTCCAATAGAACTTGATTCTGTACTCTTGGCTTTTCTTGATAAGTGTGATTTTCATTGTAATCAGAAAACTTCTGACACAATTGCTCAGAGTGGTGTATTCCCTTGCTGTACTCATAATCGTGAATACGCTCTTCTTGTGTCTGATTAAATTCAAGCACTTTTTTCAAGTCTGACTTTCAGGTTATCTACATGGTCTTCCCATAAGGAGAAGCAGTCACACAGCAGAAGGGGTTTTTTGCCTGTGTAGTAACTTGCTTAAGAAACAAGATTTTTATGTTTTATCAAGATAATTCCCATGCTCTCTTTAACTGGTTTTTAATTGCCTAGAAAAACTGAGATTTAAAAGGGTTCAGGTTTTTATGTGCAGGTAACCTTCTGAATTGCCTTTAAAGTCTTTAATTATCAGTTTGGTTAAATGAGTAACCATTTAACCAAATTTATTTATAAAAATAAATACATTATTTTTACAATGAATATTATCCTGTTTTGATCAAATGTTTTGAGACTTTTGAAATCTTTGACAGATGTCCTCAAAATCAAAATCATAAATTAAGTCTCTGACTTATTGCTGGGGTTTATCAAAGCTATAAAAGTTACTCACTGCAAGGTTGTAAAATCTTTTTACAGCTTTCAGTCAGGTCATAGACTCCAGTATCACACCTCCAGCTCCTTGAAAAGGTCCTTATCAGGTGATATTAACTAATCCTTGTGCTTTCAAGTTACAGGGCTTTACACATATCTCATCCAAAGAAGGCACCAACTCCTGCCAGTATCTGACACTAAACTGCAGTTAACCAAAGCCTCATCTTTAGACTCAGGCAAAGGCGACAAAGTAAACTGCTTTCATGAGACACAGGGACAGTCTTGTGTTCAAAAATATTAAGATTCACTTAATAATTTTGCCTCTATCTGAACTAATGTAATGTATTCTGTGCCTTGATAGTAAATAATTTAAATGTTTAGCTCACTATGAACTTTCTTTCCTGTTACTCTCAAAACTAGGCAGGGTTTATGACCTTTGTGTTTGAAATGTTGTTAATTCTTTCTGTTTTGTTTTACCTACAATAGTTGAAACTCTTCAATCCCCTCAGGCCTAGAGACTATAACATAATGTTGTAAGGGCCAGTATTGAGGGCTAAAATCAGTTCAGACCCTACAAATCAAGGATGACACACAGATGCCAAAACAGCTAAACAAAATGCTTGCATTTCATATAGCTAATTGCAGCAAGCCAAGATTACAGCAGCTCAATGCACAGAATTTATAGATAAGTCAATTTTGTAACCTTGCCTTTTGGTTTTTGGTTTTTGGCTCTTAACATTGCTTAAGAGGAGTTTTAAGGTTAATGAGTGCCTGCCCACCTCCTTCCCCATCTGGCCTAGAATGTTTAATTGGCTGTAACTCTTTTGACTCTAAGTCGGTTGGCCGCAGGAGTGACATGATGGACTCAGGGCAGGTAGCACACCACCCTGGCATTGATATGGGACAAAATTAAAGTTTGGACACTGATACTGTCTCTGGGATACGTTGACAAAAAAAAAAAAAAAAGCGGAATGCTGTTTTGAAGGCATGAGTGTAGCCATTCCCCATCTGCGAGCGTTTGATTAGTAAAACTGCTTTCCTTTCACCATCAGTCACTTCTCATGATTTTGGCCTCTAGGCAACAAACAGCCAGACGTGAGCCAGTTGTAATAGCAGCATTATTTACAATAGCAAAAGGCGGAAGCAACCCAACTGTCCAGCAGATGAATGGATAAACAAAACGTGGCATATACATATTATTCAGCCTTAAAAAGGAAGAACATTCTAACATATGCTACTGTGTGGATGAAACTCGTGGACATTACGCTAAGTGAAACAAAGCAGTTATATGAATATAAATACTGTATGATTTCACTCACGTCAGGTACCCAGAATAGTCAGATTTGTAGAGACAGAAAGTAGAATGGTGGTTGCCAGGGGCTGGGGATAAGGAAGAATGAGGAGTTATTGTTTAAAGAGTGCAGAACTTCAGTACTGCAAGACGAAGGAGTTCTAGAAATGGATGCTGATGGTGGCTGTATAACCATATGAATATACTACTGAACTGTACACTTAAAAATGGCTGAGATATTAAATTTTATGTGCATTTTGCCACAATTTTTTAAAAATTAAATGAAAGTAGGCCAGGCGCAGTGGTTCACACCAACACTTTGGGAGGCCGAGGCAGGCAGATCACTTGAGGTCAGGAGTTCCAAACCAGCCTGGCCAACATGTGAAACCCCGTTTCTACTAAAAATAGAAAAATTAGCCGGCATGGTGGTGCATGCCTGTAATCCCAGCTACTCGGGAGGCTGAGGCAGGAGAATCGCTTGAACCCGGGAGCCACAGGTTGCAGTGAGCCAAGATCGCGCCACTGCACTGCAGTATGGGCGACAAGAGCAAGATACCAAGATACCGTCTCAAAAACGAAAAAAAATAAATAAAAATTAAATGAAAATAAAAAGAAAATAACTGTGACTGAATAACAATCCACATCAATGAAAACCAGTGGGGAAAGGAGACCTTCCTTCTGCCCAGCTCATCATGGCCTGACCACCAGGCTGTGGCAACTGGAAACCAAGAGCGTGGTAAGGGCAGGTCTGGGGCTCCGCGTCAGGCAGGACTGCAAGGAAGCCACAGGTAAAAGCGGGTGAACCCGCAAAATACGCTGCCACTGCGCAGGCGCCTCTTGCGTCTGCCAAGACACCTTTTAAACGTGCCCGGAAGTGACGCCAGTAATGCTGAGACAGACTCCCAGAAGACCTGAGCGAGTCGCGTAGCTGAGCCCGGCAGGGGCTGGGGTTGTGCTGCTGCTATGAGCTGCACCATCGAGAAGATCCTGACAGACGCCAAGACGCTTCTGGAGAGGCTGCGGGAGCACGATGCGGCCGCCGAGTCGCTGGTGGATCAGTCGGCAGCGCTGCACCGGCGGGTAGCCGCTATGCGGGAGGCGGGGACAGCGCTTCCGGACCAGGTCAGGCAGAGGGTAGGAGTCCAGTGCTCTCGGATTCTGGGCACTGAAGGGTGGAGAGCGAGGTAAAGTGGGAACTCGACCTGAAATTTATTCCCGGTCTCAGAGGGCGGCGGTGAGACCTTTTTCCTGGGTCGGAGCTGAGAATCCTGCCCTAGAGCCCTGACTTCTGCCACTTGAGTTGCATCTGCCGCTGTTCTCTTTAAGGCATGCTTAGACTGTCTCTATTTGTCCAGTATCAAGAGGATGCATCCGATATGAAGGACATGTCCAAATACAAACCTCACATTCTGCTGTCTCAAGAGAACACACAGATTAGAGACTTGCAACAGGAAAACAGAGGTTAGTCAGGCCTTTTCATATCTGGTAATAGTTTAAAGTTACTGCAAAATTGCCCTAAACATTCACAAGGGTGTGCATCTATTTCCAGGTCAGTACTTTTAGTAGGAGAGTCCTCCTGTGCTGGCTCAGTAACAGTAAAGTTTGTTAGATTACCCATTTCAAGGTCATCTGACTGATTTTGTAGCAGCTTACCAAAGAGGGGCTATGTAGAGTTAGAATTATTGCATGGTTTATTTTTAAGCATCCCCAGATGTGTAACAAAAGAGTTCATATCCTCATGGACTTAAAATTTAATGTTTAAATATTAATATAAACACTGAAGGTAAGATTTAAGGTTTTGTTTATGTTCTTGTTTGTGCAAGGTGAAGCAGCAGAATTTTACTCTAAGGGTATATATTCTTAGGCTTGATTAGTACATTATTAATGACTGTAGTATTAATAGTTGTTTACCAGAGGGGTTTCACATATATCATTCTACTGTATTCTCATATCTTCATTTTTATCTATCACAATGCTGTTAAGAAATAGGCTCAGAGAAGCTAAATGATTTACTTATGAGTATTAACCAAGCAAGTTACAGAACTGAACTCAAATCCATGTCTTCTGATGACATATCCGTTGTTGTTACTGCAAGATTTTGCTTCTCTGCCTAGAAAGTTACCTTTAACATAGACTTTAACTGCTCAGTTTTGTGGACTGAAACATTGATTTACAACCTTGGATTCGTATTATCTCTATAGTATTGCAAAATTCTAACTGTTAAGACTTTGGGGCCGGGCGCGGTGGCTCAAGCCTGTAATCCCAGCACTTTGGGAGGCCGAGACGGGCGGATCACGAGGTCAGGAGATCGAGACCATCCTGGCGAACACGGTGAAACCCCGTCTCTACTAAAAAATACAAAAAAACTAGCCGGGCGAGGTGGCGGGTGCCTGTGGTCCCAGCTACTCGGGAGGCTGAGGCAGGAGAATGGCGTAAGCCCGGGAGGCGGAGCTTGCAGTGAGCCGAGATCGCGCCACTGCACTCCAGCCTGGGCGACAGAGCAAGACTCCGTCTCAAAAAAAAAAAAAAAAAAAGACTTTGGATTTGGGAACTGTCTCTCAGACATCACTGCCAAGTTATTTTATTTTTTGACAGAGCTGTGGATTTCCTTGGAGGAACACCAGGATGCTTTGGAGCTCATCATGAGCAAGTACCGGAAACAGATGTTACAGTTAATGGTTGCTAAAAAAGCTGTGGATGCTGAACCAGTCCTGAAAGCTCACCAGTCTCACTCTGCAGTAAGAAACTTCGAATAAATTTGAAATGAACCAAATTCTTGAGATTGTTTTAGATTGTGTGCTTGTTTTTTTGCTTTTTGAGATAGGGTCTGGCTCTGTCGACCAGGCTGCGGTGTAATGGCACGATCTCAGCTCACTGCAACCTCTGCCTTCTGGGGTCAAGCCATCCTCTCACCTCTGCCTCCTGAGCAGCTGGGACTACAGGTGTACACCACCATGCCCTGTTAATTTTTGTGGGGTTTTTTATTATTATTATTATTATTTTTTTTTTTTGTAGAGATGAGGTTTCGCCATGTTGCCCAGGCTGGTCTGAAACTCCTGGGCTCAAGCAATCAACCCACGTTAGCCTTCCAAAGTGCTGGGATTATAGGCATGAGCCACTGTGCCTGGCCATGTGTGCTTGTTTTTGAAGAAAAGTAAGCTTGTTTTCCTTTCATGTTTATCACATTTGTTGTTTATTTTGCCATGGCTTTGTAAAGATATGAATAGAAAGATATAAAGATGTAAAGATATGAATAGTGGTTGCTCAGGTCCTTTTATTTGAATGGGACTAACGTTCCCCCTCCCTCACCAAGATCTCTTTTGAAAATGTTCATTAATTCTTAGCCCTCACACCAAACGTAATGTCAGTTAGTGCTGAAGGTGCCCAGTAAATACTTGGTTGGTTATTATACATTTCACTTAAGCTCCTTGGTTGTGAGGCACTTGAATTCACATTTTATTCCTAACATAGTACCTGACATATAGCAAGCAGTCAATAAACCTTTTATAAACTGAACCACATAGCATCATACTGTGTTGTTAGGGGATAGAAGTATGGTTTTTAAAAAAAACAAACATGGCATAGTTTCTATGCTTTGATTGCTTATTATCTAATTTGGGAGACTCGGTAATTGTTCTTATGTTTGTAGGTGCTTCATGGTTGTCATTGTACATTCGTGTGTACTGTGTCATTTAATTCTAGATGTATAAGTTGGAGCCTACTACTTCTGTGAGATGTAGTGAAATATAAGCTTCATCTTAAATTCCATTGAATGCATTTTACTGACTTAAAAGTTTTAGGAAACAGATATTTTAAATATTTCAATGGCTTTCAAATGGAAGAGAAAAATAGATTTTATTTATTCTCATATGGAGGAAAAAACCTGAACTTTGAAAGAGACAGTTTACTCAGATAGATAAACTTTCTAAGTGATATGTCCAAAGATAGAATAAGGCACCTTGGAATGTAGTAAGCTTCCTGCCAGTGAAAGTATTCAAATTCAAGTTAAACAGCCACTTAGAGGTAGTATCCAACATCCAATGAGTAGTTAAACTACAACTGATTTTTTTTTCCGTTTCAAATTTTTTTTTGGAGGGTGGACCTATTGGGTGATTGATGCACTGGACATAGATAATTTTCAGAAATGAAAATAACATTGCTTGCATCAGATCAGATTTCACCCACAGAAATGACTAAGGCCTTATCAGAGTTGGCATTGGATGAAAACTTAATCCTTTATGGAAAGGGAATCATCTGGCCTTCTATTTCTGAAATAGACTAAAGATTACTCATTTATTCTCTGCAATTACAGCCATCAGATCCTTTGAAATCTTGGAAGGCGTGAGATGATAACATGACTGTAACACAAATCCATATCGAAGAGCCCAGTATTTAAAAATTCCCCATGTTCACATACTGAAGGGTTACTTATGAGCTGATGCATATCACTGATAACCATAGGATTATCAACTTGATGTCTGGGCAAAGAGTGAAAACAGAAAATGCATTCTACTCTTCACTTCTTGGTTTTAAATATAAGAAACATTATATATTTGTTTAAAAACTGTATCCCTTAGTAATGGTATCAATAGAACATATACAACTGGAATGAGGATCCCCTTAAGGAGGCCTTCTTTTTTTTATTTAAGTTCTAGGGTACATGTGCAAAACGTGCAGGTTTGTTACATATGTATACATGTGCCATGATGGTGTGCTGCACCCATTAACTCGTCATTTACATTAGATATTCCTCCTAATGCTATCCCTCCCCACTCTCCCCACCCTACGACAGGCCCTGGTGTGTGATGTTCCCCACCCTGTGTCCAAGTGTTCTCATTGTTCATTTCCCACCTATGAGTGAGAATATGTGGTGTTTGGTTTTCTGTCCTTGCGATAGTTTTCTCAGAATGATGGTTTCCAGCTTCATCCATGTCCCTACAAAGGACATGAACTCATCCTTTTTTATGGCTGCATAGTATTCCATGGTGTATATATGCCACATTTTCTTAATCTAGTCTATCATTGATGGATATTTGGGTTGGTTCCAAGTCTTTGCTATTGTGAATAGTGCCGCAATAAACATACGTGTGCATGTGTCTTTATAGTAGCATGATTTATAATCCTTTGGGTATATATCCAGTAGTGGGATGGCTGGGTGAAATGGTATTTCTAGTTGTGGATCCTTGAGGAATCGCCACACTGTCTTGCACAATTGATTTTTTGGGAAAAAAAAAAAATTATCTGTGAATACCACAAGATCACTTTACTATGGCTTTATGTCTAAGGACTAAAATTATAGTGAAGGCCGGGCGCGGTGGCTCACGCCTGTAATCCCAGCACTTTGGGAGGCCGAGGTGGGCGGATCACAAGGTCAGGAGATCGAGACCACGGTGAAACCCCGTCTCTACTAAAAATACAAAAAATTAGCCGGGCGCGGTTGTGGGCGCCTGTAGTCCCAGCTACTCGGGAGGCTGAGGCAGGAGAATGGCGGGAACCCGGCGGACCTTGCAGTGAGCTGAGATCGCGCCATTGCACTCCAGCCTGGGCGACAGAGCGAGACTCCGTCTCAAAAAAAAAAAAAAAAAAAAAAAAAAAAAAAAAAAAAAAAAAAAAAAATTATAGTGAAACTCCATTGTAACTTCTGTATCATAGATTAAATGAACTTTTAAAAATCATAATGCACACACTTTTATGTTCTTTATATATAGAGAACAGGTGACTTTTCCACCTTTGTTTCCTTAATATCTTCACAGGAAATTGAGAGTCAGATTGACAGAATCTGCGAAATGGGAGAAGTGATGAGGAAAGCAGTTCAGGTGGATGATGACCAGTTTTGTAAGATTCAGGAAAAATTAGCCCAATTAGAGGTAAGATTGTAGCTATTTTAGGTTCACAGTATTTCAGAGTTTTCGGAGTCTGGAAGATATGCCATCACTATCCCATCACTGTAATATATTAATGTTTTCTGTGTGCTCATGATTTAAAATTAAAACTCCTCCTTCATACTCTTTGATATCCTTTTGAAGAAAGGAAATATAGTAAACAGCAATCAGTGGAAATACCAACTATGTATTGGCAATAACTTGAGATATTATAATGGGAAGGTAGAGGGAGTAGAGGGGAGAAGTTATATGTGAGATAAAATCCTTCATCTGCCATAATAAGTGAAGTAGATAATGTCTAAAATTGATGATCAGGAAATAGCAGTATAAGCATATTATTTAGAATTACAGAATTAAATACCAAAAGAAATAGATAAAAGTGTTAAAAGTGGTTGCATTTGGGTTACAAAGCCAAAGAACTGCTTGTATAAGCCTTGTAGTCTTGATTTCTTAAAAGCTATGTTTAGGTCATATTTTGATTAAAATAGGAATATGTTACAAAAAAGGGTTTGGGGCATTAGTGTGCTCATAAAATTGTTAAGGATTTCAACTTTCGGAGGCTGAGGTGAGTGAATTGCTTGAGCCCAAGAGTTCAAGAGCAGCCTGGGCGATATGGCGGGGACCCTGTCTTTACAAAAAACATACAGAAAATTAGCCGGGTGTGGTGGTGTGCACCTATAATCCCAGGTACTCAGGGGCTGAGGTGGGAGGATCACCTGAACCCAGGAAGTCAAGACTGCAGTGAGCCATGATCATGCATGCCACTGTACTCCAACCTGAGTGACAGAATGAGATCCTGTCTGAAAAATTAAAAAAAAAAAAAAAGCGAGGCATTTCAGTAAATCGTTTGTGTGCTGCTTATTACAAGGTACTGTCCTGGGGCCTTTGAGAAATACCAGAGAGAAAAACACAGGTACCTGCCCAGACTCTAGTGGAAGGGATAATCCTAGTATCATATGATATTAAATAGTATGTAAATGCTAGGAGACAGATACAAATACTGAAGATTCATCGACCACAGGCTCTAATCTCTTAGTTACTCTAGCTGGGACTTCCGTACATCTTGGTGAAGCTAAAAATGCTTTGGTTTACCAGAATTTTCTGCAGAGAATAAGGATGAAGAGCGGAAGCTACTCTCTCTAGAAATCAAAGGTAGTGACAGGTCCCAAGGAGGAATTAGGAGCTAGTGAAATGATAGCATGACCTTCTATTTATCCTCGATTTACCTCACTTATGGAAACAGCCCTAAGGAAATGTGGGACAAATTCTACCTTAATACTTCAAGTAGAAAAAACATGACCACTAGATTCAGACCCCAGTAATACCACATCCAAGTTGTCTGAATTTGGACAACTTTTAGGAATTTTGTGAGCCAGAGCATCCTCATGAAATATATGGATGTAGGCAATGATACCTACCCTACAGATTATTGTGAGATAGCATATACAGGGCACCCAAGTAGTACCCAGCTACATGCTCAATAAGTAATTCCTTTCCCCCTTTCCTTCCATTTCTCTGGAACTATAAGATATCCAGGAGAGGAGATTAATCAGAGTGAAACGATTATTAGGAATTTTTTAAATAAAAGAAATAATAGTAAAACTGTGGGAACCATGAAGAATAAAACATAGTGAATTCCTCAAATGGAGAGGGACCCTGTTTTTTGTTTCTCCTTTGTAATTGTAACACTTGGTATATAGAAATTACTCAGTAAATTACTACTACAAAAGAGTATCATTGCCTACATCCTACATGTAAATGTTTGTTAAATGAATAAATAAGTAGTATTTAAGGAAATTCTCAACTAGTGGATTTTTTGTTTCCTTAAAATTTTTTAAATTAAAAATAATGTTTTCTGCTCCTGGCTCAAAATAATGTGTTGTTGTAATGCAGCTTGACAGTAAATATACCAGAAATAAACATGCCTTTTTTTTTTCCAGCTTGAAAATAAGGAACTTCGAGAATTATTGTCCATTAGCAGTGAGTCTCTTCAAGCCAGAAAGGAAAACTCAATGGACACTGCTTCCCAAGCCATCAAATAACTGAACTCTGAATGATGGCTGGAGATTGTCTATCAAGGAAGGAAGTTACTATCTTCCCATTCAAGTACTGTCCATTAAGTGTCTTGCCTCAGATTTGATTTAATCTTAATTAAAGGTATCAGGTGGCAATTTAGAATTCCAGTCAATAATGGCTGTCCACGGTTCTCAGATGTGTTAATATGAATACATGCTGAATTTCACCATTCCTTTCTCAAAGAGACTACTTTTAATTTTCATTTCTGGGACTTTGATTTATATAAACTATGTTTTCAGTTCATTGTTATTTTTCACATCTTTGAAACTTTGAGCATTTTTTTATAAGCCAGCAATTTTATTTTATATAGCATTGTAAAATATACTTCTAGGAAATTTTAGGAAAGATTTAACTTTTTAAATCTATTTGGCATAAACCCTGATTTTTTTTTTTTTCCATTTGACAAAATAATACAATTCCACAGAACTAGATCAGCAGATTCTCTAATTTGTAATGTCATTCACCTGTGAAGTTTTAAGTCTCTCTGGTGCTAAGAATTGGCACTTTATAGCCTGGTGCCTTTACTTTTAATTTGAGAGAACCTACTGCTAGTCCCAGGAAACGTACTTGGAAATAAGTCAGCTATTTTTTTCCCCAGTGATACTATAGTTGTCATATTGTTCAAAGTTCATACTGTTCAAAGCTGAGGAGCTTGTCCTGTGTATGCGCATGCACACATGTGCACTTAGTTCAAATACTAAAAGTAGCTTTTATTAAATATAATCAGCCAAAAAAACACACACAAAAAATCAAAAAACCAAATATAAGTAGTCAGTTTTTCAATGTTATCGTATTAGTTCTATATTCTATTTTAATTTTTATACAATTTCCATTTTATAATCAAGAACCATCACTTACTTGGATTGGATGTCTTTCAGTCCTAGCACTAATAGGTAGTTGGCTTGCTTTTTTTTTTTTTTTTTTTTACATAGAAGCAGTTGTGTTTTTTGTTTTTTTTTTTTTGTCTTTTTTCTTTTTTTTTTTAAGCTATATAAAAAGGTGAGGAAGCAGTTTTGTTACCTAATGAAAATTATTACACTCATAATGCTGTGTAGGCAACATTGAGATTCAAATGCCCAGTGGTCAACTGGGTTCACTCATCAACTCATTCCCATCTCAGTTTACTCACATTTCAAATTTATAAATTCTTCATGTTATACTATTCTATTTAGATTTGCCCAGAATTAATTGAGATAATGCTAAACCTGTCAATAGTTTCCAGTAACATTAAGCACCATACTGCATGGGAGAGACACAGTATTAAAAAGAGTTGTTAGTGCTTTATGTGATATATTTCTTTTGTAATGCTATAAAGAACTACAGTTAAAACAAAATCTTTCAAAGATGTCCTAAAAGCATCTGATCCCAGTAATAACTAATGGATGTCATCTAGAGCAGTGGGTGTTAATGAATAGGTATATGTCATTTAAGAATTTTTCTAATTTCTGTTCGATATCCTGCATAGAATTTGACAAAAAAACACCTCCAAGTGTGAGCATTTTTTATTTCATTTCCCAAGAGTAAGTAAGGAAACTGTTAGCCCAGCCATCTGCCTTGAAGTATACCTTAAGTGACCCATAAATCCATTCAAGAGGCAGGTACTCTATGCCATTTGGCAGCTATGGCCAAACTTACCATGGCCAGATTTCAGCGAAAATGATGAAGTAATCAAATTAAGGTATAATATGGTGTCCCTTTATCTGCTTTATGTTCCTTTAGAGCTGTTTATAAAGTTCTTTATATCTCAAGTGTCATGATAAATCTATATATTAACTTTTCCCCCTGAGAAATTAAAAGCCTGAGGTACAAGTCTAAGAAGCTTTTAGTGCCCTACATAATATAAATTCTGGCTGGTGTTAATGCTATGAAGATAATGTGTAGTTAGAAAATTGAGTGGGGGAGGAATGCTCTTCATTTTAAGTGGATTTTAAAGTTTCTCTTTCAGTGGATGAAGAACTTGCCTGGTTTGCAAAAATCTTAGTTCAAAATTACATTTTCTAACAAACTGCATTTTGAGAAGATTAGCTGATTTTACTCAGTAATAAGTCAAATTAGGAAGTGCAGTGTTTTTTTACGTATATATATATATAGCAACCTTGTCAAGTGGTCCTCACAAGAGTCATACATACTTTGTAATTAGCACAGTATATTCAGCAGTGTATAACTCTACAAATAGTACCTTATATTAGTGTAGTATTATATCCATATCTTATATATGATTCTTATATTAATACCTTATGCATAATTTGATTCAAACATTAAAGGTCTATTTTAGTGTTCTTCAAAATGTGGTTCCCTGACCCACTGAAATAGAAATTTGGTGATGGAGTTCAAGAATTTATATTCTAATCATCCCAAAGAATTCCTGAAGACACTAATTTAAAAATGTCTAGTCTAGGCCCCATTGTGTAATAGTTAGCACTCTAAAAGATTAAAAAGAAAATAGTCTATGTGCCAACCACTTCATTAATACTTATGATTTTAAAAATGAAAAAGTCTGGTACAGGAGACAAGTATATATATAATTATAATGCAGTGTGATAAATCCATTATGTAAGTATGTATAGGATACAGAAGAGGGACTTTAAATTTGAGAATTCAATAGAGATAATAAATGGGTAGGAGAGAAATAGAAAACTTTGGTGCCATAAAAGCAAAGTATGTATGGTATTGCCAATAATGGCTACCATCTATTGAGTGCTTTACTGTCTGTCAGGTACTATATTATATAATCTCCATTTTAACTGTACCTCATTTTGCAGATACTCAGGCACAAGGAGGTGGTTATTTGTCCAAACTGGAACCAAGATTCAAACCCAGACAGTCTTAAGCTCATTTTTAATCACTAACTAACTTGAGATGCCTAAATGCCAAATACTGCTGGGAGTTCAAGTGGTTCTTAATTAGCAAAATCTATTTTTATCAGTGCACAAGAAACACCACAGCTCATATATTAGAAAGTATTATGACTTCAATAAATGGAGTCTTAACTAATGAGATATTATTATTTTCTAGAATGGTGTGGCTGAGAGTATGTGTGCATTCAACTGAAAGGAATAATGTATAATCAGTGACTCTTACTATATACAGGAAAAGGTGCAGTTCTGTCTTTCAGATCTGCCTCCTTACCATATTGGCTTTCATCCCTCATGCTGTTTTCTTGTGTTTGCTAGAAAGTTGTTGACTAGCCAAGTGTCATGCCCATGTTGAAGGCAAGGAAGAAAAAATGGAAATGGCCTGTGCCAGCTATATATATTCCCCTTTTATGAGGGAAAGCAAAGCTTTCCCAGAAATTCCAAATGGATTCCCCCTTGACTTACTTGCCTGACCAGTTAAATGGCCACTGGTACCTGCAAAGAAAGCAGGGTACATAGCTGTCCCAAATAAAATCAGTATTAGCAAGAAGAAAGAATATTGAGAAAGTAACTAACAGTGTCTGTGACTGTTACATGTCTGTGACTGTTAACATTGTCAAGTCCTTTCCCCTTGAATATAGTTTTGGAAGAATTAGCTGAAGAAGTATGTTGATATTGAATGGCCAAGAGAATGGGCTGTAGCAGACATCTGTCATTTCTCTTTTGGCTGCCCAAATGTCCTAAATCCTGTGTTTAGGGAATCCGTCACCTAATAAGGCAGAGCATTCCTCCCTCCTAAAGAATTTGAAAGTACCAGGTAAATGTTTTATCAGCCTCCTTTGCAGCTAAGGAAGAAACATCTGCCTTCAACTTTAAAGTTAGTGATACAAAGAAGCAGGGAACCATGCAGATTCCTTTGAAGATGGTGACTAACAACACTACTGCATTCATCTCCACAGAGGAGCAGCAAAAGTGGTTTAATGATAACCTCTAATTCTATTTTTTTTTTTTTGGGGGGGGGGACAGTCTTGCTCTGTTACCCAGGCTGGAGTGCAGTAGCACTATCTCAGGTCACTGCAACCTCCACCTCCTAGGTTCAAGCAATTCTCCTGCCTCAGCCTCCCAAGTGGCTGGGATTACAAGTGCCCACCACCATGCACAGCTAATTTTTGTATTTTTAGTAGAGATGGGGTTTCTCCATGTTGGCCAGGCTGGTCTCGAACTTCTGACCTCAGGTGATCCGCCCGCCTTGGCCTCCCAAAGTGCTGGGATTACAGGCGTGAGCCACCACGCCTGGCCTATAACCTCTAATTCTTGTTTGTTGGCTGTCCTAGAGAACCTGAGAATTACTTTTAATAAAATCATTTTTTTGTTGTTATTAAAACTAACCTGAATTGCCTAAAACCAAGAACTCTGCTTGATAAAATCAGCATAGTTTTAGGAACAGCCATGCAGATATAAATTTTATCAACATTTTATACATAATTTTGGACTTATATTTAAATGTAATATTTGATGCTTATAAAAGGGTAAATGTGGAATGCAAATAAATTATCAAGCATAATAACTCATCACCTAACTTAAGAATGATAACATTACGAGTGCTTGTATTTTATCTATTTGAGCTCTTTTCCTATCTTTGCCCACCCCCCTGCTCGCTTTTTAATAGTTTTATTCACATGTAGAAAGACCTAAAATACATATGTATCCCTAAAGTGACTTATTTTTTAGTTTTCTTTTTTTTTTTTTTGAACTTCAAAAGAATTGTATCATACTCTTATGTAGTCTAAGGATTTTTTTTTTCACTCAACATGTCTCTAGAATTTATACATTTTATTGTTTTATAGCTGTCATTTTCATTGATATATATTTCTTTGTTGGATTATACAACATATTGTTAAGGAATACATATATATATAATAAATTATGCATTTTTAAAAAATCTTTGCTAACATTTTACTTCCTAATTTTTAATTCCCCTTTCCTCTGCCTCATTTATATTAAACACATTTAACTATAAGAGATCATATTTCACATTCTGCAGTTATTTCACTGATATATCTCATGGCAACTTTCAGAGTGAATTAAGGGGTATTATCTGCTAATATAGGAAAAAGCAGATAATGCTTTTTGTTTTGTCACTCCTGTAATGCTAAAAAGGAGGCAGAACCTTCAGAGTTTAAATTAGGTACAACCTCACTCAGTGTCATCTAGCCTCATAGAAATATGTGTGGAACTAATTGATGAATTTTTATATGTTACTGATTGTTACATTCATTTCTATTTCTTATTTTAACATCTTTGATATTGGGATATGTCTCACACAGGTACAGGTTCCGATGTGGTTGACTGTAAGCATATACAAAATTGGTTTGCACTCATGGGGGACGACTAGACAAAGGCAATCTGAATATCTCAATCAAACTCAGGACCATTTGAAAAAATAACATGGGTTTTGGCCATTTTCTGTACTTTCCATTGACACCTTTTTTTTTTTTTTTTTTTTTTTTGAGACGGAGTCTCACTCTGTCATCCGGGCTGGAGTGCAGCCATTGACACCTTTTTATCAAGAGTGTGCCACTATACAAATTTGGAGTATGGCTGGCTGTCTTAGTTTTCTACTGCTATATAACCAATTACCACAAATAACAGTTTAAAGCAACATCCACATATTATATCACAGTTCTGTAGGTCTGAAGTCCATGCAGGGCTCAAATGGGTTCTTCTCTCTTGCACTCACAAGGCTAAAATCAAGGTGTCAGCTGAAGCCAGCATCCCATATGAGGCTCCAGTCTCTCTCCCATGTTCTCATAATTACTGACAAAATCTATTTGAGTACAGCTATACAACTCAAAGACTGTCTTCAAGGCCAACAGGAAATCATCTCTGACTTCTTGTCTCCCACCTCTAGACTCCCTTTTTTTTTTTTTTTTTTTTTTTTTGAGACGGAGTTTTACTCCTGTTGCCCAGGCTGGAGTGCAATGGCATGATCTTGGCTCACTGCAACCTCTGCCTCCCGGGTTCAAGCGATTCTCCTGCCTCAGCCTCCTGAGTAGCTGGGATTACAGGCATGTGCCACCACGCCCGGCAAATAGACTCCCTTTTAAGAATACATCTAAGTCAGGTCCAACCAGAATATCTCCCTCTTGATTAAACCAACTGATTAGAGATCTTAATTATATCTGCAGTAGTCCCTTTGCCATAAAAGAGATATAAGTGATATAGCTTCTCATATCCATGTTTCACCTATGCTTAAGATGGGATGATACAAGACATGTACAGTGCCATTGGCAATCTTGGTGGCCAGCTTGGAATTCTGCCTACCCCAGTGGCTTTTAGCAGCTTGGAATAAAATCCTGGAAACCATGAAGCACTCTTTGAGGAAATACTACATTATCAGTGTTCTTGGTGGGCTCAAAATAATTCTATATGGGAAAACCTGGACATCTGTGAACCAAAAAGATTCAGCAAGATCCACCAATGGATGGTGGGCTAAAATTTAAGCAAAAACAGGATATTTATATATGTTTGTGTTAGTTCCTAGAGTTGCCATTACAAATGAACTCAAACTGGATGGCTTAAAACAAATTTATTCTCTCATAGTCCTGGAGGCTAGAAGTCTCAGGGAGAATGTGTTCCATGCCCCTCTCCTAGCTTCTGGGGTTGCTGGCAATTCCTGTTCCCTGATTTCTAGATATATCACTTCAATCTCTTGTCTTCATATGGCATTCTCCCTGCATGTCTCTAGTCAGTGTATAAAACTCCCTCTTCTGAGGACACTACTCATTGGATTGAGGCCCACTCTAATCCAGTATAACTTTATCTTAATTTGATTACATCCACAAAGGCCCTATTTATAAATAAGGTCACATTCTAAGGTTCTGGGTGGGAATGAATTTAGGGGGGACGCTATTCAATTCAGTACATTACCAAAGCATTGCCCTGCCCCCAAATATTTACTAATTACAAAGCAAAGAGTAGTGATTTTACAATGGAGAATCCTGGCAAACCAACTGATTAAGGTAAACATCATTAATAATACACTTCAACGGCTGGGCGAGGTAGCTCACACCTGTAATCCCGGCACTTTGGGAGGCCAAGGTGGCTGGATCACCTGATGTCAGGAGTTCGAGACCAGCCTGGTCAACATGGTGAAACCCCGTCTCTACTAAAAATGCAAAAATTACCCGGGCATGGTGGTGAGCATCTATAATCCCAGGTACTCAGGAGGCTGAGGTGGGAGAATTGCTTGAACCCAGGAGGTGGAGGCTGCAGTGAGTCGAGATCATGCCACTGTACTCCAGCAACAAGCAAGACCTCACCTCAAATAATAATAGTAATAATACACTTCAACATTATATACCCCAATATTGATGCAATGAGAGGCACATAACCTCTGTAGTCTTCAAAAGAGGGACATTTGTAAAATAGCTGACTGATATTGTTTCAAAATGTGTGTGTGTGTGTGTGTGTGTGTGTGTGTGTATATATATATATTTTTTTTTTCAGTGTCTCACTCTGTTGCCCAGGCTGGGGTGCAGTGGCACTATCTCCGCTCACTGCAACCTCTACCTCCTGAGTTCAAGTGATTCTCAAGCGTCAGCCTCCAGAGTAGCTGGGATTGCAGGTGCCTGCCACCACGCCCAGCTAATTTTTATATTTTTAGTAGAGACAGGGTTTCACCATGTTGGCCAGGCTGGTCTCAAACTCCTGACCTCAAGTGATCCGCCTGCCTCGGCCTCCCAAAGTGCTGGGGTTACAGCCATGATCCGGCATGCCTAGACTGTTTCAGTGTTAAAGCTGTAAAAGACAAAGACTAAAGAACTGTCATAGAAGGGAGACAAAGGACACATAAAAACTAAATGCAGTGTGAGATCCTAGATTCGATCCTGGAGGAGAAAATGGACATTGGAGGAATAACTGGTGCAGCCCAAATTAATTTTGTATTTCAAGTCATATTATCATGTCAAAGTTGATTTCCTAGTTTTGAAAATTACTCTATAGTTATGTAAGGTTAAAATAGGAGAAGCAGGTACAGAGTTTATGGCAACTTTCTGTACAATTTTCTACCTCTTCTGTAAGTGTAAAAATCTTTAAAAAAAAAAAAAATCATCTCCCTGATTTCTTTCTTTTTTTTTTTTTTTGAGACCGAGTCTTGCTCTGTCGCCCGGACTAGAGTGCAGTGGCCAGATCTCAGCTCACTGCAAGCTCCGCCTCCCGGGTTTACGCCATTCTCCGGCCTCAGCCTCCGGAGTAGCTGGGACTACAGGCGCCCGCCACCTCACCCGGCTAGTTTTTTGTATTTTTAGCAGAGATGGGGTTTCACCGTGTTAGCCAGGATGGTCTCGATCTCCTGACCTCGTGATCTGCCCGTCTCGGCCTCCCAAAGTGCTGGGATTACAGGCTTGAGCCACCGTGCCCGGCCATCCCCCTGATTTCTAATGAGGCTGGGTATAATTTCAAGTATTTGCCTATACGGGTTTTTAAAAGCATACGGACCTTCAAGTCTTATCCCCATTTTCCTTTTCTTTCCTTTCGGCTTTTTCTTATTAATGTATTATATATTCATGATACCAATACATTTTTTATATATTGCAAATATATATTCTAGTCTGTTGACTTTTTTATGTTGACTCATGATGAGTGGAATTTTTAAAATATGGTCAAATGTATTACTGAAAAGAGATTCAGAAGAGTTAGACTTTGTGAAGAATACCTTAACAAATTTATTTTGCTTTTTTTTTTTTTACTTCATATACACACAAAAGGGAGATATAATTTAAATCTGTGTCTAGGGTGGGCACGGGTGGCTCATTCCTGTAATCCCAGCACTTTGGAAGGCTGAGGCAGAAGGACTACTTGAGCCCAAGAGTTCAAGACCAGCCTGGGCATGGCAAAACCCCGTTTCTACAAAAAAATACAAAAATTAGCCAGGCATGGTGGTGCACGCCTGTAGTCCCAGCTACCCAGGTGGCTGAGGCAGGAGGATTGCTCGAGCCTAGGAGGTGGAGGCTGTAGTGAGCTGAGATCATGCCACTGCAATCCAGTCTGGACAACAGAGTGAGACCCTGTCTCAAAAAAAAAAAAAAAAAAAAAAAAAACCTAGTAAGTTTAAAATAGTCCTTTCAATAAATATAAAAATTCTAAGTAGTGGAAGTTTTATTTCATAATTGTATTAGTCTGTTCTCATGCTGCTATAAGGACATACCCGAGACTGGGTAATTTATAAAGAAAAGAGATTTAATTGACTTTCAGTTCCGCAAGGCTGGGGAGGCCTCAGGAAACTTACAATCATTGCAGAAGGGGAAGCAAACACGTCCTTCTTCACATAGTGGCAAGAAGGAGAATGAGTGCTAAGAAAAAGGGGAAAAGCCCCTTATAAAACCATCAGATAGGCTGGGAGCAGTGGCTCATGCCTGTAATCTCAGCATTTTGGGAGGCCAAGGCAGGTGGATCACTTGAGGGCAGGAGTTCGAAACCAGCCTGATCAACATGGTGAAATCTCATCTCTAGTAAAAAAAAAAAAAATTCAAAATTAGCTGGGCGGGGTGGTGCACACCTGTAATCCCAGCTATGTGGGAGGCTGAGGCAGAATTGCTTGAACCCAGAAGGTGGAAGTTGCAGTGAGCTGAGATCGTGCCATTGCACTCCAGCCTGGGCAACAAGAGCGGAACTCTGTCTCAAAAAAAATAAATAAATACAAATAAAACCATCAGATATTGTGAGAACTCACTCACTATCATGAGAACAGTGGCACAGGGGTAACCGCCCCCATGATTGAATTACCTACCATTGGGTTCCTCCCACGACATGTGGAGATTATGGGACTACAATTCAAGATGAGATTTGGATGAGGACACAGCCAAACCACATCATTCCACCTATGGCCCCTCCTGAATCTCATATCCTCATGTGTCAAAACAAGATCATGCCTTTCCAACAGTCCTCCAAAGTCTTAGCTCATTCCAGCATTAACCCAAAAGTCCAAGTCCAAAGTCTCATCTGAGACAAGGCAAGACCCTTCCACTTATGAGCCTGTAAAATCAAAAGCAAGTTAGTTACTTCCTAGATACAATGGGGGTACAGGCATTGGGTAAATATACCCTTTCCAAATGGAAGAAATTGGCCAAAACAAAGGAGCAATAGTCCCCATGCAAGCCCAAAATCCATTACAGCAGTCATCAAACCTTAAAGTTCCAAAATGATTTCCTTTGTCTGACTTGATGTCTCACTTCCAGGTCACACTGATGCAAGAGGTGGGCTCCCACAACCTTGGGCAGCTCCACCCCTGTGGTTTTACAGGGTACAGCCCCACTCTCAGCTGCTTTCACAGCTGGTTTTAACTGTCTGCAGCTTATCCAGGCATATGGTGCAAGCTGTCAGTGAATCTACCATTCTGGGGTCTGGAGGACAACGGCCCTCTTCTCACAGCTCCACTAGGCAGTGTCCCAGTGGGGACTCTGTGGGGGCCCCATATTTCCCTTCTGCACTGCCCTAGGAGAGATTCTCCATGAGGGCTCCACCCCTACAGCCAACTAATGCCTGGACATCAAGGCATTTCCATACATCCTCTGAAATCTAGGCGGAGGTCCCCAAACCTCAATCCTTGACTTCTGCACACTCACAGGCCCAACATCACGTGTTAGCTGCCAAGGCTTGGGGCTTGCACCCTCTGAAATAACAGCCTGAGCTGTACCTTGGCCCCTTTTAGCCACAGAGGGAGTTGAAGTAGCTGAGACTAAGGACACCATGTCCCAGGGTGAACATATCCCAAGGCTGCACAGAGCAGGAGGGGCCTGGGCCAGGCTCAGGAAATGGTTTTTCCTTCCTTGGCCTCCAGGCCTGTGATGGGAGGGGCTGCCATGAAGGTCTCTGACATGCCCTGGAGACATTTTCCCCACTATCCGAATGATTAGCATTTGTCTCCTTATTACTTATGCAAGTTTCTATAGCCAGCTTGAATTCCTCCCCAGAAAATGGGCTTTTCTTTTCTACTGCATCATCAGGCTGCAAATTTTCTAAACTTTTATGCTCTGCTTCCCTTTTAAATATAAGTTCCAAATCCAAACCATGTCTTTGTGAATGCATAAAACTAAATGCTTTTAAGAGCACCCAAGCCACCTCTTCAATGCTTTGCCACTTAGAAACCTCTTCCATTAAATACCCTAAATCATCTCTCTTAAGTTCAAAGTTCCACAGATCTCTAGTGCAGGGGCAATATGCTGCCAGTCTCTTTGCTAAAGCATAGTAAGAATCACCTTTATTCCAGTTCCCAACAAGTTCCTCATCTCCAACTGAGACCACTTCAGCCTGGACTTCATTGTCCATATTATTATCAGCATTTTAGTTCCAAATTTTCCCACATCTTCCTGTCTTCTAAGTCCCCAAATCTCTAGGAATTTCCAAACCTTCCCACATTTTCCTTTCTTCTTCTGAGTCCTCCAAACTGTTCCAGCCCCTACCTGTTACCCAGTTCCAAAGTCGCTTTCACATTTTTGGGTATCCTTATAGCAGTGCCCCACTAACTCCTGATACCAATTTGTTGTATTAGTTCATTCTCATACTGCTATAAGGACACACCCAAGACTGGGTGATTTATAAAGGAAAGAGGTTTAACTCACTCACAGTTCAGCATGGCTGGGAAGGCCTCAGGGAACTTAACAATCCTGGTGGAAGGGGAGGCAAACACATCCTTCTTCACATGGTGGCAGGAAGGAAAATGAGTTCTGAGCAAAGGGGGAAAAGCCCCTTATAAAACCATCAGATATCATGGGAACTCTCTATCACAAGATAAGGAGCATGAAGGTAACTGCCCCCATGATTCAATTACCTCCCACTGGATCCCTCCCATGACATGTGGGGATTATGGGAACTACAATTCAAGATGAGATTTAGGAAAGGACACAGCCAAACCATATCAATAATGAAAATGGCTACAAATTTTCTTATTGGTAATCCAAAAATGATGACCGGACCTTACAATCACTACTGCCTTGGATTCAATAAAATAAGTGTAATTTACTCATTCCATGAATATTGTTTAAGTATTTACTGCATACGTAAGTCACTGTGCCAGGTTTTGGGGACACAATGATGAACTAGAGAATTGAAGCTTATGCTGTAGTTCAGAGGGATGAGCAATAAACAAATGGAAACTGATAGTTTAGTGGGTACTTTTACTTTAGAAAAGGCCTTTGTAAGGTGGTAACATTTGACGTAAGATCTGAATGATGAGAAAGTGCCTAAAGATTTGGGCTAGAACATTCCAGGAAGAGACAACAGTAAATTCATGGGCCTTGAAGGAGGAACAAACTTACAATATTGGAAGAACCAGTTAACCAGGGGTTAGAGAATCTGGTGGGGACTATATCATTCAGGGCCTTGAAGAGCACAGTAAAAGAGTTTGGATTTATGTTAAATACAATTGGATTTCATTGGGATTGAGTTTTAGTTAAATTATAAATATTCTGTTGCTCTACCCTTCCCTCTATTAACTGACTCCCAGAGCTACAATGTTAGATGGTTACTTTTGGTGCAGCAGTTTAGCATGTCCACATAATTATCCCAGTAAGTGCAATGTTAACATTTTAAAGGGAAGCATTATACAAAGCTTTTTGCATTCTTATTTAAATTCTAACATCTGATTACATTAGTGGTATTATTATATTATTCTTATTTATATAATGCACTTTAACTGTTTAGAGGCTGGTTAAAGAATAAGTTTTGGGTCATAGGCCTATAGAACCAGATCTTAATTATTTACATTACTTCTTATGGAAATAATTCTTCTTTATGAATGTTTTTGCTCTAGAAGTATTATTTCTGTTCTGAAACCTTGGATGTGGACCCCTTTACCATCCACTATTATCATAATTTTATCTTATTTATTTAATTAAATATTTTTTAAGACCGTGTCTCACTCTGTTGCCCAGGCTGAAGTGCAATAGCATGATTATGGCTCACTGCAGCCATGACCTCCCAGGCTTAAGCAATCTTCCCATCTCAGCCTCCTGAATAGCTGGGACCACACACGCATCACCACGCGTGGCTAATTTTTAATTTTTTTGTAAAGACGGGGGTTCGCCACATTGCCCAGGCTGGTCTAGAACTCCTGAGCTCAAGTGATCCTCCCACCTTGGCTTCTAAAGTCTGGGATTACAGTTGTGAGCCACTGTGCCCAGCCTATCATAATTTTAAAAAAGAAGATCCTCTTTAGTTTTTCTAAACAGGGAGGACATGTCAGAAAACAACTCTTAAAACCTGGAATAAATTTAGCCTTATTTAATTTTTTTTTTTTTTTTTTTTTTGAGACGGAGTCTCGCGCTGTGTCACCCAGGCTGGAGTGCAGTGGCGCGATCTCGGCTCACTGCAAGCTCCGCCTCCCAGGTTCAGGCCATTCTCCTGCCTCAGCCTCCGAGTAGCTGGGACTACAGGCGCCCGCCACCACGCCCGGCTAGTTTTTTGTATTTTTAGTAGAGACGGGGTTTCACCATGTTAGCCAGGATGGTCTCGATCTCCTGACCTCGTGATCCGCCCGCCTCGGCCTCCCAAAGTGCTGGGATTACAGGCTTGAGCCACCGCGCCCGGCCGCCTTATTTAATTTTTTAAAACAGCTCTACATTGACTGAATTTTTCTCATTTGACAGAGAAATGACAAAAATCTCACCCACCACTGCTCAAGAAAACCTTACAAACTGTAGGAAATGTTTACTTTTGATTCTAAAGTAGACTTCAGAGATAATGTGCTTATTTATTATTGTAGAGGGAAAAAAAGCACACAACCGTTATCAATTTCATTGTCTAAGTCTTTCAGAGTAGAAAACTAAGTATGATGAATAACTAAAAATAATTTCTGAAATTTTTTTTCTGATGGTGCCTTAACAGACTATCTTCCCAAAATCCATGTCACCCTGTTGCATAGGAGATGGTTTTCCAGTGATTTAACAAGTTTCTGATTTAATTTAAAAAAAATAAAAAGATAACCACAATTTTTCAGTTTTTGATTTGACTTCAAAATTCATCTGAAAAAAAATCATTATGTAGTGATCTAACAATGAAACCTACCTCTATTTATGGGTTTTACTTGTAGAAAGAGTAAATCATTTTCACTTGTGATTTACATCAAATTGCTCCACCTGTTACTTTCTTTAATGCATTAGAAGCTAAAGTGTATATTTCTGAGTTTATACAGATTTGCATTTTGTGTTAAATGTAAATCGATATTAATTTTGGAACAAGGAGGAATTTAAAGGAATTTAAAGGCAATTGTGATATATTCAGAATGACGATGATGAAATGATCATATAATTAAAGAAGGTTTTCAGAAGTTATGTGTAATGGTAGAAATCAAGGCTTTATCCTTTCTTATTAACAGTAATTGTATTGATAGAATTTAGTGAGACTTTTTTTTTAACATTTTCTATTGCTGTGATATTTGAGAATGTATGCTAAAAGTAGAATTACCTAATTGCCTAATTAGTTTCACATGACCTCATATCTAGTGCAAGAGCCTGGTACAGTTTCTCTATAACATTTGATTAGAATACACAGACCAGCTGTATTGCAGGAAGGGGAGATCTTGATTTAAGAACTGAGTGAAGTAAAAAAAAACAGCTAGTTTGAAATATTTACATTCTGGGCCAGGCGTAGTGGCTCATGCCTGTAATCTCAGCACTCTGGGAGGCCGAGGTGGGCGGATCACCTGAGGCAGAGAGTTGTAGACCAGCCTGACCAACGTGGAGAAACTCCATCTCTACTAAAAATGCAAAATTAGGTCTGGTACGGTGGCTCACGCCTGTAATCCCAGCACTTTGGGAGGCCAAGGCGGGTGGATCACGAGATCTGGAGCTCAAGACTAGCCTGACCAACATGGTGAAACCGCGTCTCTACTAAAAATACAAAAATTAGCTGGGTGTAGTGGTGTGCGCCTGTAATCCCAGCTACTCAGGAGTCTGAGGCAGGAGAATTGCTTGAACCCAGAAGGCGGAGGTTGCAGTGAGCCAAGATCATGCCATCACACTCCAGCCTAGGCAACAAGAGTGAAACTCCATCTGAAAAAAAAAAAAAAGTTTACATTCTGTACTTTCCCAGAAATACATTCCAATCTCTAACAATTTATCATACTGTTGTCCAGTGCTATTTATTCAACAAACTTTTGAGAGTTGTCGAGACCAGGCACTGTCAGCAACCAGGGATGCAAAGATGAATGTCATAAGCTCTGTGCTGGAGTATTACTACCTAGTAAAAACTAATAATTACAATAGAGTGAGCTATGAAAGCATTGAAAATGAAGCAAATATTTGTGCTTAGGAAAGCGTAGGAAGGCATCAGAGAGAGCAAAGGGGCACTTTTGAGGTGTTATACATGGGACCGGACACCAGCAACAAAGGTGGAGAGAAATTTTTAAACAGAAATGGGACACGGCCTCCTCTTAGAATTCAAGAGGTTTGAATTGAAGGTTATCTTTCCTTCATTGCACTTATTCCAGTGTGTACGTTTGGATTTATTTTTGTGATCATTAATGATGCTAGACTAAAAGTTCCTTGAGGACAAGACTATATCCGATTTTCTTTACAACTGTACACTTCCCAGTGATTACACATACAACATGTCAAATAAATGTGTTGTAAGCAAAAAGTGGGTAGGAGAGTACTCAGGAGACTGGCTGCTCATTATTTATCCAATACTGTCAAGTGAGAGAGCCAGTGAATCTGTGAAAATAGAAGCACTGAATCTGGGAAAAGCATTCCTCTCACCAGAGGAGCATGCTGTACTGTCTGACAGGGGATAATCCATTGAACTTCCTGTGGTCATAATTACCCATTTTCCTCCTTCCCTCTTCCCCCATTGGATGAATCATCTCTTTGCTCTTATTTCAACCTTTTAATTACTGATTCACCCTCTTTGATTACCTGACACAACAGGAATATCTTTGGTAACTTGAAAGGTCAGTTGGCTGAATTTGTTTCATTTTGTTTAGTGATTATGCAGCCTTGCTCACTCTTGTGCATCTGTTGCAATGTTGTTCGTGGAAAACAAAGGTCTCATTTAGATTTCCAAATTACCTTGCTAAAAAACTGACTCTATACTAATGAAATTCGTCTAATGCAGTAGATGTAAGAAAGAATGCTTGCACTATGAGAAGAAACGAGTGTGAGGCCCTTCCGGATTTTTGCTGCGAAAAGATAAATCATTTTTTATGACTCCTGGATATGCCCTCAGAATTGTTCGCCTTCAAAGTTTACCCCATTATTGTGGGCTAAAACGTATTCAAACGCTCAAAGACTAGAGACGCCTAAAGCTACCCGCCACCCGTAGTGTCCAGGAGGAGTCAGTAAACACCCAGATTGCTTCCCGCAGCACACCCAAGAAGGAATGTAAGGGAATGCAGCCACCATGTTGGTTGTGGTTAAGTGCAGCAAACTGCTTGGCGTCACTCAGCCCTGCTGCGCAAGCGTATTGAGAGTACCCTTCACTCCGCCCCTTCTCATGCACGAGCTCGGAGCGCGCAACTCTCGCGAGAGAAGCGAGATTTATTCCTACGTACCGGGCCGTGCTGCTTATGGCGGCGCTGGAGAGGGGGCGCTGAGCTGTTGGGGTGAGTACGACCTCAGGGTCCAACTGGCGGTAGCAAAAACCCAGGGGAAGGGCTGAGAATAAGACCAAGGCTAAGGGGAAAGCTTTCTGAGTCAAGGTGGGCACTCGTAGAGCTCTAGGTGGGGAAGAATGCACCCCAATTCCCTGCCCTGAGCTTTTTCATACGTCTCCCGTTCAACTGCCTGGGCCTCACGTCAGGTCGCAGAGCTGAAACCAGGAGTCGAGGCCAGCCGGCTGCGCGTTTTGGTAGTGGTGGTGGTGACTAAAGTGGGGGGAGGGAGCGAAAATGGAGGCTCCGACCGCAGCCAAGATGGAGGCATAGGGTGCGGGGCTCGGGCGCGGAGGCTGCTGGGAGCTGTAGTCTGGCGGCTTCCCCATCTGCCGCTTGGCTGGGGAAATGGGAACTACATGTCCCGGCGGGCGGGGCGAGGGGGTGGTGGCGCGGTCCTTTGTGTGAGGTTGGAAGAGCCTGAGACGGAGAAGAGGGGCCTGCTTTGACTCTGGACCCTATAGTTTGCTGGCCGTTACCTGCTTGGGAATCTGACTACCAGTACTAGAGCGCAGTGCGGCAGTGGCGCCTTCTTTGTGTATAGACTGAGACCCCGCTCCATCTAGATATTTAGGGGTAGTGCTTAAAGACAGCTTTCCCCAGCCACATCTGGTACAGCAGCGTGGCGGAATTGACATCGTTATTCCAGTCACCTAGAGCAGGGTCTCAGCACCCAACCTTCCCCGCATTGTCTCCCCTTCGGCTTCTTGGGAAAGGGAACCAGTCCCTAATCTTTTAGGCACGTGGCTCCCACCCCTCTATCTTGAGGAAAGGGCGTGCGCCTTGAAAGCTCAGTAGTGTCCTCCCTTCCACCTCCTCTAGCTCTGATGGTGCCAGCGCCTGGCCCACATTGTGCAATGAACTGCCTGGCTTCGTCATTGTATGTAGAATTTTTTGAAGTTCCCCCGTGGGAGACAGCTTCAAATTTTTACCATGATGTTTTATCAATACGAAATCTTAGTGCCAAGGTTCTTTTGCTTTAAGGTTTTCCCTTAGAAACACCCAGATGGCGGCCGTCTTGTTTAACTCACAGGTGAAGCAGAGAACGCTCCCTGAAACAGGCTTCAATCTGCAAAGAAAATCTGAACGTTGTTAGGCAAGTTAATTTTCGTGTTTTGCACCTTAAATGAGTAAAAGAATGTGGCGCTCTTTAAAAAACAGTTGGGAGGCAGGGCGGAGAGGGAGAATGCTCAAAGGCACTGTGGTAGTTAAATCTTTTTGAGAGGCTTAAATTTTCATCAGGCTGGTATGAGCTGGCAGTTCTCAGCCACTGCTACTAACCTATTTTTTTAAAATGTGGGTTTCAAATTGTAACCCACAAATACAAGCTACACTTTTCTAAAATGCTGAGTAATTTTCATTTTGAGTAAAGGCAAACATTCTTGATACTACATTGAGGGGCACTGTAACACATACCTTGATTTTATTTTGGTATTGACATCCAATAATGTATATCCTTGGTGTGGGTAAGGAGGGGGTTTATATACTTGAATAGGTGTATACCTGAGTCATAAAACCTGGATAAATATTCGGCTTTCTTTTTGTTTCGTTTTAGCCCTGGGACTAAAATAAAAGAGAAGCTAATAGTTTGGTTTTGCAGCTGTTCTGGATGTTTACCATCGAGATGAGTATTTATAGCAGCTGAGTTGAAAACTAAAGTATTTGAGGCACAGAAGATAGGTTTTCTTTTTTTGTGAGTAAGTTCTGACTTAAGTATGACCTTTAGCGAGTGTGGGTGAAAATCTGGTGAAGTCCTAGCAAATCAAAATTGAAAGTGTGAAAGCTGATGTGCAGTGCGGCTTTATCCCCTACCCTTATTTTTCCCTCCCCCCCGCGAAGACACATCGTGTAGGGCCATCGATTTTTGTTTTATACAAACAAAATGCTAAAATATCAAATTATGCTGGAGTATATACATAACATTTAGTGTTCCAATGTTTTTTATTGTAGAGTTCAGTGGCACTAAGTCTATTGAAACTGTTGTGAGAGCCATACTTTCGACAAGGTAGTTAAAACATGGAAATTTTGGACCGATGTTCTCTTGGACAGATTTTTGAGGAATTGCATTTCAGGACTGTATTGCAAAATGAGATAAATATCTTGATCTTGTTAAACACAAATAATTGATGTGCTTTCTTCTTAGCTTTGTCTTTGCAGAAAACAGAAGAGGAAGCACTTTGAGATCTATTTTGTAAGCTTTAATAGCTAGACTGTCTTAAGTGGTGAAACTACTATGGGTGAGAGTGACTTCCTGTTAAACCCTTCTGCCCAGTCAGGATTTTAAAAATTCCTTTGTTTTGATATTAGAATGTTTTCCACTTGCATGTGTGGGTACCTAGTTAAAAAGAACACAAAACTTTTTAATATTTTAATGTCCTTTTATGCTGAGGTAAAACTGTGTGACTGAAAATTATCAGTTGCCATATGTTGCACATGTAAGCTATCCGTTGATTTGCAGCTACAATCAGTACATAACCAGTTATTTGCATTTCTGTTTCTCCAATTTAGTAACAACAAGCTTCTGTGCTAGATACTGCCTACTTTTATTAGTGAAAATCTTTGCTCAAGACCCTTACATTTACTTCCTGTTGCTAATTGGCACAATAGTGCTTTTTTAGACCCCTGCTCAGTTTATACCTACTCTGTGGAACATGGTAGCTGCCAGCCACGTGTGGCTGTTGTGCACTTGAAGTGTGGCTAGTTTGAATTGAAATGTGCTGTGATTGTATAATAACATTGGATTTCAAGGAATGTAAAAGTGTCAATTTTTTACATTGATTCTGTAGAGAATAACATTTTGGATATAATTGGTTAACTAAGATATTTAATTAAAATTCCTTCTGTTTCTTTTGACTGTAATATGGTTACTAGAATTAAAATTACACATGTGGTTTGCACTGTATTTCTGTTGGACGGTGCTGGTCTGTGTTGTTTTCTGATGTGTCTAGAGTGTTTCTTCAGCATCTTCCCACACTACCATTTGTCCTGCTTAAAAGTATTAGACTTCTGGGTGTATGTATAAGCATTTAAGTGATAGATAGTTTTAAATATCTCAGTAGCTGTTTAGATAATTAATCCAGCACAGTTGTTACTACTAAACAGATACAAAAAGATAGCTGAGTCGGTTTGAGTTTATTTTTTTACTCAACAGGTGACTTAGGTTGGTTAATTATCTAGACTTTATCATTTACCTTAGATCCTAAAGTGAAAATGAATTAAGACCTATTAAGCACTTCAGTTATAAACTGTGGTGCTCAATGAAATGTCAGGCAATAGAGAAACTTTTCAGTCCTATGCTACCTATTTGGGTCTTTGTTTTTCCCGCCTAAAAGAAGATAGTGCCTGAAGGAAGTGGGTTAGGTGAGCAGACTTTTGTAGACTGGCTTAGCCTTTTATTAACTTTTCCCAAAGTCAGTGCTGCCCATACTTTCAAAATAATTTGTCAAAATAATAAACTAGGTAGTGTGATACATTTTAGATGGATTACTTACCACATAAATGTGTTAGTTTAACCTCTTGATTTAGTGCCTACTATGTCATGGCTTATGCTAGGCCTTTGAGGTAAAACAGCCAACTGAGGAAGACATGAAATAAAACAGGTGGTGGCCAGGTGGGGTGACTCGCACCTGTAATCCCAGCACTTTGGGAGTCTGAGGCGGGTGGGTCACTTGAGGTCAGTTCGAGACCAGCCTGGCCAACATGGTGAAACCCTCTCTGCTAAAAATACAAAAATTAGCCAGCCAGGCGTGGTGGTACACGCCTGTAATTGCAGCTACTCGGGAGGCTGAGGCAGGAGAATCGCTTGAACCCGAGAAGTGGAAATTGCAGTGATTAAGTAATACTACTATTTCCATGCTGAGCAAAGGGAAAAGGAGTTGATTAGTTAGCACTCAGGGAGATTCTCAGATACACATTTAAATTGTTCACTAGTGTTTTTATTGGTACCCTATAGTGGGTTTGTGGGGGTGATTTTTTTGAGTCAGCGTCTCACTGTTGCCCAGGGAAGAGTGCAGTGGCACAATCAGCTCACTGCAGCCTCAAACTCCTGGACTTAAGCGATCCTCTTGCCTCAGCCTCCCGAGTAGCTGGGACTACAGGTGCGTGCCACCACACCCAGTGAATTTATTTTTTGTTTCTAAAATTGTTTGTAGAGACAGCGTCTCACCATGTTGCCCAGGCTGGTCTCAAGCAATCCTCCCACCTCGTCCTGCCACAGTGCTGGGGATTACAAGTGAGAGCCACCGCCCCAGCCCAATACCCAGTGTTCTGTGTGACTTAAGTTTCAAGCTTTTAGGTGGATGGAGGAGATGCACTTACGTTCCTAGGGTTAAGGCAAAAGAGTTGGTTAGTGGCACCAATTAATGTTAATCTGGGCATGAGTGGATAGCCATTTATATTAAAATGCCTGAGCAATACCTTGAAGTTTTTCAGTAAGTGTTAATTTAATTGAAAAACATTTATTTAACTGCAGAAGTTGTGAAGATGTTAATTCGGCCAGTAAATTATTCATGACTGTTGGTGGGTTCGTTTGAGCTTTAGTAGCTCCTAATAGACCTCATTAGTGCCTAAGAATGGCCCTGCAATACTCCAGAGTTTCGGTTCCAGAAATCTCTTTTTGTGTTACTGTATCTTGGAATTGACAGTTCTTAATGTAATACAACAACCTAGACTGGATTAATCCAGTTCAAGTTTTTCAAGATAACTTGCTTTCTCCGTCTTGAGTTCTTTGGGTTCATTAATAGACCTAAAGTATTAAGATAAAACCAATATACATAGTCCGTATTTTTTAAAGAAGAGATTATTTCTTGATTGGATAATTAAAACTTCATACAATTAAAGGTGGTATAACTGTTTACACTTGAATTGTGGTGTCCTTTTGCTTATTAAGGATTAACTACCTTTTTCCTTTGGTTGTTTATGGCAGCACTGTATTAGGTGCTAAAGGAGGCTGTGATAAAGAAATTTGAGTTTACCTCTCAGAAATTTGAAATAGAATTGGAGGAACAAGATACATAAAAACATGAAGTAAACAAAGTACAGAAATTGTTTGGTACCACTTGCCGCAAATTGCTTGATGCAGGCAGTGGATGTTACTGCCCCATTCTTTAGTAGGAATTAATGAGTCTGCTAGAATGGTCAAGAAAGGCTTTTTGTCACCTTGAAGATCACAACAGTATTTTTTTGTGGGAAGACCCATATAAACAAAGGTGGCTAGAATTCAGGAATTTCCCAAGAGTTGTGTTTAAGGATTAGGCAAGGTAATGGACTTCTGGGAGAACTGGAACACAGTAGAGAGTACGAATGGGAGGTAGAATGGAGACACCTGGAATAGTAGTTCTTAATTTTGGTTGGAAGTCAGAAACACTTGGGGCAGATTTGTGGCTGGGGGGTGGGGGGAGATAACAATGCCTGGCACCTAACCTAGTGTAGTTAAATTTAGAATCTTTGTATGGGACTCAGGCTTTGATTTTGTTTATTTTTGTTTGTTTAAGGTTGCTGGGGGCGGTGGATAGCCAGGATTAAAAACTTCCCATCTAGAGTGGTGGAAAAATAACTGAAGATGTTTGATAGGGGAGATGAGAAGTGAAATTGGAGGGTTTTTGTTTTGTTTTTTGAGACAAGGTTCTGATCTGTTGCCCAGGCTGGAGTGCTGTGTCGCTGTCCTGGTCTCTGCAGCCTTGACTTCCCAGTCCTCAGTAGCTGAGACTCCAGGCATATACCACCATGCCTGGCTAATTTTTTGTATGTTTAGTAGAGATGGGGTTTCTCCACGTTGCTCGGACTGGTCTTGAGCTCCTGGGCTCAAGCAATCCTCCTGCCAAGGCCTCCCAAAGTGCTGGGATTACAGGCGTGAGCCAGCTCACCTGGCCAAAATTCAAGTTTTTTGATAGTCTGGTGGTGGTATGTGACAGAAAATGGAAAGTGTGTACACTGGAATTTGGCGGATATATTAGACACCTGAGCTAAAATACGTCATTTAGTAGAACAAGAGATGGATACAAACGATATCGTGAGGGAAATACTAACACAACTTGCAACATTGGGTATGGCGATGGAGAGGGAAAGAATCAAGATAGTTAAAGTGGCCCTACCTCAGACCAGTTATATTCCTCTGAGTGGGGGCTGGGCATAGGTTTTTTTTTTTTTTTTTAAAAGCTTCCCAAGTATTTGAGCACCATTACCCTCAGACATATATCTAGTCTGGGTAATAGAATGATATAAAGTTGAAAGATCAGACAAGTGTATGTAACATTTGATGTTTGAAGGAACAGTATAAAGTCATGGGATGTTAGATAATAGAAAATGGCCAGATCAGCTATTATTGAGTTTTTATTTTGCATGTGAGGAAAGTGAAACCTAGAGAGATTAAATAACTTGTTCATGGTATTTACTAGTACCAGTGATTGAGATTATGCTCTTCTGGTCTGAGCTGTTTCATCAGCTCTGATCTCTCACCTGATAATCGATGTTTTCAAATATATTATCCATTTCTCAGCATGTCCACTTTTTTCTTCTCCCTGTAGAAATAATTTTCGTTAACGCCATTTGGTTAACTTTGGATTCAGTGCAAAATAGTTGTTTATTTTATAGCTAATATAAAGCAGAAATGTAATTTTTACTGACAAATACATTTTATTTCTCTTCTGTAGACATTTCTCATCTATTTACTGCAGCAGTGCAAATGAGATTTCTATTTGCTCACTAAGTCATCTCCTATAGGATTTCAAGACTTAATACCACTTTCATCAAAAACTAAGGCACTGTTTCCTGTTACATCAAGTTGAAATGCTTCATAATCTGGCTTCACTACACCTGTCACACTACATATCCTATTTCACTTCAGCCCAGTTCTCTGTTCTCCAGGCTAGCCTGTTGATTTTCCTCTGAAACAACAAGCCACACTGTTGCCACGGGCATTCGTGCAGAAGACTTCATTGATACCGGGCTTAGAAAATCATAGATTGCATGGTTGCTTCTCTCAAGAAACTTAGAATTTAGTGGCATATTCTAGCTTGACTTACGTGCTATTTCATGCCTAGAACACTCAGCTATTTGCCTGATTTTCCAGATTCAGTTCAAATTCCACTTATTTAAAAGCTTTCTCTATACTTGCCATGTTGCTTTGATGCACATGCAGTTCTGGATAAACAATAATATTTCTAGATAGTCTGTGACATAATAGATATCTAGATGCTAATTGAGCAAAATAATTTTTGGCGTTTTTGTCCTATACTCTTTTTTTTTCATGTATAAATCTTGTGTTCTCAGCAAGATTGTCTATGCCTTCATGGCAGGGACTTCTTTTATGTTTTCCACAGAGCTAGATCATTATAAAATACTTGCACTAAATTAAATATTATGCCATGTAACTGAGCTTATTTGGGGAAGAGGTCAATAAAGACTATGGAATAATTTGAGGTCTTGGGTATGAGATACCAAAGGAGGTAGTTGTTAGTACTTGAGAGATTGCTCTAAATAACATCAAATGAGCATGCTTCCAGGTTTTCTGTATTACTTGCATGACCTATGATTCTAAGTTAATGAAATGAGTTCGTCCCTCTTCTCACCCACTGTCCCTGATTATTTTATATATGTTATACTTAATGTCTTCATTTTTTACCTCTAGTATGAAGTGTAACAGAACAGACTTTACCACCTGAAACTGCTGCTTCAAGTTCAGATCAGGCAAGGAACAAACCTCGTAACAACTAACAAGACCAAAGAAGAGTACACTTAAGTTGAAGACACAACACTTGATCTGAAACAAGAAGTTTGTGCCTACTCAACAGCTTTGAAAGAGCACTTCCCAACGCTGCTAGTAGTCTTTGTTTTCTTCAGTGCTGTACTGTGAGATTGCCCGGTACAGCAGCAGTTGTATTCTTTATTAGCTTGGTAGATCATTTTCTCTCGCTCTTTTTTTTAATACTAGCAACTTTCATCCTTTGAAACGTGTGCTGAAAAGAAGAATCAGCAAATACTACTGAAAGTGCAATATTCGATTATCACTGCGAGGTAGGTTTGTAATTTCCTATTAAGAATCAGTTCCATAATTCTGGATTTCCTGATTATTTGGTCAAATATAAAATCTTTATTCTTTTCTAAAGGTATTCAGAAGACAGTTTTTCTATTCTCAACTAGTATGAAATATCAACACTATCTCTTGTTAGATAAGGACAGTGTTTATGGTCAAAACAGATTTTTCACACCAGATTATATTAATACATGCTGATCTCTCGACTTACTGGTCTCTTAGAGAAGCTCTGTCTGTACTATTTAGAAGTTAGGATTTCAAATAAGAATGCATTGCAGTCTTTCCACGAGGGTCTGTGAAACTTTGGTGATATTTGTTACTGACATCTGTTTCTCTCTCTTCAATGTTAGCTTCTTGAGGGAAGAACCTTGGTTTATATCCATACCTACATTTACAGTGCATATTTATGAATGGTATACAGTGCATATTTGTGAAAGAATGGTTGACATGCCTACTGTATTGTTAGGCATTGCTAGTGCTGAAATATAATGAGTGAATAAGATATTAGTGGACCTGCAATACAGGACGATTTGTTACACAGGATCACAGTTTAATATAGGCTAAAAGATATTCATAAAATATTAAGAATATAACTGAAGCTGTTCCCTTGAAGGTAAGGAGGAGGGTAAAGAAAGCCGACAGAGAAAGGATATTTGAAGGTGAGTAGTACCTTGTTAAGAGGGAGAAGAGACATTGGTAGAGGTATAGAGACAACAGAATTAGCAGATTCAGGGAGACCTGAAAGCACATGGTATATATTAAGTTGTTCATTATGAACAAAGTAGAGAATACAATTTTGTGGGGAGAGTTACGAAAGGGAAGTTTGCTGGAGGCTTGGCCCAATACATTTGTCTTTATTCTCTAGGAGAGCCATCAGATGTCTGTAAGCAAGGGCTTAATGGGTTTTTCCCCCAAAAGTAAGATAGCTTTATTGCCTCACATTTTAAAGTAATATTCAGAAGTGTACCTTTAAAAGACAAATGGTGACACTTTTGAGGGAAAGGCTGAGGATGGGAAAATCTGTCAAAAGCAGTGGATCGAGTATAAGGAAGATAAAAGCTAAGGTTTAGGTAGAGAAAAAGGTAGATGCTGAATGTTCTGATGATAGAAGTGAGGACTTGGAGACCAGTTGATTCTGAAGGTAAATGTAGAGGGAATGACTTTATCAAATCCAGTTGTCCAAGCTAGAAACCATTGTTCATAGGAATAGGGAAGTTAGCGTAGTAACTTACTGATATTAAAATATATAGTGGAAATCTATTGAGGTCATTAGCAATCTGAAGTTGAAGGAAATACGCTAGTACAGAATATTAAACAGTGGTTAACTTTGAAGGTTGGCTTATGAAGAGCAATTTTCCTCTTTAATCTTTAGTTTCCAGATTTTCTAAAGTTAGTAGACATAAAGGAATTCAGAAAGAAGTCATCAGATTATAGGTAATAAAGGAAGAAGCACCAATGAAGAGAGCAAAGAAGTAGAAGTCAGGAAGAAGCACCAAAGATAATTTCAAGAAGTCAATGGTAAACATTTTTTTAAATGCTACAGAGGTCAAATAAAATGAAGAATGAAAGTAAGTCGTGCAGTTACAAAAGCTTCACTGCTATTTCAAGAAGCACTTAGGACTTTATTTCCAATTTATTGAAGGATTATGTAATAGTGTTGATGACCTTACTGTGCACTAGAATATTCCTTAACTAAAAACTAGTAATATTATCTATGTCTCATAAACAGACAGTTATTTAATTTTAAGGTAACTGTACCATTTAGTTTTTCTATTTGTTTCTTCTTACCTTAGCTGATTTTTAAAGAATAATTTTAGAGTTTTAGACTAGTTGTTATGGATTCTGTTGGATTAGCTAAGGAAGATTAACACAAATTGAAACCACAATTTTATGTTCTGAAGGATAAAAGATTAGATTTTTTTTTTTTTTTTTGAGACGAGTCTTGCTCTCTTGCCCAGGCTGGATTACAGGCGTGCATCACCACACCTGGCTGATTTTTTGTGTTTTTAGTAGAGATGGGGTTTCACCATGTTGGCCAGGCTGGTCTCGAACTCCTGACCTTGTGAGCCACTGTGCCTGGCAAGATTAGATATTAACGCTTTCATTTCATTGACATGATTTATAGAAATAGATTTAAAGAAATGCTTTTTGTTTAGCGTAATCTTTGTATTCCGAATATTAGTTTACTACATGAACATTTTAATATATAAATGTATCCATAGCTGTCTAAAAATTACATGTTTACATAGTTACAAAGAAACCACAATTGGGATGAAGATTTTTAGCAGTAAAACATGGCCGTGGTTGTACAGTTGTGAAATAGTTCAGTGAAAGGGGACACACACCTAAGGAAACAGATTTGGTAATGCAATGGAACCCCCAGATTTTAAAGGGGGGTTTTGTAAAGTCAGTAAAAATAATACATAATTAGGAACAAATACATATGGAAGGATAGAATTAGCCATAAAATGGCAAGAAAGAACAAGGACTGTAAAACATTTGTTTGACGTGTGAAAATAGACCTGAATTGTTTGGTGAATGATTTGATCCAGGTAGTCTAAAGGTGACAGACAAGAGGAAAGCAAAACTAGAAAATTCCTGTCATGCTCCTAGTTTTTTTTCTGCTGAATGCAATAATTTTCATACTTGAAACATAGCAAAGCAGAGAAAACCAAAGCCCCAGATGAGTGAGAAAGTAACAGGATTACTTGGCAGTTGCTAAGGTGCTAGTTACTAGGTGTGTGATAGTAGTCAAATAGAGACCTATGACAGAAACTGTCAGTGTCCTGATTTTTCAGTCAGATGTGGGAACTGTTGAGCTTACTTTTCATCTCTAGCAAAAACCCCAGAGCCAGTGAATAAAAAACTTGACAGAGTAGCTCATGATAGCATAATGGTCAGTATGGAGAAATGTTGGATGGATAACAATTAAAAGAGGTTAGTAAGAGACTGATTTTAGAGAAGTCTTCAGGTGTATGCTGCCAGATGCTATCCTTGCCCTGCTTTTTTCAGAGACCTAATAAGTAGTTACGTGAGTACCTGTGTGCTACGTAAGCACTTATTTTAGGCTTTTTACATGAAGCAACTCATTTAACTATCTCAACAACTGTGTGAGACAGGTATTAAGATAGGAGAATGAATGATTAAAAGATACACTACACAGAGTCTGATAATTTAAAATTAGTCACCAAATTGAAATACTAGATTAACCAACAGAAGGCATTTTAAAAGCATTAGGTTATAGTTTTTTATTTAGGAACAAATGATCCATTACAGAGGAACTGAAAGAAAACCTGATTTTGCTAATGTGATTTGTGAAGAAATGATGGGGATATTTTTTAGTTTTACAAAGTTATAAAACTTCAGTCTACAGAATCAAGGGGTGTAATCACTCAGTACCTTATATTGGTCGGGTACGTTAAGAATAGTCGTGAAATGCGCTTTAATGAATAATTACTTAGAACCTATCCAGAAGACCGCAATTAGTATGAAAAATGGTTGTGTTAAGAAAATTGAAAGAAACAGTGGAAGTCAAGGGGAGGTATGTTTGAGAATACAGGGTGGTTTTCTAAAGATCTTATGGTGAAATAGGCTACCTTTTCTAAAGTAATTGTTTGACAATCAGTAGAAGCCAAGCAGACCAGATTAGTGGGGAAAAACAACTTAGATCTTGTAATAAATTACAAAGCATAGATTTCCACCCCCTCTCCCCAAAGGAACTTGGAAACCAGTTAGGTGCTCCCACTTTACTTTTGAGGACAAAATCCCAGAGATGTTAGAAGTACTTGAGAGTCAGGGCTGAAAGCCAGTCTTTTGACTTTTATGTTCTTCAGGGAACTTCAGTTTATTTCTTGGGTTAGAAATGAAGTTTAAATTTGACCTGAGATTTGTTCCAGTTTTGCTTTTATTAAAGGAGGACTAATTTTGTTAATGACTTCTTCAGTTTTAAAAGTAAATATGCAGAAAAGGGTAGAAGGTCTAAACTTTATGAGGCTGGAGATATTTGTTTGTTGTGTTACCTACTATATGAGTAGAACCTAAAATAGTGCTGATGCATTGTACGAACTCAATTGTGGTTGAATGAATAAGGCAGTGGTTAAGAATGGAGTCAGAACTGGATTCTGTTCCCACATTTGCCATTTTTAGCAGTGTGCCCTTAAGATGGCTAAGTGTTTTCTCATCTGTGAACATTAAAGTAGATTTTCTGGTCTTTAAATACATTTGAAATCATACTGTATAAATATCTGATGTTTCATTTCCTATTACAGAATAAGCATTTTCCACATATTCTTTCCAATGAGCACATAGCATTACATAAGTTGCAATGACGTCTTGAACCATAAAGTGTGTTAGACTTTAGATTATTTCCAGGAATTTGCTACAAAAATATGTTTGTTAGAATACTTGTGCATAAAGCTTTTTTCACATTTCAGATTTCCCCAGGAGAGCTTTTCTGCAATGCAGTTGTTAAGAAAAGTATCTCCACATTTTGATACGTGTTGCTAAATTGCATTTCTAAATGTTGTACCAATTTACTACCATAAAAGTGTATGTGTTGTTCTTAGCTCACTTTTTCATTATTTTAAAATCTTACATCTTTGCTAATTTGGTATATGAAAGTATTAATTTGCTTTATCTGAATTTTTTTATTGCAAAAATTCAAAGGTTTTTTTATGTTTAATGTTTTGAGCTTTTGTGTTTAAAGTTTAATGATTGATATTCAAGGATGATTTGTTTACTCAATCAGTAATTCAACATAGCACCTGCTCTGTGCCAGGCACTGTTTATCTAAAATCTAGGGATTTAGCTTTTAATAGAAAGTTATGCCCTCAAGAAGCTTATATTCTGGTAATTTAATTATACTGATTTGCCTAGAATCTTCAATACTACTCTGGTGTATATACACTTTTCCCCCTAGGTTTGAGTATGAAAGCTTGTGCTTTTTCTATAATCAGATATCAGTCCCTTGTGATTTTTTTTTTTAATTGATTTCAAATCTAGAAAGTTCCTCCCTTGCAAAGATTTTACAAATATACACATCCAGGGTGTGTGTGTGTGTGTTGTGTGTTTTGGGGTTTTAGTTTGTTTTATTGTCGTTGTTTTTGTTTTGAGATGGAGTCTCTGTCACCCAGGCTGGAGTGCAGTGTCAGGATCATGATTTGACCTACCGGGCTTGGGTGATCCTCCCACCCCAGCCTCCTGAGTAGCTGGGACTATAGGCCTCCGGCTAATTTTGGCTAATTCTTGTATTTTTTGTAGAGACAGCATTTTGCCATGTGCCCAGGCTGGTCTCAAATTCCTGGGCTCAGGCAATCTGCTACCTCAGCCTCTCAAAGTGCTAGGATTACAAACATGAACCAGTGAGCCTGGCTGGTTTTTAAATATTTTTTAAGACATTAAACTTGGTTCATTTGCATAGAATTTTTATATGCTGTTAGGCAAGCAACTAAATTGTGGATTTTGTTTTCCCCTGTTTGAAAAAGAAGCCAAGTAACATTTACCTATTGGGTCCTTCCTACCACCAGCTTTGTTAGTGTCTTTAATTTTTTATAAACAAGGATCTGTTAAATTACTTCCATTTGTGTTCTACTTTTATGTGTTGTTTTTGTGATAACTTCCATTTTGCTTGTTTTTTGGTGGTGCTGATGAAGAAATACTTGCAATGCCATAAAAATATAGTTTAGCCAAATTATTAGGAATTCTTTGAAAAGTATTAACGTGTCACATGTCTTATATAAAGTTGTTTGAGTGGTGCATTTCCCGTTGGAAAAATAAAATAAAGGCATCCTCCAAATGGATAAAGGCTAGGGAAAGAGAGCTGTAGTCAGCAAAGATTCTGGGAGAAGGGGACAGCTTTTTCAGCTGTTTTGTTATGCATATAAGGATGAGACGAGACCCGAACAGTAGAGCCCAGATTCCAGCAGTCTTGTTGGGGAGCAATTTAGAGTCTTAAAAGAAAATTAGCTTTGATGCTTTCTGATTCTGGTTCAGTCTCCCTTTGGGTGAGAAAAACAGTATTTCTATCTCCTACCTGCAGAGATGTGTGGCAGGATTGGAGACTTGAGAATGGATTTTTTGCGGCTTTCAGGCATATATATTTCAGATAATATCATTGTGTTCTTGTTTAATGGTAATCAGAACTATAGTCCAAACATGAGGCCAGGTGCAATGGCTCACGCCTGTAATCCCATCACTTTGGGAGGCCCGGGGCGCCGGCGACGGGGGACGGATCTCTTGAGGTCAGGAGTTTGAGAACAACCTGGCCAACGTGGTGAAAACCCGTCTCTACTAAAAATACAAAAATTGGCTGGGTTTGGTGGCGCATGCCTGTAGTCCCAGCTACTTGGGAGGCTGAGGCAGGGGGATCACTTGAACCCAGGAGGTAGAGGTTGCAGTGAGCCAAGATCGCACCACTGCACTCCAGGCTGGGTGACAGGACGAGGCTCCATCTCAAAAATAAATTAATTAATTAATTCAGCCTGGGTGACAGAGCAAGACTGTGTCTTCAAAAGTAAATAAATAAACATGAAAGAAGTACAGCTTGAAAGTCCCTCAGTGATCTAGAATAATGGTTCTCAAGGTAATTTTATACTGCTTGTCAATTAAAAACATGTATTGTCAGTAAGTGTATATATTTATAAATTGTGTGATTACAATTTTGTGTCTGCATTGTAAAACATAGTGGTACAAATAAATAGGAAAAATGTGGAGTGAGGGATATTATATAAAAAGTTTACTTGTGCAGAAATGTTCTGTTCTTGCTAGAAATACTATGTTCTGGATTGCTGGTTTTTGAATGTTTAATTTTAAAAAGCTTTATAATACCATGAATTAGTATGAAGGGGATCAACATTTAGTGCATTGTATTGCAACTAATATAAATCCATATCATAGTCTTGATCTTAACTTTTTGGCATACTTGTCATATCTCGTTAGATGGTTTCTTAATGTGGAGGTTGAAGAACTAGTACTAGGAATAGAAATGTCAATTCCCATGCCCTTTACATGTGCTTGCCTTATCTTCCATCTGAGGTTCTTCTGCGGGAATCTTTCAACCATTTGTCTATTTGGGCTTTTTTTGTTTTTCTGGGTTGGAGTCTTGCTGTATTGCCCAGACTGGAGTGCAGTAGCACAATTTCGGCTCACTGCAACCTCCACCTCCTGGGTTCAAGCAGTTCTCGTGTCTCCACCTCCTGAGTAGCTGGGACTGCAGACCCATGCCACCATGTCTGGCTAAATTTTGTATTTTTAGTAGAGACAGTCTTTTACCATGTTGGCCATGCTGGTCCCAAACTCCTGACCTCAAGTGATCTGCTCACCTCGGCCTCCCTGTGCTGTGATTACAGGTGTGAGCCACTGTACCTGGCCTCATCTGTCTATTTGTGAAGGTAGTTTAGTTACACTAGATAACTAAATTTGTGTATTTCCTTATCGGCCATACTGGAATATAGCAAGAGCAAATGAGTGAGGACTTCACTGTCGGCCTCTTATGGAGTTCTCCACTCTTCCCTCAGAATACCTGAGTAATACATGATACCATCTGACATACCAACTCGGTGAAACCTGGACTATAAATACATAGTAAATATTTATAAAAGCTCATTTTTATCCCTGGGCAGAAAAATAGTCCCAATTATTCTACACCCCATTGGATTATCTGTGTGTACTGTACTTCAGGGAGACTAGTGACTAAAAATGATAGGTTCTATTTAAAGTTGATTGGCATTGAAAAGAAATTGGACTGAATAGTCTCACTCCAACAACCATCAAGAGTCCTTGTGGCATTTTCAGAATTGTTGATATCGTCGTATGTTTTAATGGCTTAAAAAAAAATACATTTCACCTTTTATAGTAATGTTAATTCTATATATTTCCTATGTCGATAGAAATCTGATTAATTATATTTTGCTAAACCCGAGCTAAAAATATATAAAGGTTGACTGTGAAATGTGCACAAAATTGTTATTGATCATAGTTATCAACATTATGCTATGTTATAACAGCTGTTTGAGATGGAGAACGTTTTTACTGTGTCGTCAGATCCTCATCCCTCTCCTGCAGCCCCTCCTTCACTTTCTTTACCCTTATCTTCATCTTCTACCTCATCTGGGACTAAAAAACAAAAGAGGACCCCAACTTATCAGAGATCTGTAAGTCAGGAAAGCAGTCATTCTCAGCTTACCTTGCTTTGTGTTAAGAGCATGACCTAGGATTGCCACTCATTCTGGTTGAAATATCCTGCAGACTCACCTTCTAACTTCCCGAATCATTTTTTTTAACTTCAGTCTTGAAAGATAACCCAGTAGGTTAGGGCCTTGCTCAAAGTATGTCCAAGAATCAGAAGCATTATTAACACCTTGGATCTTAATAAAGATGGAAAATCTCAAATCCCTATACGCACTGAGTCTGATTTTGTATTTTAACTTCTCATTTGAGAAGCCCTGGTTTAGAACCAGACTTTCTTGGTTTGAATCTTCTATTTGACTTTGGCAAGTCATTTAACTTCTCTTGTCTGTTTTCTCATTGGTAAAATGAGGCTAATACAATACTTTCTTTTGTAAAAGTTAAATGAGTTAATATATGTTAAACACAGAACAGTGGCTAGTGTAGAAGAATTAGAACGTAACCACCTACAGGTGTGGTGGCTTTAATTTACCTGATTTGACCACACATATTGTTGACTCCTACTTTTGTTTATCTTTCTAGAATTTGTTACTCTTTTTTCCTAATGAAAATGTATCCTTTTTATTAATAATGTCCAATATCCCACTTAAATGGAAATACTGATTATAAATGAGATTTTCAATGAAAGAGTCTAAAACATAATTGTAATGATTTGGAAATGTCATTACTATGGTAAATTATAGACCTAGGCTTTGCTAAGGATTTCGTCCTATTTTGTGCTTCACTTACAGTTTTTGTTGTTTTACTCAAAGAAAGGAAAATGGAACATCCAATGTGATAGTATTTTATGACCTAGGCAGATTACGTTATATTGCTTTTAAATAGCTCCTGTTTCACTAAAGAATGGGAAAGAAATGATAGTTACAGATTTCATCAGTATGTGAAAAGTGAAGGGTTTCTTTCAGGTAAAGATGTCTTTAAATGTACCTGTGAAATGATTCAGCATTTTTAAAATGGAAATGCTTTTGCTGTCTTGTAGTTTTGTTGTCTCAGAAGTTTTCTAATACACTATTTTGGATAGTCTTTCTTTAAAGGACCGAAGCATGAATTACTCTGAGATTTTCTAGTTTAAGTATTGCATAGAAAGTTTATTTTATTGTGTTAATCTTTACTAACTTGAAATATGCCTTCCAAATGCATGACTTACTAAATTGTATTAAGGTATCAGCTGAAGTTTCAAAATAGTGTTACCAAATCTCTTAAGAGTCTTTGGTAGTTAGTGGTCACTGTCTCTTAATGTTAATTACCCTTGTTCTGAATTTGTTTTAGTAATTTTCAGTTTATGTAAAGGCAGCATTTACTGATGTAGTTGTCATATGTTAATAGTAAACCCCAGAAATTCTATTTTTGTCTGGTAAGTGGAAATTCTACCATAATTTGGGGCAGTTCCCCAATATAATAACTTAAATTGTTTCCTCTGAAATGTTTTATTAGCTAAATTAATGCTGCATTAATAAAAGTCCATAATCTTCCTTTCATTTTACTTTTTTTTTGCCTTTTTATATGGAAGATTTAGTGACTTATTAACCAGACATAATATGCCATGGAGATAATGTGCAGATACGTATATATTCTTTTTGTTTTTAAAACAGATGAGCTTTGATCCAAACCTTCTCCACAACAATGGACATAATGGGTACCCTAATGGTACTTCAGCAGCACTGCGTGAAACTGGGGTTATTGAAAAACTGTTAACCTCTTACGGATTTATTCAGTGTTCAGAACGTCAAGCTAGACTTTTCTTCCACTGTTCACAGTATAATGGCAACCTGCAAGACTTAAAAGTAGGAGGTAATTTGTCAGTTCTCCTTTGTAAAAATGTAATCACAGAATTTGTCTTGCATATCAACTTGTTCATGAGTGTTTTTCAAAAAAATGTTTTATGTAAATAAAAACATTTTGGACTTTCAGTTGTATTGTTTACTGAAGAATATCTGTATAAACCAGCAGAATCCTTAAAAGATATATTTGTTTATATTTACAATAAATGCTTGGAAGATTTCTTTGTTCCCCCTAATGATGGCTGTTTACCTGTAAGATTTTAAGCCAGTAGGAATATTGAACTTTTATAATGTTATAGTGTTACTTATGATTATTCTATCAGGTACTATTTGGGGTAGTACCTGAAAAAAGTAGTTCTTAGAATGTCACCTCTTAGATTATATGGAAATTCATTTTGGCTGACACCATACAAATTATTTCACAGGTCTGGCATGGTGGCTCATGCCTGTATTCCCAGCAATTTAGAAAGCCAGGGCAAGCGGATTGCTTGAGTGCAGGAATTCAAGACCAGCTTGCAGCCTGGGCAACATGGCAAAACCCCATCTCTACAGAAAATACAAAAATTAGCTGGGGAAGATGGCTTGTGCCTGTAGTCCCAGCTACTAAGTAGACTGAGGTGGGAGGATCGCTTGAGTCCGGGAGGTAGAGGTTGCAGTGAGCCTAGATCGTGCCACTGCACTCCAGCTTGGGTGACAGCGAGACTCTGTCTCAAAAAAAAAAAAATCATTTTTATGTATTAAAGTGTTTGGCTTACTAAAGGACTGAAATTATGAGGCCTCTGTGCGTTTTTTAAAAACATGTTTGAGAAAAGAGTATAATAGCTAACAAGATGCATGCTATAGGAGCATTGTTTTGGTTAATCCTCATGGCAGTCCTGTTTGTTAAGAATTATTCTCCTTTTACATATGAGAAAACTGAGGTACAGAGGAGTTTAAAAAAAAAAAACTTGCCAAAGGTTATGATTGTTAAGTAATCTCATTTTTAGTATGTGTAACTTCCATAAAAACTAAGATTAAGACATGGCTATCTTAGCCTAAGATGGTGGTTCTGAAACATTTTGTGTGTATCAGAATTACGTGGAAGGCTTGTTCAAACAGATTGCTATACTTGATCCCCAGAGTTTGTCTTTGGCTAGGACTAGAGTGAGGTCCAAGAATTTGCATTTCTTTTAAGCTCCCAGGTGGTGTTAATGCTGGTCCAGGGACCATGCTTTGAAAACCACTGGTCTAAGGCGATTCAAATGCTATGTTTAGTTTGGAATCAATATATTGTTTCGCAAAAATTAGTTCAACAAATATAACACATTCTTTATTTTAGATGATGTTGAATTTGAAGTATCATCGGACCGGCGGACTGGGAAACCCATTGCTGTTAAACTGGTGAAGATAAAACAAGAAATCCTCCCTGAAGAACGAATGAATGGACAAGTTAGTGACTTTGATGCTTTCTGTTTTTTTAGGGCCCTGCATTTGCATATCTTTCACATTAGAAAAGGAAGATTCTCCCCATCTCCTCAGTTTGCACGAAAGAGAGCTATAGTATATAAAGATTACTATTTTAAAATTAATCAAAAGCACTGGCATTTCTTGACCTGAAATAAAAATATGGTCAAGACTCAGTTGGGTTTTTACATATAACCCTGAGTCAATGCTTACAGTCAATTTACATACTGTAAGTTTGAAACTTGGCAGCATGACATCCTCTTGTGGATCATATTAAAATGCATCCCTGTGTATAGTATAGAGGATATTAAAATTCAGTTTATATTGCACAGTGCTGCTCCTGAAATGATTAGCAATGGAAATTTTTTTTTTTTTGACTGGTAGGTTGTGTGCGCTGTTCCTCACAACTTAGAGAGTAAATCTCCAGCTGCCCCGGGTCAGAGTCCAACAGGGAGTGTATGCTACGAACGTAATGGGGTAAACTTGTGTATTTTTCTTAAACCTTTGCCTGATCCACCATGTGATCTATAAGCGTACTTTAAAATTCGAAATAGAAAACGTAAGCTGCAATTGTTAAAATCAGTTTTAAATTTGGTTTTTAAGAGGCTTCAAATGCAGCATAATCAAAAAATTTAAAAAGAAAAATTCCATAGGACTTCCAAGTGTCAGTTTGCCCAAGTATGACCTTAGTTAGAACATTAAGGTAAAATGTTCCTTTTAATCACTTTTTTGGGGGTTGTGGGGGGGATCTTTTTCTGGTTTCTTTTAAGCACTAACACCAGCTTTTTTTGTTTGGAATGCCTTATATAAAATTGGTTTTTTTGAAATGTAACTATAGTCTCTGGGCAAATGCTTCCACGTGTGTAAGCTTTTTGAAGTTGGATTGCTGCTCAGCTGTGGACTCGCAGAAGTCATCAGCACCGTGGAGGGGAAGTGTGTGTTTACATGAATAAAGTAACTTACTTGTCATAAAGCATTTAATTTTAAGAAATTTGGCTTAAAATGCCAGTATAAGAGGTTTTTAAGTAAGTAAATCACAGTATACAGTGAATATGCATCCTGCCAAAATAGTGATAATGATTTATTAATTCACAGGAAGTGTTTTATCTGACTTACACCCCTGAAGATGTCGAAGGGAATGTTCAGCTGGAAACTGGAGATAAAATAAACTTTGTAATTGATAACAATAAACAGTAAGTTCTTTTTTAAAAAAAATTTTCTCACCTAAGTGTTTTGCGTGTGTTTTGTTTTCCTCCATTAAGAAATTTGAAGTAGATTTAAAACCTAACTTGGAAGTCTGGATAGTTTTCATGAACTTTCAGTTCATCAACTAATGATTTGAGGTTTGTGAATATTGTATTACAGCTATGATGTAGGATCTCAGAAATAGGAAGATGATAATTAAAACATTGTCAGGCATTTCAAAGACTTGTTCTAGAGATCAGTGAAGGTTTTTCAAAAAGTAGTGCTTTGAGGTAAGTTTTAAGGGAGGGATATAGTCACTAGAGAGATGAGAAAAAAGAGCATTATGGATAGAAGAAATATCATGACATGTTTTGGGGAAATGGCCAAAAGTTTAGTCGAATTGGCCGGAAGGTAAAGTTTGAGCGTTCTTCTATGTAGGAATCTTTGTGGTATTTAAAACAAGGAAGTGTGATTGGTTTAGATCTTTGGAGGTGGTGGAAGTGGTAGACTTTTGAAAAGTGGGGATGCTGTTGACCAGAGGCAGTGATGTGAGAGTTAACGTGAAAGATGGCTAGCTAATATGGATAGACTAAGAGGATGGGGTGGAAGAGTCAAGTCATACTGAGAAGATACCATCATCAATCTTAATTGATCAGATGAAGGTGGGATTGGAATTAAAGGGAGTCCCAAATACTGTTTTTCTGGCCTGGCCTACTGGGCAGATGGTACCATAAACTGGGCTAAGGAGACATAAGGAGAAAGTTCAGGGTGGGAAAAGAATCATACTTACTTTGGCAATTTTTGAGTGAGCTGTTTGTGACATCTGGGTAGAGATATCAAATCTACAGTTGCGTGTATAGGTCTGAGACTTAGACCTATAAGTCTAAGGTCTGTTTCCTGCCTATAGGGAAAGTATATAGAGCTGTAGAATTCATCAGCATACACAGTTAAGGAAAATGTAGTTAAGAAAGCTCAGGGAGAATATTTTTATCTTGGGATATGAGAGATGGGAGATGCAAGAGGAGAAGGAAATTAAAATAGGAAGTTGGAGAAAGTGCTAGTAACGTACTTTCCAGTAGCATGTGGAGGGAAAAGTCCTAAGAGCAGATAATCCTAAGGATTATCTGCCTTGAACCTTCTCTCTTTCTTGGCAAGTCTAGAAGGAATCAGATTGCATCGTAGGTATGGTTATTATTACAGTCTGAAGGCCTCAATTTATATAGTTGTTAATCTCAGAACAGCCTTACCTGGTAAGTTTCTTCATCTGTAAAATGAGGTATAAGTTCTCACAAAGTTACTTGTCGACATTCGTACTGCTTTTAAATAGCAGGCATTTAAATTCCCATCTGATTCTAAAGCCTTTTCACTGCAGTAAGTTACAAAAGCAGGTAGAATTTTTCTGGTGTCTTTGTTAGTCTGTAACTTTTTTTAAAATAAAAAACACATTTTGGGTTATTTGTCCATGAAAAATTAAGGGAAGTAATTGCTTGGTATATAGGTCTTCTCTTAAAACATTTAGACTAACAGTACCATTATGTCTTATATAGTCTATGTTGTCTTAAAATTGAATTTACATTGCTGCTGCACAAAAATGAGGGCATAAAAGCAACATGTGGTGTCTCTAACTTGTTTCCATTCTCCAATGGTGGTGAATATCATTACTTTTAAAAGCATAGCAAGTTCTCTTAAAATCACTTCATTTGCTCAACTTTTATGGCTGTTTACTCAGAAATAATTGAGATAGCTACTAAGTTTAGCACTCACTGAAAATAGAGACCATCTCCTATTTATCTGTGTGTCACCAGTACCTTTTATAAAACTTTAGTATTCCCCATGTTTGGTAGCATTAGCTTTGTGGCTTTATTTCAGTTCTTTTGTTGAAATAGAAAAACAGTAGAACATCATGCACCCATGTGTAAGTTTGTAAAAACAAATCTTCCAACAACAGTCCTAGAGAAAGATGACCTATATATATATTTGCCAAATGTAGAAGGCTAAGGAGTTAAAGTCTTTTGCATATAAAGCCATATGAAAGTAATCAAATGTCATAAACCCTGTATTTATTCTTAGTGATGATAGAATTATTGAAGCCCCAGGAAACTAGTTTCTTTAAACTCATATCTAAGCAAGCCAATACATTTTTAACCCGTGTTTCATTCCTCCTCCCTGCAATTATTTTTTTTCTAGTACTGGTGCTGTAAGTGCTCGCAACATTATGCTGTTGAAAAAGAAACAAGCCCGCTGTCAGGGAGTAGTTTGTGCCATGAAGGTAAGTATTAAATTTGAGAATCTTGAGTTTTTCTTTGGCCATTTGAAGTGTTGTACTTCAAAATCCAGCCTTTTTTTTTTTTTTTCTTTTTTCTTTTTTATCTTTACCCTTTAAAAATATTTCACTGTTAGCCTCAAAAGTAGTCTCTTAAAATTCCTTGGTTGCTAATGCATTGTATTCTTTAAAATTGGCTGTTTAATTGATAATATTAGATTGTACCAAATTATACTATTGTGACTACAGTATAATTTTACAAAAATTATTGGTTTTAAGTTGTAATCCTAAATTTGTACAGAGTGGTAATAATGTTCTTGGTTTTTTGTTTTGCTTCAGGAGGCATTTGGCTTTATTGAAAGAGGTGATGTTGTAAAAGAGATATTCTTTCACTATAGTGAATTTAAGGGTGACTTAGAAACCTTACAGCCTGGTGATGATGTGGAATTCACAATCAAGGACAGAAATGTAAGATAGTTAACTTGATCTTTGGACTTTTAAGATCAGCGGTGGTTTATGTTTTTAAGAAACACTTAAAATTATGTGATTCTTCCTTCCCCTGTGCCCCCACCACCTCCAACCCCTTCTGATTTAGGGTAAAGAAGTTGCAACAGATGTCAGACTATTGCCTCAAGGAACAGTCATTTTTGAAGATATCAGCATTGAACATTTTGAAGGAACTGTAACCAAAGTTATCCCAAAAGTACCCAGTAAAAACCAGGTAAATAATCTTTTCCAGGAGAGTCCTATTTCGCCTCAGTAGTAATAGAATAATATGGTATGGTATACTGAAATTTTATCTTACTCAGTTAACATGATAGTGGAACAACTAAGTACCTCTTGTTATGTATAGTTAAACTAAAAGAGAAACCAGATTTACATCCCATAATACGGTTTTTGGTGTTTTGTGGTTTTTTTTGTTTTTTTGTGTTTTTTTTTTGGAGACAGAGTCTTGCTCTGTCGCCAGTCTGGAGTGCAGCGGCGCGATCTCAGCTCGTTACAGCCTCAGCTCACTGCAATCTCCGCCTCCCGGGTTCAAGCGATTCTCCTGCCTCAGGAGTTGCTGGGACTCCAGGCATGCGCCACCACGCACAGCTAATTTTTGTTTTTTTTTAGTAGAGACGAGGTTTCACCCTGTTGGCAAGGATGGTCTCGATCTCTTGACCTTGTGATGCACCTACCTCGGCCTCCCAAAGTGCTGGGATTACAGGCATGAGCCACCTCGCCCAGCCAAATATGTATTTTTTTTTTTTTTTACTGGGTGATGAGAAAAGACCAAAGAAGAAAATGCTAATTAAATTGGAAAGCACCTGATTGGATTAGACTGCAGTTCAAGTGTACATTTGTTCCCTCTTCTGCCCCTGCCCCACCCCTCCAGTTTATTTGTGGGGAAGCTGAAGACACAAATGGTGTCATTGCTGGGAGAATTCCTTAAATAAAATTTTTTGGTACCAGAGTACAGGGTCTTAATAGCAGTGTTGTAATTTTATGGTTGACTCACGTGACCATAGACCATGAAGCTTTCACATTGGACTTATGTTGTCAACACCTTTTTTCGCTTCAGGAAACTATGTTAAAAATAACATGGGTTTACTATGTGTTCTTCTTGTTTGACTTAGAACTAGGAAGGATGAGAAATCTCCAGCTAAAATCGTTTTTCCTTCTCATCAGAATGACCCATTGCCAGGACGCATCAAAGTTGACTTTGTGATCCCTAAAGAACTTCCCTTTGGAGACAAAGATACGAAATCCAAGGTGACCCTCCTGGAAGGTGACCATGTTAGGTTTAATATTTCAACAGACCGACGTGACAAATTAGAACGAGCAACCAATATAGAAGTTCTGTCAAATACATTTCAGTTCACTAATGAAGCCCGAGAAATGGTAAGTGTTGGATATTCCTGGATGTGTATCTAATATGTGAAAGCCAATGTTATATTCAAGTTTATACTACTAAATTAAAAATGTTTTTAAGTTAAATGACCCTAATGGGCATTTACCTTGTTAAGGTGATTAAGAATCATACACATTTGATTAGTCTGGGTTATCTCTGGCAGTTATCTTGGAAATATATGTGAAACAATTTTTGAATGGAAATCTGGACAGGATTACTAAGGTATTGTTAGAGTCAGTGATTCTCTGGCCCTTAATATGAAGAGGAAGAAAATTCAAGTTCATCATTGTAGTAAGTAGATTTTCCCAAACTATTTCCTAAGACATTTAATCAGTGATGGTTTCTGTTTTTAGGAAACACAGTTCTCCAATGTGGTCCAGGGAAGCCGAAAGATTGGACACCCAGGATCTAGACACTAGATCACACATAAAATACACTTAACACCAATGATAGCTGATGAGCTTTTAAAAAAAAAAAATCTTAGGCGTGGTGGCTCACACCTGTAATCCCAGCACTTTGGGAGGCCGAGGCAGGTGATCACTTGAAGTCAGGAGTTCAAGACCAGCCTGGCCAACATGGTAAAACCCCATCTCTACCAAAAATAGAAAAAGTCAACCAGGTGTGGTGGTGGGCACCTGTAATCCTGACTACTCAGGAGACTGAGACAGGAGAATTGCTTGAACCCGGGAGCCAGAGGTTGCAGTGAGCCAAGACCATGCCATTGCCCTCCAACGTGGGTGACAGAGGGAGACTCTGTCTCAAAAAAATAATCGCAAAAACATCTCATGTTTTAAGAAGGTTTAAGAATTTGTAGTGTTGGGCCATGTTCAGAGCTGTCCTAGGCCACAGTTGGACAAGCTCGCAATTAAACCAGAGTCAAAAAGGTTTCGTTTTGGCAGAACTTTGCAAATTGTTTTTAAAGAGTTTGTGTCTGGGAGTGGCATTATACCAACCAGAATTATTTCCCAAACATGTTTTATGAATTCACTTCCTCAGACATAATTTACATTTAGTTATGTTTGGGATCATACCATCTACACTGTAACTCAGTGTTGTCAGTGGAACTGGGTACACTGAATGAAAATTTAAGTTTCTTGAGTTTTTTTTTATCCTTTGCCTTTGAAGAACTGATTGTATTTGACATAGTGTATTTAACTTTAAAAGTTTGTAAGTCTGAATGCGTGATTTTTTTTTTTTTTTTTTTTTTTAACATTTTCAAAGGCAAGATCTGTTTTGCTTTACAGTATGGAAAATATAACTTGGCTACCATCAGGACATAGCAAGGATTAAATGTCAGAATATTGTTTAGGTCATATTTAAAACTTACAGAATTACTTCTGCAGAGAGCAAATATGTAGTATGTAATACAATAGCAGATTGATAATTTGTGTTCATTGTCTCATTAAACATGAGTACCTACCATGTTCCAGGTACTGTTGATACAATAGCCCTTACAAAGCTGATAATTTAGTAAGAAGGAAAAAAAAAAAAACAGGAGAAAAGATTTTGTATGTTTTATTCTTCAGATGTAATTTTAACTCTTTCCTGGGCCTAAACTCATGCAATTTTTGAGGTAGAAACTAGAGAATTGCCTTTGTCTACTTTGGAATTATGGTCTCTAAATTAGTGAAGTTTCTGGAAATTATATTGTCATTAGGCATGGGCTTTTATGAAATACATTGTGTTCATGTGTTTACGTTCAAATGTGGTGATTTTTTCTAGTGCATATTTGCCAGGAAGTAGCAACTGGGGAGTCTTAGAAAATTGCTCAGGTTACTTTGTTGAAAGCAATGAGTTTGTACTTAAGTGAGAACAGTTCAAATGTGGATACAATATTTGTGTCACATCAGAGAAAATTCCTGATGAATTTAACTTGATGGTGGTTGTAAAGTTGAATGTTGCCTTACTTGACAAATTTCACAGCCAGTGAAAATATTATTTGGGTTTCAGGGTGTGATTGCTGCCATGAGAGATGGTTTTGGTTTCATCAAATGTGTGGATCGTGATGTTCGTATGTTCTTCCACTTCAGTGAAATTCTGGATGGGAACCAGCTCCATATTGCAGATGAAGTAGAGTTTACTGTGGTTCCTGTGAGTTGTTTTTGAGAAAACTTGGGAGGTGTTTCTTGATGCTTTCTTTTTCAATTGAAAGTTAATTTTGTTTTATCATTTTTTAGGATATGCTCTCTGCTCAAAGAAATCATGCTATTAGGATTAAAAAACTTCCCAAGGGCACGGTTTCGTTTCATTCCCATTCAGATCACCGTTTTCTGGGCACGGTAGAAAAAGAAGCCACTTTTTCCAACCCTAAAACCACTAGCCCAAATAAAGGCAAAGAGAAGGTAGGTTTTGCGTAATCCAAATTATTTTTGTAGCTCTTTATTCCTCTTCTGCCTTAACAGCACATAGTTAATGGAGCACATATAATGAGCAGTTTGTCTCTTTCAGAATTCTCTGTCATATTAACAGTGAACTAAACAAAGTAAGGTTTCTTAACCTCAGGATTATTGACATTTTGGGATGAATGATTCTTTACTGTGGGGAATGGGATGTTTAGCAGCATCTCTGGCCTCTACCCACTGGAAGTTGGTGTTCTGATCCCTTTTCCCTACCTCCCACTACGACAGCCAAAAATGTCTCCAGACATTGCCAAATGTCCCCTGGGAGGCAGACTCACTCCAGGTAGAGAACTAATTATATAAAATGATAGTACTGTCTTCCAGGCAATTTAAAACTTTCAAAGTTGGGTATCCTTAGTTCACACATTTAAACTTCATTTATTGAAAAATCCCCTGAACAGGAAATATAAAGATGTCTGAGATGAATTCTCCTTTCAAGTTAATAACAAATTGAGAGAGTTTTATAGAAACAAGTAATTCATACAGAATATAAAATATTGCTATTGAAGGTCAGCGATAGTGCTCTGGTGAAAATTAACTGGTAGGGTATGGGATGGTTTCACTAATAGATGGAGACAGGAGCATTATTCACAGAGTAAAAGTACAGATGAGAAAAATTCAGGGTTTCTTTAGGAAGCAATGAGTAACTAGTCTGACAGCAATTTTTTGGGGGGTTTTGTGTATGGGTTTTTGTTGGTGAGGGAGGTTAGGAGAAATAAGGATGAAAAATCAGGATCCAGCTAGACTGAGAGGGTGTTGATTGCTTCTCTAAAGAATTTAGACCTTGTTGACGGGCACGGTGGCTCATGCCTGTAATCCCAGCACTTTAGGAGGCTGAGATGGGTGGATGACGAGGTCAGGAGATCGAGACCATCCTGGCTAACACAGTGAAACCCTGTCTCTACTAAAAATACAAAAATTAACCAGGTGCAGTGGTGCGTGCCTGTAATCCCAGCTACTTGGGAGGCTGAGGCAGGAGAATGGCGTGAACCCGGGAGGCGGAGCTTGCAGTGAGCTGAGATTCTGCCAGTGCACTCCTGCCTAGGCGACTGAGCGAGACTCCGTCTCCAAAAATTAAAAAAAAAAATTTAGACTTTGTTCTGTACTTAAAGGAAAAGATCTCTTTTAGATAATGACATTAGGTATGTGCTTTGGGAGAGTAATGGCAGCAATATGAAGCCTAGATGGGATGGAGAAAGACAAAAGATGAAAAGGATTACTATGAAATTACTCGGATAGTTAAGGTAGTCCTTGAACTAGGCACAGAGATAGTGGCTATAGACAAGTGAAGGTACATAAGAGATACTGGAAAGTCAGTCATGTTGTAATTTAATAATTACTATTAGGCAGAAAGAGCAAGGCTAGTATCTTGCTTATCACTTACTGTAGCTTGGGAAATTATTTTACCTCTGAGCTTCAGTTTTTAAGTTTCAAAAATGATTGTGTAATAGTTTAAAAAGCCCTCAAAATACCTAGCTCATAATAGGAATTTCACATGTGACAGATGATACTGTTAACAAAAATAAAAATAACTTCAGTTGGGGTTATTTTTAATAGCTCTGCTTCCCAAATGTGTCTGGCAAAACTGGCTTGATGAAGAGAGCCTTTGTGTGAGACTCTCCCTGCCGTTTTTGTTTTTTGGTTTTTTTTTTTTGTTAGTCCAACAACACCCTAGCTAGTAAATCCTCTGTCATCGTGCTTCTTACAGTATATAACATTTACCAGTTTATGAATCTCTCTGCTGCACTGGACTCCCTCAGGGCAGGGATTCTCCTATCTCTAATATATTTGATGTATAGTATATTGTCAGCTGTTGACTGGATGTCGAAGTTGATGAGTTAAGAGCAAAAGGTGAACAGTAAACTTTTGAGTTTGGTTGTGGAAAAGTTGATGACTTTGGAGTCAGACCTGAATTCACTGACATTGTTCTTAACCAAACTCAAATCCTCTGGATTATTTTGTGCTGGGTTTTGTAACCTTGGTAAGGTTTACTTAATTCCTCAGATTTTCCCAATTTGTAAAATGAGGGAAAAGAGAAACTAGGGAGAGAATTTTGTACAAGATAAATTTGATAATACATAATACCTGGTAATGTTGTAAGTGGTCAGTAAATCTATAACAGTTATGGAAGGAGTGTGATTGGTAGAGGAAAATGAAGTGGTTTTGAATATGTCATAGTTTGTAATGAGGACTGGAGTTGAGGAAGGAAGTCAGGGCTAGAGTAGGGATGTGGGCATTGTCTCCATAGAAATGTTGAAACCATAAAATCAGTATAATTTACGTAGTTGCTGTACACTGTCGTTACTTCACGTGTATGATTCAATACGACACACCTGAACTTTCTTAGAATTTTATTGTTTTTTATTTTTTTAGTCAAGTGCAGTAGTGAGAAGGGGGGAAAGAGTAGAACAAGGAAGTTCGATCTGTAACGGACTGAATAATCAAGATAACTCGCTACCTTCAGACCAGCACTTAGACTTTTTTAAGAGTTAATCATTCTTGCATGTAAGACGATTGAAATGTTGCTTCTCCTTGAAGTCTGGTATTAAAACAATTGTTGAAATACTGGTATGTCATAATTTTTAATCACCTACTTTATATCAAGTGCTTGAACTGTACTAGATCATATACCAAATTCTTCTGCATTAAGTATAATGATTGACATTACATATTAAATACCGTGCAAGGTGCTGTGTGCTACTAAAAGAGGATACTTCGGCAGCTTCTTTAGAAAATACTAAAGCTTCTTGCCCTATAGAATTTCTGCTTCGTTGGAAGTAACATGCCCAGTTTAATTTCTGATTGGCTATGAGGAGCGTAGGTGTATTAAACATTTTCAGTAAGCTTTTTTCTCCTCAATAGCAAAAATTAGATTCTTAAGATTGAAAGACAATTAAAAATTACAGCAGACTGAGCTAGTCTTAAGGCAAGACTACCTTTTATTCATATGAATAATCTGTTATTAGAAAACCCTGGAATAAGACATTTTTACAGCTGTATCAATCCTTTGGCTCAAGAATCTGTAAGAACTGTAGTTGCTTTTATTGGTTTTTGTTCTTGAGATTGTTTTCATTCTATTTTTGACTGTATCTCTTTAGGAGGCTGAGGATGGCATTATTGCTTATGATGACTGTGGGGTGAAACTGACTATTGCTTTTCAAGCCAAGGATGTGGAAGGATCTACTTCTCCTCAAATAGGAGATAAGGCAAGATAATTCTGCTTATTCGAGAGAGGGTTAAGAGTTGTCATCTTAATCATAAATCCTGCAGGATGGTTCTTCAGATTTTGTCAAGTTTTGCTGAAGTATATTTTGTGTTTAAGAGAAATACATTATTATCTTCCTATTTGAAAGCAGCTTATTAAAACAGTGTCTGTCAAGCTCTTTGTTAATCACAGCCTTGTTAATCTAGCTGTTTAAACGTCAGATGAAACATGCTTAAATAAAGTTGTTATTGGTAAGAAAGTTAAAACAGTTACTACTGAAACATTATCAAAGTAAAAGCACACCAAAGATTTTACATTGCTGTTCATTTTTTATTTCTTATACTTACTATGTTTGGTTTTTGGATAGCCCTCTAAAGAAATTAAGAATCTATAAGAAATACAGACGGAAAGACAAAACTTTGATCCTTTGTGAAAAATGGGATGAGACATAAATGTTTTGGTGAAAATCAATTCCACTGGAGTAATTACAAAGGATATTTGGAATGAAAAGCATGCGCTGGGGGAGTTATAGGTCTTGTTTTCTGAGTTAAGGACATTGGTGTGGAAGTGATATGGTGTTAATGAGCACCCTTAATTTTCACAGGTTGAATTTAGTATTAGTGACAAACAGAGGCCTGGACAGCAGGTTGCAACTTGTGTGCGACTTTTAGGTCGTAATTCTAACTCAAAGAGGCTCTTGGGTTATGTGGCAACTCTGAAGGATAATTTTGGATTTATTGAAACAGCCAATCATGATAAGGAAATCTTTTTCCATTACAGGTAAGGTGTGACTTTCAGGAACTTACAGCTAGCTTACCATCCATTCTTTGCTGTTGCAATAAAAAACATTTAGTATTGATTGATTATACTTGTTGAGGCCCAGATTTCGTATTTGTAGAATTATGCCATGATATAAACTGAAGTTAATCACTGATCTCTATATACAGAGCATGTGGCCAAAAGAAGTAGGCCTGTGCCTTCTTGTTTTATGTGTTGGTACCATAAGGTTGGCCATTTGGTGTATAATATAGTGGTTAAGAGTAGGGGGTCTGACTGGGTGTGGTGGCTCATGCCTATAATCCCAGCACTTTGGGGGCTGAGGCAGGTGGATCCCTCGATTCCAGGAGTTCGAGGCCAGCCTGGGCAACACGGTGAAACTCCATCTCTACAAAAAGTACAAAAATTACCTGGGCGACTGAGCAAGACTCCATCTCAAAAAAAATGGTGGTGCATGCCTTTAGTCTCACCAACTCAGGAGGCCAATGTGGAGGACCACTTGATCCTCGGAGGCAGAGGTTTCTGTAAGCTGAGATTGCACCCCACTGTACTCCAGCCTGGGCAACAGAGTGAGACTGTCTCAAAAAAAAAAAAAAAAAAAGGGCTCTTAGAACCAGACGGTTCAGCTTTTGAGTCCAGGCCCTGCCACTTTATACCTGTGTAATTTTTACCAAATAACTTCTTGGTATTTTAGTTTTATTATCCTGAAGTTAGGGATAATGTTACCTCTTCATGGGGATAAAGGATTAAATGAGTCAAGACATAGAAATTACTTAAAATGGTGTCTAACATGAATAAGCATGCCATGCCATGACTGTTACTGTAAAATAAAGGCTGCCTGTTACTGTTGATGTTTATGGTAATGTTTAGTTAAATGTAATTTCCTTTCTCCTTAGTGAGTTCTCTGGTGATGTTGATAGCCTGGAACTGGGGGACATGGTCGAGTATAGCTTGTCCAAAGGCAAAGGCAACAAAGTCAGTGCAGAAAAAGTGAACAAAACACACTCAGGTAATAAATTGTGACTTCTCATTCAGCCTGTGCTTTTAAGTGGGAGAGAAAGGATGGAGTAGTAGAAGGAGATGAGGCCTAATTATTCTCCATCAGTCATTCTCATGTGCGATTCCCTAAAACAGCAGCATCACTTGGTTACTTATTAGAAATATATATTCTCTGACCCTGTCCCATACCTACTGAAACTCTGTGGGTGGGCATTCTGTTTTAATAAGTCCTTTACATGATTCTGGTATACACTGAAGTTTGAGAAGGACTGGCCTAGATATTTTAGGTAATTTGCTTTATATTTTCAATTCATTGTCTTTTAAAAAAATAACCCCAAGATAGTCAGCTGTGGGTAGTGGATGCCTGTAGTCACAGTTACTTGGGAAGCTGAGGTGCGAGGGTTGCCTGTGCTAGTAGGTTGAGACTGCAGTGAGCCATGATCCTACCACTGCCCTCCAACCTGGGTGATGGAGCAAGACTGTCTCACAAAACCAAAAATAACGTCATGATACGTATACATCTCCATGGAGTAGGGAAGAGAAGCATTTCCCTAGAAGAGTGTTTTGAAGAGGAATGAATCTAAATGTGAAAAATAATGGGAAGTGAAGAAAATTAATTGTAATTTAGGATCTCTGACTTTAAAAGACCTGCAGCTTATTTCTGGCTCTCATCTAAACTCTTAAGTGTGTGTTATGTTTTAGACACTGGGGATACAGCAGTGAAGAAATCAGATACATCCCTGCATTCATTGACCTTATTTTTTGGTGGAACTGGGGGCAGACAGTCCCAGTTGGGGCAGACGAGGAGTAAAATACTGTATATGATGTTTAGAAAGACAGTAATACATGTAATAAGGATGAATCAGGACAGTATATAAGTATTGGGATTTGCATTTTGGAGACCAGGAAAGGCTTCTTAAAAAGTGACATAGGGTCACCTGGAAAAAGTAAGAGATCAAGGCATGTTTTATTTATGGAATACTTCTTAATTCCTTAAACAATTTTATTTAAACAATTCTATTTAGGAAAAGCAGGCATTTTGGTAGTTTAGAAGTATTTAAAGTCCAACAGCTGTTTTGAAAAATAGAACTTGGCTTCGGGTTCCCTACCCCATTTCAATAGCAGGCAGCCAAGCTACCCTGTTAACATCTGTGTTATTTGTTGCTTGCTTGTCTTTCTGTACAGTAAGTGAAATAAAATTGAAAGATGCACATGCCTTTGTTTTGCAGTGAACGGCATTACTGAGGAAGCTGATCCCACCATTTACTCTGGCAAAGTAATTCGCCCCCTGAGGAGTGTTGATCCAACACAGACTGAGTACCAAGGAATGATTGAGATTGTGGAGGAGGGTAAGGATCATCACTATCAGGCTGTTAGAAATTTGCCATAACTTCAGATGAGCACCTATAAAGTTTTAAAATACCGTGCTCATTGCAGTTGTTTTTAGGTTAAAACTGAGTTAAGGAAAAGTGACCTCTCTCATGCTTGCTTATTTTCATACCCTTTGAAAATGAGGTCAGTCTGGATTTAAGTAGTGAAAACATGACTGCTTTGTGAGCACATGACTGATACATGAGCAACTATGAGTTATATTGAGATAGACCTAAGAACAAAATCTGATACCAAAACATTTAATGTTGAGTGTTATGATAATCAAATATTCAGTTCCTTCACTAGTATTTAGATCGGTAACCATTCAGTTCTGTATTTTTGCTTCCTGTAAAAGTTTACTGTTCTGCCCCCCCCCCGCGCCCCCCCACCACCAGACTACACATATGTGCATAATCTGTTTCTTAATAGCTAGAGTTCTGTGAGGATCCTATTTCTCGTTTCTAGGTCAGGGTTCCTTTCATTCTCTACTTTCTTGTTTTTTCTCCCTGCTATCTTCAAGAATTCTCAGAGTTCAGTGCAACTGTTCCTCCAGCAGTCACCATCAGAAAGACCAACTTTGTGTGATCTGTATGCATAAAATAAATACACGATAGAAATAGGAGAGAACTCTGTAGATGATTAGGATAGCAGAGTTACATGATGGTGGAGTAGATGAGAAGGCTTGAGTATTCCAGCCAAAGATGATGGCTTGGTTTACAAAGAAAATAAAGTCCTTGCATCATGTAAGAGTCAGCGAACATAAAGTGGTGAATAGCAGGTCATTTGGGAGAAGGAAATGAACCTTGATAACCTATTCCTTTACCACATGGGATTCTTAGAATTTCTGTTTTACATAAAACCACTATTCCCCCACCTCTAAATATGAATTTTTAAACAAATGCCATGACAGCACACCCCTGAAAAGGCCACGGGAGTATAGACTACTACTTCAACTCATAATATGATATCAAATTGCCTTTCCACCTCTTCCTAACATGCTGCTTTTACTTCCTTTTGCATCCCCACTTCCCAGTCCACTCATTCTTCAGCACTGGCTGTGGGATATAGTCCAAAGCAAGGGTTTTGTTTAGGCATCTCTAAGCCTGGGACTAGACAGATTACATTTTCCCACTTGGTAAGCACTAGCTCTTTTATTCAGTAACACAACTGTAACTTATACTAAGACTTTTAAAGTTGGGCAGACATAGATCTGGACACTGTTCTAGCATTATAATCTTGGACAAATAACTTAAATCTTTATTAGCTCAGTTTCTTCATCTTTAAAATGGTAATACCTTCAGCCTTAGAAGGTTCTATAAAGTATGAATCAGTATGTGCATCATAAGTGGTAATTATTGATATTGCATGAGGTCAGACCAGCTTCCTCTAATCACTCTTCCTCATGACTTGATCTCTTCGGATTATCTCCTCAAAGTTTTTTGGTTGCTGTATTTAAAATAAAAAGTCAGCTGGGGCCGAGAGTAGGGGCTCACACCTGTAATCCCAGCACTTTGGGAAGCCAAGGCAGGAGGATCACCTGAAGGTCAGGAGTTCGAGACCAGCCTGTCCAACATGGTGAAACCCCGTCTCCACCAAAAATACAAAAATTAGCCACGATGGTGGTGGGTGCCTATAATCCCAGCTACTTCAGAGGCTGAGGCAGGAGAATCCCTTGAACCTGGGAGGCAGAAGTTGCAGTGAGCTGAATCATGCCACTGAACTCTAGCCTGGGCAACAGAGCATGATTCTGTCTCAAAAAAAAAAAAAAAAAAAAATGGCCAAGTGTGGTGGCTCATACCTGTAAACCCACCACTTTGGGATGCCAAGGCAGGCAGATCACATGAGCCCAGGAATTTGAGACCAGCCTGGGCAACATGGCAAAAACCTGTCTCTACAAAAAATACAAAAATTAGTCATGGTGCGTGCCTGTAGTCCCAGTGACTCAGGAGCTGAGGTGGGAGGCTCACCTGAGCCCAGGAAATCAAGGCTGCAGTGAGCCATGATCGCCACTGCACTCCAGTCTGGGCGGCAGAGCGAGTACATTTCCCTGGATGCTGAATTGTTAGGCAGCTGAATTCTTTGGCATAGTTTTTATCTGTAGCCTGCACTGGGCTCCAGGCAACTTTATACTGTAGGGCAGGGCTCAGCATACATGGTGGCCTTTTTTTGTGATCACAGCCACAACCATCTGTTTACATACTGTTTTTCGTTGCTTTCTCACTACAACAACAGAGTTGGTTAGACAGGATGACTTGCAAACCTAAAACATACACTATCTGGCCCTTTAGGAAAATGGTTTTTGATCTCTGATCTGGAAAAAGGAACCTATGAGGGAACCAGAATTGGAACAAAAAAAAGGAGATGGGGTGTCAGGTTTATCTAAATTGTTTTTGCCTATGCCTGCCTAGTTGTTTACTGGCCGATTGAGTATGGGACAAAAATATTTTTGGCTGGTTGGCTCATATTGTGAACTTGAGAAGAAGATAGTCCTGTGAATATTATTAGCAACCCATAGTGCTTAAAATTTAGGTAATGGGATTGTGACAGTTTTTTGTTTTTTTGTTTTTTGTTTTTTTTAATTTATAAATGCAGTTTAAAATTGTTCATCAGCTAATAAAGTACTGATGAGCTGTGACATTCTCATTTGGTTCCATGGTAGTATTTAACATTTGGAATTTCATTTAAGCTTTAAGGTGAAACTTCTGAGTACTAAAAATAGATATATATATAGTTTAGGTAACATAACACATTTTTAGCAACTATATAAACTTTCTAGGATCATCAGCAGAGGACTGTTGTGAAATACTAGCTTTTAAACTTTGTACCTGTTTTACAGGCGATATGAAAGGTGAGGTCTATCCATTTGGCATCGTTGGGATGGCCAACAAAGGGGATTGCCTGCAGAAAGGGGAGAGCGTCAAGTTCCAATTGTGTGTCCTGGGCCAAAATGCACAAACTATGGCTTACAACATCACACCCCTGCGTAGGGCCACAGTGGAATGTGTGAAAGATCAGGTAAGTGCCAGCATCTCTGTATCTGAATTTGATCCTTCTATGAGTTGGTAACCAGAACCTTCAAATTTTTTCAGCCAAGGGGAAATCATCAACATTCATTCGTTTTTGTATTTCTACTTTACCTTTTTTCAGTCATTTGAGGTAGCTTAATAAAAACAGTAAACTACACAAAGAAAAAAGTGACTATATTAGCAGTGAGAAAGTAAGATTGGTATTGGTAACTAACATTACGCAATGGGGAAAATAAGTTTGGGGTGAGATTTCCAGAGTAGAAGGACTGTATGGTTTTGTACACTGTTGCTTAGAGCTTCTTTTGCATATCACACAGACACAGAAACCGTGTTCGAAAGTACTTAAAAAATAAGCTTAGGGCAAACAAACAGTCTTACTACTGAGATCTCGGAAATCTGAGTCCTCATAATGTTTTTCGTCATCAGTACAGAGAATAACAACATTTTGTATGGCTGCTTCATATACTGCTATAACCCAGCTTAATTCTAGAGGGGATCCAAACAATATGTATGTTGAAGTAACAACTTCCTGATGAGTTTGCTTAAATCAAAAAGCTTAGTTCATAATGTATGAAGGAACAAGGCAACTTTTATTTGTTTGGTTCAAGTTTGTGATATAGTGAATGGCACTTTCAAATATACATTTCTTCCCTGACAGGTTTTGCCACAGGCAGCTGGACTGGAGTATCAACATTAATATCATGTTTTATACATCCTTTTATATAGGGGCAGGCATTGTGCTTCACTCAGAGTGAGGTGTGGCATGTCCTCTCTTTTTTACCTACTTTTTTTTTTTTTTTTTCCAGTTTGGCTTCATTAACTATGAAGTAGGAGATAGCAAGAAGCTCTTTTTCCATGTGAAAGAAGTTCAGGATGGCATTGAGCTACAGGCAGGAGATGAGGTGGAGTTCTCAGTGATTCTTAATCAGCGCACTGGCAAGTGCAGCGCCTGTAATGTTTGGCGAGTCTGGTGAGTTGTTGTTGTGGTTTGATTAGTAACTACCCTGGAGTGTCTCAACTTCTGTAGTCTCTGTTTTATCACATTTCTTTACTTTTCTGTGCCTTGTTTTTTCCCCTTTTGCCACTTTTTATTTACTTCCTACTTCTAGTCTAATACAAAAAGATTGTGTAGTACATGTTTTTTAAAATTTTTGCCAAATTCCTTTCCTTCCATTAAGTCATTTCTAGGTTATATGCTACTTAAAATTCTAATACTTTAGTCATCCTGATTCATAATGCCGCTTTGCTTCTCTGCCGCCCAGAGACACAGTCTCACAGTCTGACTCTGTTACCCAGGCTGTAGTGCAGTGGCGCTATCACAACTCATTGCAGCCTCAACCCCCTGGGCCTAAGCAATTCTCCCACATCAGCTTCCTGAGTAGCTGAGACTACAAGCATGCGCCACCACACCCAGCCACTTTTATTTTTTGTGGAGACATGGTCCCACTATTTTGCCCAGGCTGGTCTCAAACTTCTGGGCTCAAGTGTTCCTCCTGCCCTGTCCTCTCAAAGCACTAGGATTACAGGTGTTAGCTACCACATCTACTACCTTGTTTTTTATGCATCTGTGGAACGGGTCATTCTGATGGCATTCAAGTCTAGGGTCTGCAAATGATTCCTTCCATTCCTATTAAGCTGGAACCTTGAGTTGGGGATAATAATACATAAACAAACTTGTCTATCTTGTCTTTCTAGCTAGGTAGATGAGGCAAGAGTCCCGTCATTAAAAGTGAGTCATTTGGGCAGTTAGGTGGAAAACACACTCCTTTGCAAGTGCTTGCTGTCTGCCTACCAAGTGTGGTTTCTTCTCGTCTTTTGACTTCATTACAGTGAGGGCCCCAAGGCTGTTGCAGCTCCTCGACCTGATCGGTTGGTCAATCGCTTGAAGAACATCACTCTGGATGATGCCAGTGCTCCTCGCCTAATGGTTCTTCGTCAGCCAAGGGGACCAGATAACTCAATGGTATGAGGGCATACAAGGCTTGGGGGAGGCCAACTGATAGACCTACATACAATATGTGGTCCTATTTAAACTATAGGTCAGAAATGAAGCAGGGAGACTTGCATATTGCTTATAACTAGTTAGGACTTTCTACACATTGGTTCAGCCCGTAACCTAATGGTTGCTTACAGTAAGAAGCACATTTCTTTTCTTGATGCTCTGAAGATAGTTTAGGTAATGGGTCAGGAGGGCTTACTGTGGATTTTCTCCTCTAGAAAAGAATTAGTAGTACATAAGATGATTTAAAATAATGCTTTTGTAGTTTCATTTCGGAATAGTGAATGTACCGTGATTGTTGTGCACTCAAATCATTAACTGCAGGGTTTTTTTTTCCCCCCCACAGGGGTTTGGTGCAGAAAGAAAGATCCGTCAAGCTGGTGTCATTGACTAACCACATCCACAAAGCACATCATTAATCCACAATGATCAAGTTGGGGGGAATCTGGTGAAGGGTTCTTGAATATCTCCTTCTTCATCCCTCCCGAAATCTGAAATACTTATTCTATTGAGCTATTACACCAGTTTTAACACCTTTCTCGTGTTATGTTTAAAAAAATAAATAAATTTAAGAAAACCATTTTAAAATAATGCACAGTTGCAGCCTGGAAAACTTAAGGTGGCGCCTTATAGTATCAATTTTAGGAGCTTTATTTGGTGCATTTAACGCAACTGGTAATTGCAAAATCCACTTCGCCTGTGTTAAGTGAAAAATATAGACTGTTATCTTGTTGGCCCTATGAAATTCTGCACTTTTCATTATATACTCTACCTTCATTAATTACTTCTGGCAAGATGTTCTGCCTTAGCACTCAGTTGCGTTCTTTTTCTTTTTCTTCCTGTTCATTATGCTTTAATTCTGAGGACCATATGAGGGTAGAATATATTATCTTTTAAAAATTACAAAGATTTGTATAGGCAAACCATTTCTTAAAGTTGATGGCCAAATTTTAAAATGTTATTTTTCATATCATTTATAATCTTGTCACAATCCACTTAAAGAATTTTGGTTATATTTCAGTGAAAATTATCTTACAGAGTAGGTTTTTTTTCGTGGGTTGGGGGGTAACTTTACTACAATTAGTAAGTATGGTGCAGAATTTCATGCAAATGAGTGCCAGCAGTGTGATAATTTAAACATATTTAAACAAAAACAAAAAAATGAATGCACAAACTTGCTGCTGCTTAGATCACTGCAGCTTCTAGGACCCGGTTTCTTTTACTGATTTAAAAACAAAACAAAAAAATAAAAATAAAAAAGTTGTGCCTGAAATGAATCTTGTTTTTTTAATAAGTAGCCGCCTGGTTACTGTGTCCTGTAAAATACAGACACTTGACCCTTGGTGTAGCTTCTGTTCAACTTTATATCACGGGAATGGATGGGTCTGATTTCTTGGCCCTCTTCTTGAATTGGCCATATACAGGGTCCCTGGCCAGTGGACTGAAGGCTTTGTCTAAGATGACAAGGGTCAGCTCAGGGGATGTGGGGGAGGGCGGTTTTATCTTCCCCCTTGTCGTTTGAGGTTTTGATCTCTGGGTAAAGAGGCCGTTTATCTTTGTAAACACAAAACATTTTTGCTTTCTCCAGTTTTCTGTTAATGGCGAAAGAATGGAAGCGAATAAAGTTTTACTGATTTTTGAGACACTAGCACCTAGCGCTTTCATTATTGAAACGTCCCGTGTGGGAGGGGCGGGTCTGGGTGCGGCCTGCCGCATGACTCCTGGTTCGGAGGCCCACGTGGCCGGGGCGGGGACACAGGCGCCTGGGGCGCCGACTGATTACGTAGCGGGCGGGGCCGGAAGTGCCGCTCCCTGGTGGGGGCTGTTCATGGCGGTTCCGGGGTCTCCAACAATTTTCCCTGCTGTGGTCCTGAATCTGTCCAAAGCAGAGGCAGTGGAGCTTGAGGTAAGTTTCTCGCATGCATAGTGTTTGGCTTTGGGCTGTGGAATGTTCAGGCATTTCACTGATGCCAGAAATCGAGCAGAATCTACCAGCTGGAGACAAAGGCCTTGGGCGGGGGTCCTTCCATTTGGTGCCTACGTGGGGAGATCTTTGGAGACAGAAGGGAGAATGGGAAGGAGTTGCGGCCTGGAGGCTTCCCGCTAGAGCTGAGAAGGCTTCGGGGAGTACTAGGAAGGGGGATTTCCATTGCTTAGGCGAGGGCGGGGCCCAAGGACTGTTGAAAAATAGCCAAGGGTGGGGGTTGCTAGAAAACTGTACTCCAGAAATGTGATGCCGACATTGGTCCGGTGTTTTTGCGTTCCCGAGTCACTTTAAGAACCAAATGGCAGGTCACGCTAGGGTTTTCATTTCCATTGATTATAGAAAGCTTTAAAGTACTTTAGCTGTGGTGCTCGCCGATTAACCCTGATTACTGGTTTCCAACAGGTTCTTGCTGGTGTGAAATGACTGAGTACAAACTGGTGGTGGTTGGAGCAGGTGGTGTTGGGAAAAGTGCACTGACAATCCAGCTAATCCAGAACCACTTTGTAGATGAATATGATCCCACCATAGAGGTGAGGCCCAGTGGTAGCCCGCTGACCTGACCCTGTCTCTCACTTGTCAGATCATCTTTACCTATATTCTTTATTAAAGGAATAAGAGGAGAGAAAGTAAAAGTTATTTTGGGTACTACATTCAGTTATGCAATAAGCTTAACGTGTTTATAGAGAACAGTTCATTTTTATTAGCTGCTGAAGTTTCTAAAACGTCCAGTTTTTAACAGTTCTGTAAACTTGCAAACTCAGTGTTGAGTTCATTCGTGAGTTTCTTCATATATGACAGCTCTATTACATGAGAAAAACAGGCCATAGTAGCGAGACTGTATGGGAGATAATAGGATGGAGATAAAGGATTCAGAGATCTGAGTGTTCTTCAGTATTTATTTATTAGCTAGTTGAAGCAGCTGAGACCAGATGATTGGAGTAGCAAGAACTTGAGATTTTTAGTCTTTATGCCTAGGATTTTGGTCCCTGTTTGCAGTTTGTTTAGTTGTGTGATATTGAGCAAATGAATCTCTCTCAACCTCATTTTCCTCATGTATTATCATAAACTTGTCCTGCCTACCACACAGGGATGTTATGGAAAGTTAATATATTTAAGTTATTTATGAATGGTAAAGTACTATGTAATGGTACTTAGAGATTCTATTGTATTGTGAGGGTTCATGGTACAGATTGTCTTCAGTAAGTGGCATCTAAGGCTCTTTAAATAAAGGGTTTTGCCGGACGCGGTGGCTCACGCCTGTAATCCCAGCACTTTGGGAGGCGGAGGCGGGCAGATCACGACGTCAGGAGTTCAAGACCAGCCTGATCAACATGGTGAAACCCCATCTCTACTAAAAATACAAAAATTAGCTGGGTGTGGTGGCACGCACCTGTAATCTCAGCTACTCAGGAGGCTGAGGCAGGAGAATCGCTTGAACCGGAGGCAGAGGGTGCAGTGAGTCGAGATCACGCCACAGCCCTTCAGCCTGGGCGACACAGGGAGACTCCTTCTCAAAAAATAAATGAATAAATAAATAGATAAATAAACAAATGGTTTTGTAATTTTGTTCAGTTTAGAAATGCCTAACTTTAGAGATTATTTTAATCAACACCTGGCCTCCCTACCATGTGGCTACTAGTGTTTAATTGATGCAAACTAACTATAAAAAAATTGGTTGCTAACCCTTGGCAAAATCTTTATTTCCAGCTTAACAGCTTTAATATTTTACATGAAATGTTTAATATTTTAATTAAATATTTTTAAATGTTTGATTTATTGAGCAATTTACATAAGTAAAATTCATAAATTTTGTGTCTAGAACCCAGTGCTTTTTGCGTTTTTATGTAGTCATGTAGCTACCACCCAGATAACCGCATAGAGCACTTCCAATACTCCAGAGACTTCTCCAAGTGTGATGACATTAAAATACAAGTAAAGGGCCTGTTGCCATAAAACCAAAATGAAAGTTTTTTTTTTATATGATCTATGCCTGTCTGTCTTCCTGAGAAATTAATCATAACTATACCTTGTTTGGAACCTTTAAGAATTTGATTCAGGAATATTTCCCAAAGGTACGTCTGTCATGAGAAAAAAAATATTTAGTGTTATAACCTTCTCTGAAACAAAAGGTATTTGTTTATTTAGTCATAAACACAAATGATGTATATAGGGCCAGGTTATAATTGGTGAAGGTATGTTTAGATTTCTTAAAGTAAAATAAACAGCACAAATAAAATAGTACAGTTCATAGCTTAGTGAAATACACTAGGTACCTAATCTGTAGCCTCCTGGCTGCAGTAGAGTTGTCATTTGAGTTACCGTGTTTTTTTAATCTTTTCCAGGAACAGAGTGACCATCTTTATTTTCTGCAGGCATATAGAATTTGGTGGGTTTTCTTTTACATAGGGTGATATTGGATACTTTTTGTTTGTGATTTTATATTAGCAATTTGAGGGACAAACCAGATAGGCAGAAATGGGCTTGAATAGTTAGAGGCTTATTTGACCTTGACAATAGCATTGCATTCCCTGTGGTTTTTAATAAAAATTGAACCTCCCTCCTTCCCTTACCCTCCACACCCGCAGGATTCTTACAGAAAACAGGTGGTTATAGATGGTGAAACCTGTTTGTTGGACATACTGGATACAGCTGGACAAGAAGAGTACAGTGCCATGAGAGACCAATACATGAGGACAGGCGAAGGCTTCCTCTGTGTATTTGCCATCAATAATAGCAAGTCATTTGCGGATATTAACCTCTACAGGTACTAGGAGCATTGTTTTCTCTGAAAGGATGATCTTTGTGTTCTGAAGCTTTATAGGGAAATGAGGTTAACACACTAGGGAAGATAGAGCTTTTTAATTACAGGAAGAGTTGGTTTTAGGTTGTTTGACATTGAGAATCTAGGGTAATTACTGAAAGTTAATACTGGAATTTATTTTGCATAATATACTGTTACTATAATGTTTGATAATACATAAGTGAAGCTTGCTACTGGGAACAACTCGGAACCAGAGTTGTTGTAATTGGAGATCACAAAGGAATTTCAGAGAGGAAAACATCTCCAAGAAACATCTTTCACTATGTAATGGAAAAGATGGGCCAGGCACAGTGGCTCGCACCTGGAATGTCAGTGCTCTGGGATGCCAAGGCGGGAGGATCACTTTGAGCCCAGGAGTTGGAGACCAGCTTGGGCAACAGAGCAAGACCCTTTCTCTACAAAAATAAAAATAAAAAAATTAGTCACACATGGTGGCAGCTACTCGGGAGGCAGAGGTTGGAGGATCACGTGAGCTCAGGAGGTCGAGGCATGCTCACTCCACTGCACTGCTGCACTCCAGCCTAATCAACAGAGCAAGATTCTGTCTCCATAAAAAATTAAAAATAAAAAACAAAATGATAAAAAAAAGTAAATAGGGAGTACATAAAGATGAAAACAAAGCAAAGGAACATAAAGATAGACTTTGTCCATAGAACCATAAAGTTTCAAAGCTAGATTGGACCATAAAAATTCTAGTACAATATTCTTATTTTGCAGAATCAGAAAGAGTTCAGAAGGTGGTTTGTTAGGTTTTGGAGTCAGGATTGTTATTAGTAGCAGAGCCGGGACCAAAAACCCAAAGCTCCTTTTTCTTAGCACAGTGTTCTTAAACAGAGTAATATAATGGTTAAGAATAGGAATTCGGGCCGGGCGCGGTGGCTCAAGCCTGTAATCCCAGCACTTTGGGAGGCCGAGGCGGGTGGATCACAAGGTCAGGAGATCGAGACTATCCTGGCTAACATGGTGAAACCCCGTCTCTACTAAAAATACAAAAAACTAGCCGGGCGCGGTAGCGGGCGCCTGTAGTCCCAGCTACTTGGGAGGCTGAGGCGGGAGAATGGCGTGAACCCGGGGGGCGGAGCTTGCAGTGAGCCGAGATTGCGCCACTGCACTCCAGCCTGGGAGACACTGTGAGACTCCGTCTCAAAAAAAAAAAAAAAAAAGAATAGGAATTCTACCTGGATTGAAACCTAGCTCTATTTAAATAATAATACCTACCTTATAGAGTTGTTGTGAAGATTACAGTTTTAATAAATATGCAAATCACTCAGAGTAGTGCCTGGCACACAGTAAATGCAACTTAAGTGTTCTGCCTAAAGACTTGAGTCTTGGCTTATTTCCTGTCCATGTGAAGATGTCTGCTCTCAAAAGCAGATTGGTCCAAAACTGAATTCAAGTGTTCTTTTCCTAACCTGTTGTACTTCCCATTTTTATTGTCTAAAAGTAATAGCAGTACTTAATAAAATGCCCACACTTGGTGACGTGCATCTAATAAATGTTTGTTGAATTTCTAGAAGTCATTTCTTTCTTACAAGAAATTTGTTCATTTTTCTGTATGCCTTACCTCAAACCAAAGAGTATTTAAAACATCTTATGAAAATGCATACAGTAGAGCAAGATAAAATTAATGAAAAATAGGCTTAAGTGAGACCAAAAAAATAAGGGTAAAGGAAATAAAACAAATTTAGGAATGAGCATATTATGTGATTGTGCATGAAGCTCCAATGACTTTCTAAAGGTGGACTACAATTTGGTCACTGTTGTGAAAAGGAAAGTAGCCAACTGAAAGATTCAGTATCTGTATGCTGAAAGCAGTTAAGTTGCTCAGAAGAAGCAGAATTATATTGCTACTAGAAGGAAATTTTCCCATGGATCCTCAAAGAGGCTTGTTTAATGTAAAAATCACTAGTAACCTAACAGTGACATGGTCCAGGTGCTTTAGGCTGTCTTATCCCTTAATGTAGGCTACTGCCATCAAGCATAGTTTTGCAAACAGCCAATAGAGTGTAGTTCAGATCCATGATCTTGTGGGTAATCCAGGGGTAGAGTCTAGAACAGTACTGTGCAGTATGTAGTTATTTACAGTTAATTAAGATTAAATAAAATTTTAAAATTAGTTCCTTGACCACCAAATGCTCAATAGCTACTAGTGGCTACCATGTTGAACAGTACAGATATAGACCATTTCCATCATCACATAAAGTACTGTTGGATTGTGTTGGTCAAGACAGTCTAAAGCAATAGTTTCCCAGGTGTGGTGTGTCTTACATGTCATTGAAGGGGGCGTTGTCAGGAGTTCTAGATGCTTCAGCCTCCCTTTACTAAGAGCAGTTCTTAGTTTTCTGTTGTATAGGTTGGGCTTCCAGATACAATGTTTTGTTTTAGTTTTCCTTTTTTTTTTTCTTTTCTTTTCTTTTTTTTTTTTTTGAGACTGAGTTTCGCTCTTGTTGCCCAAGCTGGAGTACAATGGTGCGATCTCGGCTCACTGCAACCTCCGCCTCCCGGGTTTGAGAGATTCTCCTGCCTCAGCTTCCTAAGTAGCTGGAATTACAGGCGTCCACCACCATGCCCGGCTAGTTTTTTTTTTTTTTTTTTTTTAGTAGAGATGGGGTTTCACCATGTTGGCTGGACTGGTTTCAAACTCCTGACCTCAGGTGATCCACTCACCTCGGCCTCCCAGAGTGCTGGGATTACAGGTGTTAGCCACCGTGCCCAGCCTGTTTTAGTTTTTTTGAGGAGGAGTCTCCCTCTGTTGCCCAAGCCAGAGTGCGGTGACATGACACTCTCAGGGCTCAACCTCTCAGGGATCTAGGGATCCTCCCACCTCAGCTTCCCGAATAGCTGGAACCACAGGCACATGTGCCACCATGCCCAGCTAATTTTTGTATTTTTTGTAGAAGCAAGGTTTCACCAGGTTACCCAGGCTGGTCTCAGACTCCTAGGTCAAGTGGTCCTCCCACCTCAATCTCCCAGAGTGCTAAGACTATAGGTGGGAGTCACCATGCCCAGCTTCATCTATAATTTGTTTGAAGAAAATGTTTGAGCACCACCCATCTTCAAAAGTGATAGATTGCCTTCCATTAAATACTGTCACGCCAGTTATTAGCAGCAGTGAGCTTCACTTTTTATACTTTAGACCTTAATCTAAGGAGTGATTTCTAGTTGCCAATTAAATCCAGAGCCAAGTTCTTTGGAGAATCCAGGAGCCTAACTAGGGCATCTGTCAGGATAAAATACCTATCCACTTCCAGTAGAAGGTGAGCTTGTACTTATGGCTTCCTGATGGCTGTTGCATCAAGTCTAAAGCAGTCTCCTTGATATACAACGTCTTCTCTAAGTGGTAGAAAAAAGCAAAAATACTAGAAGTTAATAGGGCTACATAAAATTTGCTAATTTCTTTTTTGCCCTAGCCATTTATTCCTTCCTGAAATCTTGTCTTTCTTTCTCTTGCTCTTTCTCTCTCTCTCTCTTTCCTTTTCTTTTTTTTTTTTCTTTTCTTTTCTTTCTTCCCTTTCTTTTCTTTCTTTTTTCCTGCTGCCCAGGCTGGAGTGCAGTGGAACAATTATGGCTCACTGCAGCCTCGACCTTTCTGGGCCCAGGTGATCCTCCCACCTCAGTCTCCCAATTAGCTGGGACTACAGGCATGCGCCACCACACCCAGCTATAATGTGTGTGTGTGTGTGTGTGTGTGTGTATGTGTGTGTGTGTATACATTTTTTTTTTTTTTTTTTTGACAGGTGGGGATGGAGTCTCACTCTGTTGCCCAGGCTAGAGTGTAGTGGCGTGATCGTGGCTCGCTGCAATCTTCGCCTCCCGGGTTCAAGCGAGTCTCCTGCCTCAGCTTCCCGAGTAGCTGGGACTACAGGTGCCTGCCACCACACCTGGCTAATTTTTGTATTTTTAGTAGAGATGGGGTTTCACTCTATTGGCCAGATTGGTCTTGAACTCCTGACCTTGTGATCCGCCCACCTCAGCCAAAGTGCTGGGATTACAGGTGTGAGCCACTGCACCTGGCCCAATTTTTATATTTTTTGTAGAGACCGGGTTTTGCCATGTTGCCCAGGCTAATCTCAGAACTCCTGGGTTCTAGCAATCTGCCCTCCTCAGCCTCCCAAAGTGCTGAGATTACAGGCATGAGCCACTGCACCCAGCCTAATCTTGTTTTTCTTATATTCTGATAATATATTCCCGTTTTTAGGGAGCAGATTAAGCGAGTAAAAGACTCGGATGATGTACCTATGGTGCTAGTGGGAAACAAGTGTGATTTGCCAACAAGGACAGTTGATACAAAACAAGCCCACGAACTGGCCAAGAGTTACGGGATTCCATTCATTGAAACCTCAGCCAAGACCAGACAGGTATGGTACAGCTTTCAGCATTTGTGCAACAGTTTGCTCTAGGCGAGAGAACATCAGTTGATTAACTCTGGTAGAGATGTGATCCATGTTCATATTCTTTGTTATGCATTTTTTTCTTTTCTTCTTTTTTAGGCACAGTCTCACTCTGTCTTCTAAGCTGGAGTGCAGTGGTGCAATTTTAGCTCACTGCAGCCTCCGTCTCCTGGATTCAAGTGATTCTCCTGCCTCAGCCTCCCAAGTAGCTGGGGCTACGGGCGCATCATCATGCCTGGCTAATTTTTGTGCTTTTAGTAGAGATGGGGTTTTACCATGTTGCCCAGGCTGGTCTCGAACTCCTGGCCTCAAGTGATCCTCCCACCTGGACCTCCCAAAGTGCTGGGATTACAGGCGTGAGCCACCACGCCCGGCCTGTTGTTAGGCATTTTTAATAGTGTTCTTTTTTTTAATCGCTTGTTTAAACCCAAAATGAATGTATTAATAGTCTATTATGGCATGTTTACTCCTGCATTAACATCCACAAATATTTCTTCTGAAGATCCTTGACTAAAAATATTTATAAACATTAGTTATTTCTCTGTCAAAACCAGCCCCTGTTTAGGGCTTAAGTCTCCTGAATGGAGTCTTTAGTTTAATGTAGTTTTGTTCTGTATGTCTCACATTACCCTTTTCCTTTGCCTGAATGTTTATTTGGCAAAAATGTGCCATTTTTCTATCAGCCTGTTCATGTGATTCAATAGGAATGTGAAATTTAGTGTTCTCTTCCTTAAATCATCATATTTTATTTTATCAGCTATTCATTATGTAATTGGAATCTTATGTCCACATAAAGAGATACAAGTGCAAGAGAGCTTACAATTTGGATTGTGTCCGTTGAGTTAGCTCTCTCATTTTTTTTCATTTTTTCCTTTTATAGGGTGTTGAAGATGCTTTTTACACACTGGTAAGAGAAATACGCCAGTACCGAATGAAAAAACTCAACAGCAGTGATGATGGGACTCAGGGTTGTATGGGATTACCATGTGTGGTGATGTAACAAGGTAAGCATATGGTTTCTTGGCATAATTATAAATCTTAGTATTTAGTATTGGTCAATTTTTGGAGGAGTGTTAGTGTTATCGTCTATATGTTATTTGAGCTTCTGCCTATTCTTTACTGCATATTTTCCATATGGCATCCTTTCTGAAAGTACTGAGGTCTAAAGTATTTAAAACATTTGATTATTCTACAGGTATCTTTATATTTTTGCTAACATTAGAAATTATAAGACATTATTTATGAAATGTAGGCATACCCTATTCCTGGCAATGACCAGGAATTTGAAGGATCACTACTTTGAAACTAGATAATAATGACATGGTTTGTGTTCTTTGTTTACAGATACTTTTAAAGTTCTATCAGAAAAGAGCCACTTTCAAGGTAGGACAAGTTTGGAAATGTATTCTCATTCCTGTTAATTTCATATACTTGTTTTTCTTATACTCTGAATGTGTCACTTATACAAATTCTGTTTTTATTTCAGCTGCACTGACACCCTGGTCCTGACTTCCCTGGAGGAGAAGTATTCCTGTTGCTATCTTCAGTCTCACAGAGAAGCTCCTGCTACTTCCCCAGCTCTCAGTAGTTTAGTACAGTACTCTCTATTTGAGAAGTTCTCAGAATAACTACCTCCTCACTTGGCTGTCTGACCAGAGAAATGCACCTCTTGTTACTCCCTGTTATTTTTCTGCCCTGGGTTCTTCCACAGCACAAACACACCTCTGCCACCCCAGGTTTTTCATCTGAAAAGCAGTTCATGTCTGAAACAGAGAACCAAACCGCAAACGTGAAATTCTGTTGAAAACAGTGTCTTGAGCTCTAAAGTAGCAACTGCTGGTGATTTTTTTTTTCTTTTTACTGTTGAACTTAGAACTATGCTAATTTTTGGAGAAATGTCATAAATTACTGTTTTGCCAAGAATATAGTTATTATTGCTGTTTGGTTTGTTTATAATGTTTTCGGCTGTATTCTCTAAACTGGCATCTGCTCTAGATTCATAAATACAAAAATGAATACTGAATTTTGAGTCTATCCTAGTCTTCACTACTTTGACATAATTAAATCCAACTTTCACAGTGAAGTGCCTTTTTCCTAGAAGTGGTTTGTAGACTTCCTTTATAATATTTCAATGGAATAGATGTCTCAAAAATCCTTATGCATGAAATGAATGTCTGAGATACTTCTGTGACTTATCAACCATTGAGGGAAAGCTATATCTATTTGAGAGCAGATGCCATTTTGTACATGTATGAAGTTGGTTTTCCAGAGGCCTGTTTTGGGGCTTTCCCAGGAGAAAGATGAAACTGAAAGCATATGAGTAATTTCACTTAATTTTTACCTAATCTCCACTTTTTTCATAGGTTACTACCTATACAATGTATGTAATTCGTTTCCTCTAGCTTACTGATAAACCTACTATTCAATGAACTTCCATTTGTATTCAAATTTGGGTCATACCAGAACGCTCTACATTTGCAGGTGTTCAAATATTGTAAAACTTTGGTGCATTGTTATTTAATAGCTGTGATCAGTGATTTTCAAACCTCAAATATAGTATATTAACAAATTACATTTTCACTGTATATCATGGTATCTTAATGATGTATATAATTGCCCTCAATCCCCTTCTCACCCCATCTTCTACAGCTTCCCCCACAGCAGGAGGGGCTTGATTATTTCAGTTGAGTAAAGCATGGTGCTAATGGACCAGGGTCACAGTTTCAAAACTTGAACAATCCAGTTAGCATCACAGAGAAAGAAATTCTTCTACATTTGCTCATTGCACCATTGACTCCAACTAGTACTTTTGCTGGGTGCCTGTAGTTAGCCCTGCAAGGAAAGAAGAGATCAGTTAGCACAAACCCTTTACCATGACTGGAAAACTCGGTATCACGTATTTAAACCTTTTTTTTTCTTTTAACCATGTAGAAACTCTAAATTAAGCCAATATTCTCATTTGAGAATGAGGATGTCTCAGCTGAAAAATGTTTTAAATTTTCTTTACTCATAATGTTCTTTGAAGGGTTTAAAACAAGATGTTGATTAAGCTGATGAGTTTGCTCAAAACAGGAAGTTGAAATTGTTGAGACAGGAATGGAAAATATAATTAATTGATAGTTACAAGGATTTGGAGGCTTGGCATTTTCATTTGCAGATAATACCCTGGTAATTCTCATGAAAAACAGACTTGGATAACTTTTGATAAAAGACTAATTCCAAAATGGCCACTTTGTTCCTGTCTTTAATATCTAAATACTTACTGAGGTCCTACATCTTCTGTATTAGGAATTTTCATTTATTAAGCAAATGTCATATTACCTTGAAATTCAGAAAAGAAGAAACATATACTGTGCCCAGAGTATAATGAACCTGGAGAGTTGTGCTCCTTACTGCTAATTCTGGGAGCTTTCACAGTACTATCATCATTTGTAAACAGAAATTCTGCTTTTCTGTTTCTGCTCCTTCTGGAGCGGTGTTACTCTGTAATTTTCCTGAGGCTTATCACCTCAGTCATTTTTTTTTTTTTTTGTTTTAGTGTCTGTGACTGGCAGTGTGATTCTTTTTCTTAAAAATCTATTAAATTTGATGTCAAATTAGGGAGAAGGATACTCATCTTGGGCTCCTGTGCCAATAGCCCTTGTATGTATATACTTACAGTTTTCTCAAGTATGTTCTAAGCACAGAAGTTTCTAAATGGGGCCAAAATTCAGACTTGAGTATGTTCTTTGAATAGCTTCTTAAGAAGTTACAATTAGCCGGGTATGGTAGCCCATGCCTGTAGTCCCAGCTACTTGAGAGGCTGAGGCAGGAGAATCACTTGAACCCAGGAGGTGGAGGTTACAGTGAGCGGAGATCATGCCACCACACTCCAGCCTGGGTGACAGAGTGAGACTTGTCTCCAAAAAAAAAAAAAGTTACACCTAGGTGTGAATTTTGGCACAAAGGAGTAACAAACTATAGTTAAAAGCTGAATAACTTCAGTGTGATGTAAAATGTGATTTTTAGGCTATGTTTGTGATTGCTGAAAATAATTCTAGTTTACCTCAAAATCCTTCTCTTTCCCCAGATTTAAGTGCCTGGCCAGCTGTCATAAGTTACATATTCCTTTTGGTTTTTTTAAAGGTTACATGTTCAAGAGTGTGAAAATAAGATGTTCTGTCTAAAGGCTACCATGCCTGGTCTGTAAATGAACCTGTTAAATGCTGTGTTTGCTCCAACAGCTTACTATAGAACGTTACTTAATACAATATCATACTTACTACAATTTTCACTATAGGAGTGTAATAGGTAAAGTTAATCTCTATTTTAGTGGGCCCATGTTTAGTCTTTCACCATCCTTTAAACTGCTGTGAATTTTTTTGTCATGACTTGAAAGCAAGGATAGAGAAACACTTTAGACATATCTGGAGTTTTTTCCCATTCCAGAACTTGTGAGCATAATCATATTTGCTTTATATTTATAGTCATGAACTCCTAAGCTGGCAGCTACAACCAAGAACCAAAAAGTGGTGCATTCTGCTTCTTGTAATTCATCTCTGCTAATAAATTATAAGAAGCAAGGAAAATTAGGGAAAATATTTTATTTGGATGGTTTCTATAAACAAGGGACTATAATTCTTGTACATTATTTTTCATCTTTGCTGTTTCTTTGAGCAGTCTAATGTGCCACACAATTATCTAAGGTATTTGTTTTCTATAAGAATTGTTTTAAAAGTATTCTTGTTACCAGAGTAGTTGTATTATATTTCAAAATGTAAGATGATTTTTAAAAGCCTGAGTACTGACCTAAGATGGAATTGTATGATGAACTCTACTCTGGAGGGAGGGGAGGGTGTCCGTGGAAGTTGTAAGACTTCTATTTTTTTGTGCCATCAAATATAGGTAAAAATAATTGTGCAATTCTGCTGTTTAAACAGGAACTATTGGCCTCCTTGGCCCTAAATGGAAGGGCTGATATTTTAAGTTGATTATTTTATTGTAAATTAATCCAACCTAATTCTTTTTAATTTGGTTGAATGTTTTTCTTGTTAAATGATGTTTAAAAAATAAAAACTGGAAGTTCTTGGCTTAGTCGTAATTCTTATATTCACTAAAGCGCTAATACTAATTTCAAACTTTTGGATGTGACATTTGGAAGTGTTGGAATATCTGAGTTCCTTGTTTCATCATAATATAAAATATATCAAAGCCTGCTTTAAAGTATTACCCTGCGGATGATTCATAGCTATTTGTCAAATTTGCATACATTAAGATGTCATTGGAGCTCTTTTGTCTCGTTTTTGCATTACTGCACAATCTAGCAATCTTGGTATAGGTGGAGGAGCATTGATGCTAGGGGCTGGAGAACTTGAGGCCCAATATAATTTCACTACGCTGGCCCAGTTTCTTCACTTACAAAATTGGAGAGTTGAATTAGGATATATCAGATTTCTCAACCTTAAGGAGATTTTTAAAAGAATAATATCAAATCTAGGCATTTTCAACTAACACTGGAATACTGTAATTTTGGAAACCTTGGTTTACTCTACGAAAGACTTATCACAATTTTTCTTCTTCACTTTTTTTTCTTAAAAAGGAGGCAGGGAAGGTAGGTCACTAACATGTGGCTGAAGCAAGCTTGGGAAAACCAATTTTAAATGACAGTATTTTTTCTAGCTAGGACAACTAGCAAGAGTATAAATAATTGTAAAATGTATATGAAAAAGAAAGAATTATGGACTTTGTATCTTTCAAACTATCACATCATATAGAGGCCTAGGTGATAGTTTGAGAGAGAAACAAAGTCCACAATTCTGTTTCTTTTTCATACACATTTTACAAAATTTTGTTCCAATATTTGACCCTCTAATAACAGAAAAGAGGAAAGGATGTTTTCTGGTGAGAACTGCTAAATAGCAAAATAAAGCTAAGTAGCAAAATAAAGCTACGGAAATAATGAGAAGGTACCTAAAGAAACTTAATTATTTGGAATATGAGGGAACGTCCTGTGCATCTCTGTGCTATTAAGGTTTCTGTTCTGATAAGCAATACTTAAGGTCACTGAAAGGCCAACATAGTTGCATGAGTTATTTGATATCCATAAATACATGAGAAGAGGCCAAGAGGCCTTGCTAGTGATCATTTTGCAAAACTGAGCATGTCCAGCTCCATGAGAGCACAGAGAGAATCAATGTCCAGTTTCCAAGTGGGAAGGGTATGCTTTGTAATACTTTTAAAAGTAACTGGGCGGTGAAATGTGACCCTTTACCTTAATAAAAGAGAGCTGGAACTTCAGGAACATACAAAATAGAGATAAACATTCTTTCCAGTTGCAAAAGGAATATAAGAGGGTTCAGATTCATGAACCAAGAGTTGAGTTGACCATTCTTATTTGCAGTTGTATTCTACCACATGATTTACTTCACACTTGCACCAAAATAGTCTATTATAAACTACTGATGTTGGTGGGGAGCAGGGGTGGGAATGGGGAATGGAGGGGAGGAATGAACTTAGTCTCTTACCTAGTATAAATTCAGATTACCATCAACTTGTAGAAGCCATATGAAGTAAAAATGGGTAGCACCTGCAATATTGGGTCTTAGAGTTGTATTAAATGTTTCTAAAGATAGAGGCATCTACGTGCCTGATAGGGGAGGATGTGGTTGTAGCTAGCAGTTGCCTACTAGCAGGCTCCTTTATTTGCAGCAGCCTGAAATACCCAGGTTAGGAAAGGCAATCTTCCCGAATGGATGCTGTGGACATGATACAATTGGCGCTATCGATACTTTCTGTAGGAGCTTGAAATGTGTGGATTATAATTCAGTCTGAAAGAAAACTTGCACATTATTTGAAAACATTTTCTTGTAAATCAATTCACATTTACAACTGAGACCCAACATTCCTGATAGGAATATTTTTGTAAATCAATGGTATAAAGTGTAAAGACATGTTGAAAGTTAGATCAAGCGATCTTTTAAGTGTATGCTTGTTTTGCCTGTGAAGCTGAGGAGTTTGACATTTACTATTAAAGTCCAAAATGAAACTAGCATGGCAAATGAAGTGATCCTCCCACCTTGGCCTCTGAAAGTGCTGAGATTCCAAGTGTGAGCCACCATGCCCAGCCTCAAACTAAATCTTGAATGAAAGCCTGAAATGAAAGAGATGAACGTGGAATTAATCTGGTGTGAAACTTGTTGGGAACTCCCACTTCTTCCCAACCTTTTCTTCACCCTACCTCCTCCTCCTTCCTTGAAGTTGGGGGACAAGGGAGGAGGAGCAGAACCACAGCCATTCAGCCTCTCCTAAAAGTCTCCTTTATACTCCAAGGACTGAGCAGCATGGCTTAAAAACTACTAGTGACTGTGCATGGTGGCTCACGCTGTAATCCCAGCACTTTGGGAGGCCAAGGTGGGAGGATCACTTGAGGCCACACTTGAGGCCAGGAATTCAAGACCAGCCTGGGCAACATAGCAAGACCCTGTCTCTACAATGTTTTAAAACTTAGCTAGCCCCGCACCTGTTGTAGTCCTAGCTATTCAGGAAACTGAGGCAGGAGGCTCACTTGAGCCCAGGAGTTTGAGGCTGCAGTAAGCTATAATGGCACCACTGCATTCCAGTTTGGCCCACAGAGTGAGACCCTGTCCCTAGTGGGGGGAAGAAAAGATTTAGTTTAAAAAAAAGATTTCATAAGTAAAAGTATAAAAACCACTTGACTTCACCAATCTACTTCTACGACTATCTATCAAAGTGGGAATCATTAGATCACAACCTCAAGTCTAGTCCAGATCCCAATATTCTATAGACACAATCATGTTCATTGCACTCTACATAATAGTGAGATGGTGTATAATATAGTGCTTAAGAGACCCCATTCTGGAGCCAGAATACCTTGCCTTGAATGCCCCTTCTACCACTTATTAGTTGTCTGACCTTGAGCAAGTCAACCTCTCCATACCTGAAGTTTTTCAACTGTAACATGGAAGAAATAATAGTTCTTCAAAAGACTATTGTGAAAATTAGATAAGTTAATATATAGTAAAAACATCATCAACAAGAAACAATAAGTTAGAACACTATCTAGCACTGTTTTTATTGCAGGGACCCCATAGTATGCCTCCCTCTCTCCTGTAACAGAACATAGTACACTGCTGAAGTACAGCTTGTTTTGTTTAAAGCAAATTGCTGAATTTCAGTTCCATTCCAGGGACAGGAAATAAAGTCAGTTTGTCTCACGGAAAAGGATGTGTCTTAAAAATTTGACTTCTTTATTTTTAGGCATGTAGGGGAAATTACTACTGACGGGAAAATGAGACTGAATGTAGTAAAGTACCATAAAATGCCTCATCATTCCACAGGTTTGGTTATGCTCCAAACCAAAACGCATTCCTTAAGTATAAAGGAATTGTTATACACCTCTAACAGGATGACAAAATCTATGGTTGCTGCTGGCAACTATGTTCCAGTTCTATTCCTAAACTGGAAGTTGTAATGAACTCAGAACTGCTCCCACTGAAGCAATGTAACAAAAAAAATGGAGCTGGCAGTTTACCGACAGTCACCCTCAGCCCCACAGAACCCTTTGGTATGCTGTCTTCTCAACCACAACTTACTGTGGTCATTGAGGCATTGAAGGATGTGGGGTGATGAACAAGTTGGAAAGAGGTGGGAGCCCCAGCAAGTTTCACAGCAGGGAGGGAGACCTGCTATAGCAGAATGGAGGTAAAGGCTTTCTGGACAATAAGGAGCCAAGCACAGCAATCTGTACCGTTCATTCCTGTACAAGGTCATCTACTTCCCGCAGATCCTCAGGTATCTCCAACTGAATGAACTACAAGAAATCTCTTATTTAAAAAGTACCTTTATAAAGTTGATATTTGGATCTTAGAATGATTTCCCCTAAAATAATGTTGTAAACAATGGTTAAGTCCCTAGGTTAGCTCCAACTGATGTGGTCCATCACATAGCTGAAATATCTGCACACCAATCATTTCAAAAGACATAAAAAATAGATGGGGGGCTAGGGGAGGGAAAACATTAGGAGAACTACCTACTGTAGGTGATGGGTTGATGGGTGCAGCAAACCACCATGGCATGTGTATACCTATGTAACAAAACTGCACGTTCTGCACATGTATCCCAGAACTTGAAGTATAATTTTTAAAAAAGACATAGAAAACAATATTTTCGCTGAAAACTAAAACAAAAATAGAATTAAATGAGCCTAGTTTATCTTACATGCTTATGCCTGAAGAAACGCGTGCTTAATTAGAGAAAAAGAATGAGTAGATAGATTTTTCCCATTAGAGGGAATTTCTGGGCGTTTTTCTTGAAGGTTGCAGACGATGATACAACTGAGATTTTTATTTTTGTTTTGCTTTAAATTCAGAGTTTGTTTCCTGGTGATAGAAATAATACTTGTTCATGGTAGAAAATGTACATAAGCCAAAAGAATGGGGTAAAAATCATCATCATCACACTACCCAGAAAGAATAAGAGTGTAAACTACTCAAGCTGCTTTCAATGCTTAGAGTGATATGTAAATTAATACTTTTCTTTTTTTACAAAGACAAGATTATACCATATATACATTGTTGTAATATTATTTTCACTAATAACATTTTGTGAATGTTTTTCATGTTAATATGTATTCATCTACATCATTATTTCATTGTGTGGCATTTTACTTTACGGTTATACCATGCTTTATTAAATCTTTTATTGTAGACATGTGGGTTTTTCCTGCCTTTTGACTATCATAAAGGTTTAGCTACAATAAACATTCTTGAACTACATTTTTGATTACTTACATGAAAATTTTCTTAAGAAAGTCATAAAAATAAAGGCACGGTGGATCACGCCTGTAATCCTAGCACTGTGGGAAGCCGAGCCAGGCAGATCGCTCGAGGTCAGGAGTTAGAGACAAGCCTGGACAACATGGTGAAACCCTGTCTCTACTAAAAATACAAAAATTAGCCAGGTGTGGTGGTGTGTACCTGTAATTCCAGCTACTCGGGAGGCTGAGGCAGGAAAAATCGCTTGAACCCAGGAGATGGAGGTTGCAGTGAGCCAAGAGCGCCCCACTGCACTCCAGACGAGGCGACAGAGCAGGACTCCATCTCAAAAAAAAAGAGTCACTGAATGTTTCCGAACTGAGAATATAATGATCAAGTGGTTTTTCAGAAGATTTAACCTGGTGGTATTATACAATATGGATTGGAGGCAAGGGAAATAATTAGGAATCTATTGCAATTATCCAACTTTGAGGTAACTAATGACTTATTGGGTAGAATTACATTGGCTTCTAATAACCAAAAAAAAACTGACTAATCAGTGACTAAAACAAATTTATTTTTCTTTTCTTTTCTTTTTCTTTTTCTTTTTCTTTTTTTGAGACAGAGTCTCGCTCTGTCACCAGGCTGGAGTGCAGTGGTGTGATCTCAGCTCATTGCAACCTCCACCTCCCGAGTTAAAGCAATTCTCCTGACTGAGCCTCCCGAGTAGCTGGGACTACATGCCGCCACACCCAGCTAATTTTTGTATTTTTAGTAGACACGGGGTTTCACCATGTTGGTCAGGATGGTCTCGATCTCTTGACCTCGTGATCTGCCTGCTTCGGCCTCCCAAAGTGCTGGGATTATAGGCATGAGCCACAGTGCCCGGCCATTTTTCTTATGTATCAAGAAGTCTGACTGGGCATGGTGTTGCATGCTTGCAGTCCCAGCTACTCAGGAGGCTCAGGCAGGAGGATCACTTGAGTCCAGGAGTTCTGGGCTATAGTAATCTATGCTGATCAAGTGTCCATACTAATTTCAGCATCAATAGGGTGACCTCCCAGGAGTTAGGGACCACCAAGTTGCCTAAGGAGTGAACCAGCCCAGGTCTGAAGCAGAGCAGGTCAAAACTCCTGTGCTGATTAGTAGTAGGATCACTCCTGTGAATAACCACTACACCCTGGCCTGAGCAACATAGTGAGACCCTGTCTGTTAAGAAAACATTCTTTAATTAAACAAGAATTCTAAATATGGGAAGTCCTGGACTAATATGGTGGCTTTAGGATGGCATCAGGGACCCTAATTCTTTGTTTCTGTTCGGATACTCTTTATGTGGCTCTAGTCCTGCTCACCATTTGTGTTAAAACAATGGTTGGTTTGGAGCCCCCTATCCACATATTTCCTTTTTCAGGCAAGAAGAAGAGGAAGGGCAAAAGGCAAAACATATGCCAGCTGAGCTGGTCCCTTTTAAAAGAATTTTTGGAGACATCCCACCCAGCAATTCTGCTTACATCACATTGGCCAGGCTGTGTCAAATGGCCACTTCTAGCCACAAAGGAATCTAGCAAATGTTGTTTTTTGGCTGAGCACATTAATGCTCAAATCAAATTTTTTTGTTTGTAAGAAAGGTAGGAAAAATGACCTTTGGGTAGGCAACAAGGGTATTTACACAATTGGAATGAGAAAATTGGAGGGTAACTTATATAAAGTTAGGAATTACTGAAGGAGGAGCAGGTTCATGGAGGAAGATGCTTAGTTTGGATATATCAATTTGTGGATACTGTTGGGAAATCCAGCTGAAAATGTAACAAAAAGGAGTTGGAAAGAAATGAGCAAATATTTTGGTTCAGTAACACCTTTGTAATGTGTTCCAATATTGTTGATTGAGAGGTTGGCCATAAGGCTAAACATTAAAATATTATTAAGTTTTGCCAACAAAAAGGCTTGTCCCAATTTTCAAAAAGAAATAGTTAATAGTAAAAAGATCCTTTGGTTTATACCCATAATTCTGCTGCTAATCTGAAATGCCAAGCTGGTCTTCAATATAAGCTGTTGTAATTTAAAATTTCTGCTGAGTCTAGCAGCGTACTTTCTTTACCTAGAAGTAACCATCAAATATTTAGTCATAACTGGCCGGGCGCGGTGGCTCACGCCTGTAATCCCAGCACTTTGGGAGGCTGAGGCGGGCGGATCACGAGGTCAGGAGATCGAGACTATCCTGGCTAACACGGTGAAACCCCGTTTCTACTAAAAATACAAAAAACTAGCCGGGCGTGGTGGCGGGCGCCTGTAGTCCCACCTACTCGGGAGGCTGAGGCAGGAGAATGGCGTGAACCCGGGAGGCGGAGCTTGCAGTGAGCCGAGATGGCACCACTGCACTTCAGCCTGGGCGACAGAGCGAGACTCTGTCTCAGGGGGGAAAAAAAGACTGTGTGTTATTGTGGAAAGAGCGTGAAATTTGGGTCCAGAGAGCCTTGGTTTTGCCATTTAGGATGAACAGAATGACTTTGAGTAAGATACCAGTCAGAGCCCCAGTTTTCTTATTTGGGAAACAGATATAAGGTATTACTTGCCTTACAGGATTGTAATTAGTATCAAATAATGTTTGCAAAGTGTTTTACATACAATAAAATGTTATACAAAGCAAAGCTATTGTTCCTGTTATAACAATAAGTAGAGAAGTGGTAACTGAACACTCTGGAGGACAGTTGAGTTTCTGTAAGACTTGAAGTAAATTTACCACTTAATTCATTAAACTGTCAACTGAATTTCTGCTAAGTCAGATATATTTCTAATAAAAACATGCATTCCTGCGCATGTGTGCGTGCGTGTGTGTGTGTCTGTTGAGAGCTTGGTGAATGTACCAGCATATTCACCAACCACAGAAAGCTGTTCGTGTGATGTGAAACCCTGAGGATCGTAGCTTCAGAAACCAAAAAGACTTCACTGTGTTTCACTAGGGTGGGAAATCACCATCAGTGGTCACATCGTGTACTACACTTGCCAAGGATCCAGTCTGTAGGAAGATTTAGAGAGTATTGAAATGCAGTTTTTGAACCACCACAGATAACTTCTAATCCCAAAGTAAAGACTGAAAGCTTCACCTGTTTTTCACTATCAAATGCCTCAAGCTATAAATAGGTCCAAAGCTCATCTCTCTCCACTTAGCAGAGAAGGGTCAAATTTCAGGGGGCAAAGCAAAATAATAAAATGAATGTCAGGATATTTTATAGTGTCAGTCAGTCACCCACGGTCTCCTCTCTCTTCTTTTCTACCGTGCTATCCTAGAATCAGGGATTTCAGCAACAATGCCTCTGTTCAAACGCGCAGGTAGGTGTACAAAGTATTTGGAGAGCTCAGGTTTTGTTTTTTTTTTTTTCATATGCAACTGTTCCTTTAGCTACCATATCAGCTTTGATCATTCTTTATTTGGGGTTCATGATAGCTTTAAAATACATTTCTGGAAAACACAAAATATTTTCAAGGGTTTTTTGTTTGTTTTTAGTTTTGGTATGTGGGTAAGTTTCTAAAACTGTTATCATGTATGTTGCATCTTTGATGATCCCAGTAGAAAATTCTGTGAAATATTTAATAACTAGTCTGCTAGTCTAAACAAAACCTGTGCTGCCATAGCTTTGAGACAGTTCCTACATAATGACTCTAGCTATGGTATTAGCTGAAAATCATGTACATGACAAAAATAACCCAATGTGTGTATTCCGATAGTTCATGAGAATAGCTTTCTGTTGTCCAGGTTTGTACACAGAGTAATTTTTAAAATAATAATGTTATAATTTTAAATGATAAAAGCAATACATGTTTCACATGAAATAGAAATTGTGCTGAAAAAATAAAAGTAATAAACATTCATTTTGAAAGTTGGGGAATTCAGTACAAATAATAATTTTATTTCTTATTTATTTTTTTGAGACACGGTGTCCCTCTGTTGCCCAGGCTGGAGTGCAGTGACACGATCATGAGTCACTGCAGCCCCAATCTTCTGGGATCTGGTGATCTTCCCACCTCAGCCTCCTGAGTAGCTGGGACTACAGGCACGTGCCACCATGCCCAGCTAGTTTTTGTATTTTTTGTAGAGACAAGGTTTCACTATGTTGCCCAGGCTGGTCTCAAACTCCTGGGCTCAAGCAATCTGCCCACCTCGGCCTCCCAAAGTGCTGGGACTACAAGTATTAGCCACTGCACCCAGCCAAAAGTAATACTTTTAAAACTCTGCACATCCATTATACAAAGATAGCCACTCTTAACATTTTAGTGTTTTTTCTTTTCAGTGTATCTTCTGTGCAAAATTAAAGAATTTTTTTTAAAAAGACACTGTTACGATTATATTGCACATGTAATTTTATATCCTGCTTTTGGCAGGATAATGTTTTGGCTTAACTTTACAACTTATCCATTTACCATGGTATCCCAAACTTTTCCTAAAAAACATTTTAAAAGACTGCATATTCTATTTTCTTAACTAATTCCTTAGGTTCTTTATGGTTTTGGGGGGTTTGTTGTTGTTGTTGTTTGTTTGTTTTAGAGACGGAGTCTCGCTCTGTCACCCAGGCTGGAATGCAGTGGCGCCATCTCGGCTCACTGCAAGCTCCGCCTCCTGAGTTTACGCCATTCTCCTGTCTCAGCCTCCCGAGTAGCTGGGACTATAGATGCCCGCCACCATGCCTGGCTAATTTTTGTATTTTTAGTAGAGACACGGTTTCACCATGTTAACCAGGATGGTCTCGATCTCCTGACCTCGTGATCTGCCCGCCTTGGCCTCCCAAAGTGCTGGGATTACAGGCGTGAGCCACTGCGCCTGGCCTCTTTATGGATTTTTATAAGTATAAATGTGTTCTGACAACAATATTGACACCTAAAGCTTTTTCCATGTTTAAGGATGATTTTCATAGGATAGCTTCTCAAATGGTTGTTTGGTAGGTGTTACTAAATTGTTTACCAAATGAGCTGTCAACATCATATGAGCGTTCCCATTTTTCTTCAGATATTTTTAAAAATCATATTTTATAGAGAGTGCCTTTTAAAAATGTTAAGAGACATATTAGAAAAGAAAAGAAAATGAAGAGCTGTATAAAGACCATATTCCTAAGCTTTCTGATGCCAAGTGTAGACAAGCTGGAAGACTGAGCTGAAATAACAGCAATCTACATGCGTCTACCCCAAAGCAGTGATTAATAGCCACCGTGATTACAGAAAGTTGTTCACATATTTTATCTTGTTTTATTTTACTTCATACAGCTGAAGAGAAACGTGAGTATTGCATTACTTTTGCTGCCATTTGTCAGAGTATTAATTAAAGAAAATATACTGTTCCTTAATTCAGAAACATGGCTATTTTTCAGCAGTGTTTATTAAATAATAGCCTTGAAAGTCAACAGAGATTCGTAATGACCATAGCTATCCCATAGCATAGCAAATAAGCTCATGGCTTTTCTGGATTCTAGTGTGCGTATATAGATAGATAGATAGATAGATAGATAGATAGATAGATAGATAGATTTTTTTTTTTTTTAAAGAAAACCTCATGTGGCACTTTTATTTATTTATTTATTTATTTAAAGATGGAGTCTTGCTCTGTAGCCCACGATGGGGTGCAGAGGTGTGACCTTGGCTCATCGCAACCTTCACCTCCGGGGTTCAACTAATTATCTTGCCTCAGCCTCTCGAGTAGCTGAGATTACAGGTGCCCACCACCACACCTAGCTAATTTTTGTATTTTGAGTAGAGACGAGGTGTTGCTATGTTGGCCAGGATGGTCTCGAACTCCTGTCCTCGAGTGATCCACCCACCTCAGCCTCCCAAAGTGCTATGATTACAGGCATGAGTCACCGTGCCTGGCTTTAAAAACCTATTTTAGATAAAACCGTAACTTTAGTTGTCTATTCCCCTCAATCTCAAATTAGACTTGTCCTTTTGCTGACTGATAGTAGGTTTGCCTCTGAATTCCTTTGGGAGATGAGATGTGGCAGATGAAAGGCCTACAACCTTGTCTTTCCTACACATTAATAAAGCACTGCTGAGAAACAAGCATGTTTTTCTGGACCTGTTGGGTTAAGAAGCAAGCATGATATTCCTCTTCTCAAGAGTCTTACGCTTCCGGTGTTAATGATAGTAATCTCCAACTTCTGGACGGTACTGCATAATTTTAAAGTATTTTTTGTGTAATCTTCATAACAATTCTCTGAAATTGACATTATTATTATTAACATTCCCCTTTATGATGATGAACACTGAGGCTCCCAGTTATTATGTGGTTTGCCCAAGGCCATCCAGCTGTCCTACACACATTTTCTTTTTTTATTTTTATTTTTCTTGAGACAGTCTTGCTCTGTTGCCCAGGCTGGAGTGTAGCAGCATAATCTCAGCTCACTGCAACCTCCACCTCCCAGGTTCAAGCAATTCTCCTGCCTCAGCCTCCTGGGTAACTGGGATTACAGGCACGTGCCACCACCCCCAGCTAATTTGGTATTTTTAGTAGAGACAGGGTTTCACCATGTTGGTCAAGCTGGTCTCAAACTTCCGACCTCAGGTGATCCGCCCACTCAGCCCCCCAAAGTGGTGGGATTAGAGGCGTGAGCCACTGCGCCTGGCCTATCTACTTATCTTTTGAAATATAAGTTTCATTTTTTCCTTTCCATAATCACCACCATTCCCTGAAATATGTTTCATTTGTTTGTTTGCACTCTGTTGCCCATGCTGGAGTGCAATGGTGCGAACATGGCTCACTGCAGCCTCAACCTTCTGGGCTCAAATGATCCTCCCACCTCAGTCTCCTGAGTAGCTGGGACTTCATGCATATGCCACCATGCTTGGCTAATTTTTGGAAAAAAAAAAAAAATTGTGGAGATGAGGTTCTCACTATGTTGCCCAGGCTCCAAAGTCTCAAACTCCTGGCCTCAAACAATCCTCCCACCTTAGCCTCTCAAAGGGCTGGGATTACTGGTGTGAGTCACCATGCCAGGCCCACTCCCCGAGGTATTTTTGAAAAGCAGAGCTCTTGAATTAGAGTCAAATTTCAGCTGTGGTTACATGAAGTCAAAACAAGTGGTTGATTCAGTGGAAGGAAATATCAACCATATAATTTTTGGTCATCACATAAGCTACTTCTCAAGAGTAGAGTTTCTACTTTTCAACTGTCTATAGTGGCTTAGAGAGATACAATCTTAGTAAAAACAATACTGTTTTAAAATAGGAAACAAATAGAAATGTGCAGTCCCAGACAATGAATGCTTGTTCTGGAAAAGCCAGATATCAAGCAAGTAGGATTTGGTTTCTGGGCATCCATTTCCATACTGTCCTTCCTGAGGCCTCCAGCACTATTGCTGCAGACCCAGCATGACTGACCAGTTGCATCATCCTCATTCTCATCTTCATAACCAACTGTCCTATTTCTATTTACCCTTCATGGTGCATGCAGCCTCTTCCAACTTCTGCTTGCCACTCTCCCTTGAGATGCATGTGCTTGCTCGTGATGCTTAGGAAGAAGTGACATTATTTCTGGGGATCAGTTGGCAGTAGGGTGTGGAGGCATTCTCAGGCCATCGAATGCATTTACTTGGTGTTCCATTTGTTCCTTCATGGATCATGGTGCTTGCCAAAGGACTACTGATAGCATCCAAGGATGCATTTCAGTTTCAGGTGTTTGAGTTTAACAAGGCAAATAGATGCATGAAGTTTGGCCAACATAGTGGGCTTCTCTGTTAACTTTGCTGTAACAAACCAGGTTTTAAAAACTGGCTGACCTGACTTATTGTTGGGGAAGTTATGAATCAATTCCTATCATCTCCAATGTACATTACATCACATACTAAGTCATATCATTTATCATCTCATTCATAGTCCAAAGCTAACCCCACACACCAAATGTCTGTTTGAACAATGCTACACATTACCTCTTTCAATTTAATCTGGTGCTTTACTTGTCTTAAGGCATTTCCACATACACTATCTCACTTCATGTCACAACAGCCTTGCCGGCGAGGTTGGGTAGGTATTAGTATTCCCGCTTTACAGATAAAGAAATGGAAATAGAGGAAGATGTAGGAGGTGTTAAGTGCAGAGCAGGGAGCTTGAACACATGACATCTACTTAATTTAGAATAGAAAATATGGACTTTTGCAGGTCTGTATAGACATTCATGGGTGGGGGCATCTTTCTCTCTGCATACAGTTTGCTCTGTCATCCTGTGGGGAATGTTTCTGTCTTCTACTGTTGCTCCAAATAGCTAGCTATTTGCCATTGTCATTATTGCTACCAGCTATTTGCTGGAAATACTAGGAAAAGTATTAGAGGTAATGATTATTCAGACAGGAAACACAGAGGATCTGGAGAACACAGTGGAACTTAACAGAAAGGCAGATACTTGATGGCCATCACCATCCTATATGATGACACTGGTTTTCTTTTCTTTTCTTTTTTGAGACAGAGTTTTGCTCTGTCACCCAGGCTGGAGTGCAGAGGTGCAGTCTCGACTCACTGCAACCTCTGCCTCCTGGGTTCAAGTGATTCTCCTGCCTCAGCCTCCTGAGTAGCTGGGATTACAGGTGTGCACTACCATGCATAACTAATTTTCGTATTTTTAGTAGAGACAGGGTTTCACATGTTGGCCAGGCTGGTCTTCAACTCCTGACATCAAGGGATCCACCCTCCTCGGCCTCCCAAAGTGCTGGGATTACAGGGATGAGCCACCGTGCCCAGAGACACTGGTTTTCTTACATCCTGAGGGTCTTGGGGTTATTCATTGCCAAACTAAGAAGCATCCTCTCCCCCCATTTTAAGAATGGGAAAATTAGGGTATATACAAGTAAACTTGGCCTTCCAAGGGTCATTCACTACTGAGGCCCATGTCCACAAGAAATGGGACTTCCAGTACCAGGTAGTAAATGTCAGTGGTCCCCTCGCTGCATACAGCAGCATATCACAAAGTTGTCTGGATTTGAAGAAAACAAGGTTTGATGTGTGAGAGAAACACAGTATCTGTCTTAAGTAGAAGAAAGGCCCTAAAGTACACATTTATTTCTCAGAACTACTTAGATCACTGGAATCACTGGTTCTCCTTAGCAAGAGAAACTCCAAGGACCAATAATCCTATCCACATCTTTAAAACCATCGGAAAAACTCCACCAACCTAATGGGAAGAACTGTGCTGCATGGTTCAAACCATGAAATCAAACTTAGCCTTGCCAGAAACAGGTGATCTTACATGAGGTGCTGGTCCTACAAGAGCCCAGTCTCATCTTTAGGACCATCTTTAGGACTATTCTGATATGTGCTATGAGAATCTGACCCATGTTTCTGAGAGCATATTTTCAAGGTACCCACACAGAAACCCACTAAAAGGAGAACAGGCACTGAGCTCTGCGGTGTTTCAGGGACCCTGTTTGGAAAGCAGGGGAGCCATGCACGCAGCACAGTCCCTGTCTCATGCCTTACACATAGCAGAAACTCTCAGATGACTTTTGAAAAGGGGCTTGAACACTAATGTGAAAACCTCTTTTAGAAATTGATGATGCAACGCGCAGCTTTGCTGAAAAAGTGTTTGCCACTGATGTCAAAGATGAAGGAGGTCGTCAGGAGATTTCCCCCTTTGATGTGGATGAGATCTGTCCAATTTCTCATCGTGAGATGCAAGCACACATATTCCATCTGGAGACTCTGTCCACCTCCACAGAAGCCAGGAGGTAAGTGGTGTAAGCGGAATGCTTAGCATATTGGCACCTAAGGAGGGGTATCTGCCAGGGAAGATACGGTTTAATTTATTCAAATGATGTTCAATTCAGAGGAAGAACTCTGCCAGAGTTAGAAATTCCTAAGGCTGGGCACAGTGGCTCACAAGTGTAATTCCAGCACTTTGGGAGGCTGAGGTGGGTGAATGACTTGAGGACAGGAGTTTGAGACCAGCCAGGTCAATATGGTGAAACCCTGTCTCTACTAAAAATACAAAAATTAGCCAGGCACGGTGGTGCACACCTGTAGTCCCAGCTACCTGGGAGGTTGAGGCAGGAGAATCACTTGAACCTGGGAGGCGGAGGTTGCAGTAAGCCAAGATCGCCCCACTGCACTCCAGCCTGGGTGACAGAGCGAGACTCTGTCTCAAAAAAAAAAAAAAAAAAAAAATCCTTTTCCCCCCACACTGGATATGCTAGAGTGAGTAGAGAGAGAAGCCAATGATGAAAAAAGAAGAAAGCAGTGGGCCTCCTATCTCGTTCACATCTCCCTTGATTGAAGCCTCCCTACCCATCTAAGCAAGAGGACTTCGAGATACCATAGAATTATTTCAAACCAAAGTGGGCAAATGGCTGCTGTGAACATATTCAATTTACACACAACGGTTATATAAACTGGGACACAAGAGCCTCCATCTTCAGACTCTGTCCCTAGCCAACCTTAGTGTTATGCTCCCTGGCGTGAATCCTGCCTTCCAGTTAGTCTGACCACCTCCTGGCCTTAGGAATACTGCTCTCTACTTCTGCCCTCATGCCCTGCCCATCCTATGTCTGTGATGCATACTTGCTGCCTCCCCCAAGCGGTCTTTGAAAATCCCTCTCCACCAAATCTATTTTCCTTTATTTGAACCACTCTAGGATTCACTACCGGCCACACTTTAGTCCTCAAACCTCAAACCTATACTAACCACTTTGTTGGAATCCTCTCCTTAAGTCCTCTCCCGATCCCACCAGCTTCATGGGGAAAAGACTATTCTGCTGTCTTTCTCTTGGTTTTACATCTTTAAGGAAAGAAGAGCAATCCACCTCCTTTGGTGTCCCCCATAGGACTTAACACAGGACTTGGGTCAAAGCAATAAACTTGGGTCAAACTCAACAAATACTTGTTGATTTGAGAAAATAACATTAAATACCTTGTAAGTTCCAGGTACTCTGCTAGGCATTTTGTACACATTAAATCTCATAGAAATCCTATAAGGTATTCATTTTTGCACCATTTTTTTAGGTGGGTCAATGGGAGCTCCTTTATCCATGTTTAAGAAACATGAATAAAATGATACAGGTAGTAACTGATATAACCTGTGTTTTCTGTAGTACCTAAACTGCCTGTTCAGCTGGGAGTGGATTGCCTGGGAAGAAGGGTGTCATGGTGAAGGTCTTCTAGGATTGCTAAGGCTCTTCCAAGGTAGACCAGGGACAGGGGCACACTGTCATGTGTCTTCAGTGATTTCTCCTCCCACTATGCTTGGATCCTGTTTCTGATACCCAACCACATTTTAAATTTTACTTTTTGTCCTCAGAATAAAATAGTATAGAGAAACATCTATCTGTCACAGTGAAATGCCTGATGAAGACAAAATTAACTCTTACTTTTAAATTTCGAACCCAGAAAAAAGCGTTTCCAAGGACGGAAGACTGTTAATTTGTCCATTCCACTAAGTGAAACATCTTCCACCAAACTGTCCCACATTGATGAATACATTTCCTCATCTCCAACCTACCAGAACGTGCCTGATTTTCAGAGAGTGCAGATCACTGGTGACTATGCCTCTGGGGTGAGTTGGTCCTTGCCACTCAGACTTAGCAACCAGGAAGCCATTCAGCTTGACAGTTCTAGTGCCTTACCTTCTTCTCCTTCCTGTTGAGAAGGTGTTAGCTCACCTGTACTTTGTTACACTTCATTATTGCATTTCACTACTAATATGGTATGTCTTATATTTCTGTTGTTTTTATCATCCCACATAATGTATCCTCTGTCTCATTTGCTTGCACATGGAGAATATGGAGTAGAATGCAGTGTGTATGTTACAGAATACAATGGACAGATTTTGGCAAAAAGGATCAAAGAGAGCAGTAGAGTGGTCAAATCTCACTGATGTTATCATAAATCAGAAAAGGGAGCCTCTGGGGAGGCACGGAGACTCTGGGGAAAAGAAAGACCCCAGCAGACCTAGGATAGTGAGAAGGGTTGCAGATAGCATAAACCAACCAAAGAAAACAGATCCAGAGAAAGAGAGAGGGAAGAGAAAAAAGAAGGAATCAGAGAAAAGAAGGAAGAGGAGAGAGGGGTTAGAGAATCCTAATGAGGCTATTGTGTTTTGAGGAGCTGAACTCTCCAATTTCATTGCAGATGGTTACATAGTAGATCATTCCTTGGAACAGAGTCTAGTATGCCACAGGGATAGTAAAGGCATGTCACAAGCAACTTGACCTGCTTGTCTCATCCAGAACAGTTGGTCAATTAATAAATCTCTGCCACGGGGACTTGCAGAATCAGCATCATATTGGTGAAACTGCTGTGCAGCCATCAGTCGATGCTCCAAATATAGTTTTAATGACTAGTGCTGGGTCCCCTTCTCATGTAACTGACCCACTTAGGGTCAGTCCTAAGATACTTAAAAGTAACAGAGCAATTAAATGCACCTCATTCTTGCTTACTCATTTTCTGTATAACATGGGTGCTCTCTAAATGTCAGGGGGTTTAGGCACTAAATAACTAAAAAGAAATGCCTAATAGAGATGAGTACAGGGGAAACACAGTTTGGAGGACTCCAGAATTCAAAATAACGTAAAAATTTGAAGATAAATGTCATACCTGCATGCTTGATAGAAATGAAAACAACAGGCTGGGCACGGTGGCTCACGCCTGTAATCCCAGCACTTTGGGAGGCCGAGACGGGGGGATCACGAGGTCAGGAGATCAAGACCATCCTGGCTAACACGGTGAAACCCCATCTCTACTAAAAAAATACAAAAAACTAGGCGGGCGCCTATAGTCCCAGCTACTCCGGAGGCTGAGGCAGCGTAAACCCGGGAGGCGGAGCTTGCAGTGAGCTGAGATTCGGCCACTGCACTCCAGCCCGGGCGACAGAGCGAGTCTCTGTCTCAAAAAAAAAAAAAAAAAAAAAAGAAATGAAAACAACAATAAAAACAAAGAAGTTAGGAGGACGAACAAAATGTACAGAAGTCAAGGAGTAGCTTCCCCTCCTGTGAAAGCTGGAAGGCACCTGAAACCTTGACCTGGAGACTGGGAAAAACGAAGTATGTTGCTGTACCTGTTGGTTGAATGTGGGCTGCTGAGCAACACTCTACGCTCTACCTGATTGTAGTCTGTACCCAAATTAGTCTTCACCCTTGCAATTTAAACAGAGAGGCAAAGGGGAAACCAGGGCTCAGTTCCCAAGATCATTAATTCCTGCTAAACACTTGATTCAATTTAATCAGTCTTTGTTGAGCATCTATTCTGTGCTAGGCTTTGTGTGCTGAGAACATGAAGGTGAATAAGACCCAGCTCTCGTTCTTGAGGACCTGACAGACTAGTGGCCTATTAGGTGGCAATGAGCTACACATGCCATTGGAAGCATGGAAGCAGACCCCCAGACCTAGCACCTGTGCCAGACTCTTTTGGCCAAGGTCAGCTGGTCTTTAAAATAGTTAAACTAATTCAGGATCAATATCTGGACCTTAAACTATTGGGGACAAGCATATGTTAGTCCCAGAGTAAAAGTCTTTGGGTTCTGATAATGAACATTCAGTGATTTCAAGTTATAACTACTTGGGCACGCCTGCCTGGCCCAGTCAGGAGTTGGGAATGGGGACAGGGGAAATTTCCCGCAGCTCTAATGAGGCTTTCCCCTAGAATCTCTCAATTTTTACCCAGAAATAAAATCATCTAAAAGACTAACTTCTCACACAATGATGTTGTGATCATCATAGCTGAAGAAGGCAGTGCATGGGTTTGAGAGATTTGTGACCCCTTATTCATCCCAAAATATTTCCCTCACTGACCAAGTGGTTTGAATTCTCACAATTTGAGTCACATAGTCTTTCAGTTGAGGTATTGTCTTTGTTTTGTTTTGTCTTTTTGAGATGGAGTCTCGCTCTGTTGCCAGGCTGGAATGCAGTGGCGCAATCTCAGCTCACTGCAACCTCCACCTCCCAGGTTCAGGCGATTCTCCTGCCTCAGCCTCCCGAGTAGCTGGGCCTAAAGATGCGAGCCACCACGCCCGGCTAATTTTTGTATTTTTAGTAGAGACGGGGTTTCACCATGTTGGCCAGGCTGGTCTTGATCTCTTGACCTTGTGATCCACCCACCTTGGCCTCCCAAAGTGCTGGGATTACAGGCGTGAGCCACCACGCCCGGCCTGAGGTATTGTCTTGTACTTAAAATATTCACACGCACTTGGAAGGAAGAAAGTATATACCATGTTAGAATGGATTCTTTTAATCTTATTTGCTAGATAATCCCTGCTATGTAACAAAAACCAAAAACAAATACAGGACTATAAGGGAAAGACTCGTAGGACAGGTAAGTTTGGTACAGACGAAAAAGCTAGAAAAGCTTCAGGACCTGCTCTGGGAGGGAGATTTTGGTCCCAAGTCAATGAAGAAGCAGCAAGGTGAGTGGTGAGGCTCAGAATGGGCTGCGATACACAGGAGAGCTGGGAGGTGCCAAGGATAAGCTTTACTAACTTCTCAGTTTTTCATGGGATAATTCTGATATGCTGAGTTTTTTTTTTTTTTGCAGGTTACAGTTGAAGATTTTGAAATTGTTTGCAAAGGTCTGTATCGGGCACTATGCATACGTGAGAAATACATGCAGAAGTCATTTCAGAGGTTCCCTAAAACCCCTTCCAAATACTTACGCAACATTGATGGTGAGGCTTGGATAGCAAATGAGAGCTTCTATCCAGGTAACAATTCTCTTACATAATGTATGAAACATGTCTTTTATTTAAACTATTAAATATTAAATTTAAAATATGCCCCTAGATTATAAGTAATCTAGTCTAAAAATACCATAGTAATAGTCATCTTTGGCCCCATTTCCTCATGCGTCCAATCACTTGATTCAGTCTGCACAACATCTTTCTGAACTTTTTCTCTTCACCATTCCCTAAACTGTCATTCAGGCTTAGCCTTCTCCTTGTCCAGATAATTACAAGAGCTTCCTAACTACTCTCCTAAATTTCAGTCTCACTCTTTTTTGGTTCATCTTTACTTTGGTGCTAATTTTTAAAACATAGATCTGAGCACATCCTTCTCCTGACAAGAACCTTTAGCTGCTCCTTGCTACCTATAAAGCAAAGTCCAGTCTTTAGCCTGGCATTTGAGGCCCACATCCTCTCGCCCCCTAACTACATTTTATTTGTTTGTTTGTTTTCCGAGACAAGGTCTTATTCTGTTGCCCAGGCTGGAGTGCAGCGTCATCCTCTTGGCTCACTGCAACTTCCACCTCCTGGGTTCAAGCGATTCTCCTGCCTCAGCCCCCTGGGTAGCTGGGATTACTGGCGTGTGCCACCATGCCTGTCTAATTTTTGTATTTTTTGTAGAGATGGGGTTTTGCCATGTTGGCCAGGCTGGTCTCAAACTCCTGGCCTCAAGTGATCTGCCTGCCTCAACCTCCCAAAGTGCTGGGATTACAGGCATGAGGCACCACACCTGGCCTGTTTATTTTTGAACTTGCACACTCAACCTATTTCTTTTCTTTCTTTCTTTTTTTTTTTTTGAGACGGAGTCTAGCTCTGTCGCCCAGGCTGGAGTACAGTGGCACGGTCTCAGCTCACTGCAAGCTCCGCCTCCTGGGTTCACGCCATTCTCCTGCCTCAGCCTCCCGAGTAGCTGGGACTACAGGCGCCGGCCACCACGCCTGGCTAATTTTTTGTACTTTCAGTAGAGATGGAGTTTCACCGTGTTAGCCAGGATGGTCTCGATCTCCTGACCTCGTGATCCACCCGCCTCGGCCTCCCAAAGTGTTGGGATTACAGGCGTGAGCCACCATGCCTGGCCCACTCAAGCTATTTCTGAACTTACTTTCTCTGCTCCATCTTTATACTCTTGGTTCCGGTTGGAAATAGTTCTCGTTCCCTGCATAGTTCAACACTTTCCTGCTCCTGGATTGCTGCTCTGCTTCCCTGTGCCCAGACTGTCCTTCCTCTCACTTACTCACCACTTGTCCAAGTCTCTAGAGCCAACCCAATCTTTCAAGAGGCAGCCTAAATACTATCATTTCTTGCCTTCTGGATAGATGTAAACTACATGTTCTGACTTTCTATAGCACTTTATTTACTTATCTCAGTTTTTACTTTCTGCCTTGTAGAAAGTTAAGTACATATTTTTCAACAATAAGATTTTAATAATTTTACAGATTTCTATTGTATAACTGGAACATAATTGACTTAATTCCTATTTTTAAGCAATTAAATTTCTGACTTTTTAAAACTTGTTTCTAAAAAGGGTACAATAAGCATCTTTATATACACATCTTCCTGTAATTGTCTCATAATTTTAGGATTACACTCCTAGAACTAAAATTTCTGGGGAGGCAAATACTTAAGATTTTTGACGCCAGGTGCGGTGGCTCACGCCTGTAATCCCAGCACTTTGGGAGGCCAAGGCAGGCGGATCACGAGGTCAGGAGATCGAGACCATCCTGGCTAACACGGTGAAACCCCGTGTCTACTAAAAATACAAAAAATTAGCTGGGCATGGTGACGGGCGCCTGTAGTCCCAGCTACTTGGGAGGCTGAGGCAGGAGAATGGCATGAACCTGGGAGGAGGAGCTTGCAGTGAGCCGAGATGGCGTCACTGCACTCCAGCCTGGGTGACAGAGCGAGACTCCATCTCAAAAAAAAAAAAAAAAGATTTTTGAACTTCCAAATTGTAATATTATTAAAGATTGCCAGTTCCACAACTTCCTGTCTGTAATTCCTTTTAATATTAAAATTGTATTAAACATGTCTCCAGTTTGGTAACTCATAACAGTGGTTTACCCATCCTCTATAATATTGACATTTAGTTTGTCTTGTCTTTATTTCCCCCAAGTTATGCTTTAATAATAATTATATCATTAATAGTGAGCTATTAATCCTTAAGTATAAGGATTTCAAAATTAATATTTGATGTAGCAACATGCTGCTTCACTTCTCTTAGGTTCCTTTTCTCCCAGTTTTGAATAGGAAATGCGCAGACTGTTTTGTTTTGTTTTTTTTCTATGCTATTTTTCTCACTTTGGCTGCTGTAGGCATCACTTGCGAACAGGAGACTTTCCGATGCCTTCCTTGGGCACAGCAGTGAAGAGGCATAAATGACCATACTTGTTGAAAGTAAAAGGATGCATTCTTAAAGGCTCTGACAGTGTGAAATATGTTCATGACTTCCTTAGGCTGAAACCGCTAGCAGTGGAAAGAAGGGAACACATCCACTTAATCTCTTCTCAATTCCTTTAGTAGAAATTGTATGTGCTTTAAAAGGTGGGAAAAATAATTCTCATAAGAATTATTACTCTTACAATAATAATTTATTTTGTATCTCTTTTTTACGTTAAAACCACTTTAGGTGGAGCACAGAGGATTCTTAGGAGAGTGAAACTATTCTGTATGATACTATAAGGGTGGATATATGTCATTATACATTTGCCAAAACCCATAGGCTTTGAGTGAACCCTAATGTGCACTATGGACTTTGGGTGATTATAAGGTGTTAATGTAGATTCATGTGTTGTAACAAATGGACCCTCTGATGCAGGATGCCTAGAGTGGAGACTGGCTGTGCGTGTGTGGGTGCAAGGGCTGTGGGGAAACTGCATTTTCTTTTTTTTCTTTCTTTCTTTTTTTTTTTTTTTTTGAGATGGAGTCTCACTCTGTCACCCAGGCTGGAGTGCAGTGGCACAAACTCACTCACTGCAACCTCCACCTCCTAAGTTCAGGAGATTCTCCTACCTCAGCCTCCTGAGTAGCTGGGACTACAGGTGTACAACACCACACCCAGCTAACTTTTGTATTTTTTAGTGGAGATGAGGTTTCACCATGTTGGTCAGGCTGATTTTGAACTCCTGACCTCAAACGACCCACCCACCTTGGCCTCCCAAAGTGCTGGGATTACAGGCATGAGCCACTGTGCCCAGTCTGGAAACAGCATTTTCTACTTAATTTTTCTGTGAACCCAAAACTGATCTTTAAAAGCCTATTTCAGAAAACACTCTAAATTAAGCCTAATAAAAAAGATTGGCTTAAATAAGCTAAACTCTATTTTTTTTAACTGTAGTTTGACTTTTATTCTTATCTCATTATCTAAGACCTAATAATATGCTCTAAACAGAAAGCCTTTGATGACCAACTTCAGTAAATAATGAAGATTGTTTGTAAGTAGTATATGGATTACTTTATGTAAACAGTTCTTCCAAATAAATTGAAAAATCATTCTTACACTAGATAACATATTGTTTTATTTTTCTTTTTTTGAGATAGGGTCTCCCTCTGTCACCCAGGCTGGAGTGCAGTGGTGTGATCTCAGCTCACTGCAACATATGCCTCCCGGGTTCAAGTGATTCTCCTTGAACTCTCTACTCCTAGCCTCCTGAGTAGCTGAGATAACAGGTGTGCACCACCACAGCCCAGCTAATTTGTGTATTTATAGTAGAGACGGGGTTTCACCGTACTGGTCAGGCTGGTCTCAAACTCCTGACCTCAGGTGATCCACCCGCCTCGGCCTCCCAAAGTGCTGGGATTACAGGCACAAGCCACCACACCTGGCCAACATATTATTTTTATAGTTGTTTTATGCTATGAAGTCACCTTTGAAAAATAATGCAAAAATAAAGGTTAGCTTAATTCCAGATAATTACAACTTAAGTACTGGATTCCAAGCTAAAGAGATGTTGTAGTATTTCAGATTTTGGTTATTTTTTTATGTGGTCGTTCATCCTATGTGCTAATATATTACTCTGTGCTTGATTGAAAAAGTCTTTACTCCTCCTGTGAAGAAGGGAGAGGACCCTTTCCGAACAGACAACCTTCCTGAAAACATGGGCTATCACCTCAAAATGAAGGACGGTGTAGTTTACGTCTATCCTAACGAAGCAGCAGCCAGCAAAGATCAGCCTAAGCCACTTCCTTATCCAAATCTGGACACCTTCTTAGATGATATGAATTTTTTACTTGCTTTAATTGCTCAAGGACCTGTGTAAGTGTTTAGCGAGACCTAAACAACTAGTACTATGACTACTGATAGTAAGACTAAGTGTTTACTAAATGCTTACTATGTTCAAACACTATATTAAACCCTTCATGCACATTGTTCCTTTTATTCCTTACACTTGCTCTGTGAGGTGGTTATTTTCATAATTCCAGTTTTATGAGCTAAGACTTTGATGCGTTAAGTAACTTGCCAAAAGTGACACAGCTGGCTGAGCCAGGATTTGCGCTTGAATCTGCTGACCCCAATGCCAGGGCCTTTAACTTTGAACAACACTCTCTCCACGGAGTTTTAAGATATCTTTCCAAGTTCTCCCTCATTATTGTGTCCAACATTGTTGAAAAGATTAAGCCTTTGGAGCCCACTACTTCTCAATGAGATTAACTGAAGAGTAAACTGAAAGGTTTGTTCCAATAATTATTTCCTAGGAATGATAAAGGTCCTGATAGTTTTGAAATTGTGACTGTTTTCCTTGAATGTCTGAAACTTTTTGGAGTTATCTAATTTTATTTTTCACAGTAAGACCTATACCCACCGGCGTCTGAAGTTCCTCTCCTCCAAGTTCCAGGTCCATCAGATGCTCAACGAGATGGATGAGTTAAAAGAGCTGAAAAACAACCCCCACCGAGATTTTTATAACTGCAGGAAGGTAAACATTTTAGTTGCTCCGAGGTAATTCCTGGGCAAAAGCAATTCAATTATTTATTGAGAAGCGCAAGAAAACAGTGTGTTTCTGATTAATCTAAGATTTCTACAGGTTTGGTGGATTTTAGTAAAAGCAGATAACAGATTATGTCTAATGGGTTAGAGTTAAGTGCCATTTCTACTGTTTTCCCCACAGAAAGGTTTGCCACATTTTTGGCATAAAAAATTATAGTTATCATCAACAACAAAAATAACAACAACAACAAAAAAATCAAAAATGACCATTCTAGCATTTGAAAGATCTTCCCTCTAGTCCTTTTTCTTTGAATTCCTGACTGTAAGACCTTGGAGGAAGTGACAACATATTTTCATTTCAGTCCTCATTTGTCAAATTGGGAACTACATCTGCACAGTCCAGTTCACATGAGGATTGTGAATATCAAATGAGCTAGCCTAGAGATTGTGAAACCCAATCAACTAGAAACACTTCCAAGATGTATTCTGACCATTAACATGATTACAAGGAAGTGGGAATAGGAAATATATTAGCAGAGATTCAGGCCCAAATCCTGGCTCAGCTGCCTATACAACTTTGGACTAATTACTTAATCTGCTGAAATTTCAGTGTATAAAATTTAGTTATAAGAATATCTACCTCATAAAAGCCATCACCGTGTCATGGCTTCATAATTTCAATCCTTTATCCTTAGAGGCTGAAAGTTATGGTAGTGACTTCACTTCCAGCTGTGTTTCAGGAGTGAAGAATGGTCCTGAAGAATGTGTGGATCAGACGTAGGAGGTAAATTGGATGCACAGATACACGGAAGAAGCAAGCATTATTATTGCATCTAGCTGAACCTTCCACATCCTCACATGGGCACATCACAGTTGTAATGAGTTTTTTATTGCTGGACCACCTCCACCAACTGTCAGCTCACATCCTCATTATTTACTTTGTCCCAACACAGTGGGATTTGCAGCACCATATCCTCTAAACAGAGTATCATAACTAAGGCTGATTGATGTTTTTTCTTTCTTTGAATGTACGTACAGGTGGACACTCATATCCATGCAGCCGCTTGCATGAACCAGAAACATCTGCTGCGTTTTATTAAGAAATCTTACCAAACTGATGCTGACAGAGTGGTCCATAGCACCAAAGAGAAGAATCTGACCCTAAAGGAACTTTTTGTGAAATTAAACATGCATCCTTATGACCTGACTGTTGATTCTCTGGATGTTCATGCTGTAGGTTGAAATGCCAATGTCAGTTTCACTCTAATACTCAGAACTTCACGTGTCTTTCTCCTACAAGCCCTCCCTTCTCAGAGCTCTTTTAACTGTCTTGGCTTGCCATGATGCCTGAAAGTACCACAGACAATTTTGAAGTTTGCTCATTGTCACCTGTCCCAAATTCCATTCTTGGAGCCCAATGCCCTCCCCCACTACCAGACCCCAGTTCTGCTTGACTATTTCCTAGCTCTCTGTGTCCAGACCGCTCTGGTAATAATACATTTCTGCAATTTTTTCCTGATTCAGGGACGCCAGACCTTCCAGCGTTTTGATAAGTTCAATGACAAATATAATCCTGTAGGAGCAAGTGAGCTACGGGACCTCTACTTGAAGACAGACAATTACATTAATGGAGAATATTTTGCCACTATCATCAAGGTGAGGAGGAACCAATCAGACCATGGTACTCAATCAAGAGTTGAAGAAAGGAAGAAGGGAAGGAAGGAAAGAAGGAAGGAAGGAAGGAAGGAAGGAAGGAAGGAAGGAAGGAAGGAAGGAAGGAAGGAAGGAAGGAAGGAAGGAAGGAAGGAAGGAAGGAAGGGAGGGAGGATGCTATCCCTGGGGCCAAACACCACACAAATGAATATAAGAATTTCTTCTGAAACATCCACTCTAATGATTTTTAAAGACCTCTATTCCTAAGGTAGAGAAATTAAGGGTGTGGTTTTGAGATTGATTAAGGACCTAGCCTTTTCAGATTCTGAAAGGAAGAGTTAGAAAAGGAATCTCCGGCCGGGCGCGGTGGCTCAAGCCTGTAATCCCAGCACTTTGGGAGGCCGAGACGGGCGGATCATGAGGTCAGGAGATCGAGACCATCCTGGCTAACACGGTGAAACCCCGTCTCTACTAAAAAATACAAAAAACTAGCCGGGCAAAGTGGCGGATGCCTGTAGTCCCAGCTACTCGGGAGGCTGAGGCAGGAGAATGGCATGAACCCGAGAGGAGGAGCTTGCAGTGAGCTGAGATCCGGCCACTGCACTCCAGCCTGGGTGACAGAGCAAGACTCCGTCTCAAAAAAAAAAAAAAAAGAAAAGGAATCTCCTCTCCCTAGACCCCAGAGGAACTTGTGGGAATTCCTGGCTTGGACTTCTCCCTTGGCTTTGCAGGAGGTAGGTGCAGACCTGGTGGAGGCCAAGTACCAGCATGCTGAGCCCCGCCTGTCCATCTATGGCCGCAGTCCTGATGAGTGGAACAAACTGTCCTCCTGGTTCGTCCGCAATCGCATCCACTGCCCCAACATGACATGGATGATCCAGGTCCCCAGGATCTAGTATGTACCTCTAGAAACTCTAGAGCCTGCACTTGTCTCATCTGCTTCAACTCCCCTGTATGAACAAGGAAAGTGTTGCCCATCTAGATAGAAATCAGCTTTGTTAAAACAGCATTCACTATTGGGTCCTGAATGCTTGGTTTTGTGCACTCTGGGTACAGCGCTCTTAACCACAGACAGGAGTTAGGAAGATCATTTCAGTTCAGTCCTCTAGCTTTATGAAGATCATAAATAACTTACTGAGAATGATTAAAACTAAGATAGAATAAGAACTATGTAGTTTGGTATACATTGTCTTTCACCTGGTCTTCTCTGTGTCAAGTCCATTCTTTCCCATGCTTATCTCTACTGGGATGTGGCTTTCTTGTATCAGAACCTTTACTACTGTCTGTCAATTGTCCCACCTACAAGTGCTCAAGTTCTCCACAATCAAAAAGTATTTATCAATGGTATTGCTGAGGATGTCATCTCCCTTTCATACCCCCTGCTGTCATTCATCACCTTCAGGGATGGCTTCTCTTTCCGTTTGTTCAGTATCATTGATCTTTTACCTAACTTAGGTGTTTATGTATTTTCTGGCTACCTGTCTTTGTGTTCTGTGTCACCTACTGCAATGCAAGAGTTTCATCCCGTCTCTTTAACCAAAAAAGTAATTTTTTGACTAGGATAATACTTCCTGTCTAATAGGCAGAGAGGCAGTAGGTGGTTAGGAGTACAGATTCTGGACCGAGAGTGGCGATACTTGAATCCTGGCTCTACCATTTCGCTGTGTTACCTTGGGTTAAGTCATATCACCCCATTGTGCCTTAGTTTCATCATCTCTAAAACAAGGTTAAAAACAATACCTAACTTATTGAGTTGTTACGAGGATTACATTAGCTAATATTTCTGGACACTTAGAAGAGTGGTTGGGATATATTAACTGCTCTATAAGAGTTTGTTAAATTGCAGACCAGAGGTATTCTTGGAAATCATTTAATGCTCACTGTCTTGTAGCTGCACACATATATTGAAACTTTTATGACATACTTGCTATATTCCTCTATGAGGACTTAGCTGTGAAGGTTTAGTTTTCTTATGACAAAGATTTGTAAAAAAGTTGGGGGAATAGGGTCCACCAAAAAATTTTTACTTCCTATGTGCAGCCCAAACTGAATCCCTCTCTGTAGGGGACCAAGAAGAATGTATGAGGAGCATGGACCTAGGATAGACATACCAAGTCTTTTCCTGTGCATGACATTCGGTCCTCTGGTTCCCTCATACTGGGGCTATCAGTCCTAAAAATCATTTTTTCTCCTAAATTCTCTTAATTCTTGCCTCTAGTGATGTGTTCCGTTCCAAGAATTTCCTTCCACATTTTGGAAAAATGCTGGAGAATATTTTCATGCCAGTGTTTGAGGCCACCATCAACCCCCAGGCTGACCCAGAACTCAGTGTCTTCCTCAAGCATGTAAGCATGACCCTTCAGGCCTTCATACTGCTGCTCATGAACCAACCTCCCTACCTGGTCATGACGAATTCTTGGTGCTTATCTCTTTATGTTTGGTCTGTGCCTTTGGACCTGAAAATTTGTGTGAGGACTGGGAACCTGCAGTTGGACTGAACCCATTGCATGACTCACTTTTCCTAACAGATCACTGGCTTTGACAGTGTGGATGATGAGTCCAAACACAGTGGCCACATGTTCTCCTCCAAGAGTCCCAAGCCCCAAGAGTGGACATTGGAAAAGAATCCATCTTACACTTACTATGCCTACTACATGTATGCAAACATCATGGTGCTCAACAGCCTGAGAAAGTAAGCAAGAGAGAACTGGAGCTAGGAGGGTCTATTTGACACAGCTCTTTCCACATATATTGGCACTAAAGGTGGTCAAGGGTCTTATGCATCACTGTGATGGTTCCAACTGGCCCAAATCAGAAATTTCCTTCTCTTAACTTTTTTCTTCAGTTTATTTACTTAGGGGCAGAGATTGATATTTTGATGCTTTCAATAACTTTCACAGTTCATTTTTTTGGGGGGGAAGTTTAGGAATTTATACTAATCATTGTGTAATTAATTATAACACTTCATATATTTTACCCTTCTTGATATATTTGGGTAAGGAATAAGTAGAGGAATATTATACTGGGGTTTTCTGGAAACATTTCTCCCTTAAAGTTTGAATAGAATAGAATATAATAAATGATGAGATGTTGATATTTGTAAATTTCCTGTTGAGACTGAAGGTATTTCCATCCAGGCAATCAACACTTGATTTACTTCCTTACCCCTCTATCCTCTGCTGCCTCTTTTTAGAAACTTTGTATTTAGGAAGAGTTAAGATTATGATTTGGGACTGTTTTGCTGAATCCTTTGGACGGCTTACTTCCTTCCAGAGTGTTCATTTTTCTACTGAATTTTCTTGTGAATCACTCCATACTCAGAACCTGTGATTCCAATAGCAGTTCTATTTCCCCAGGGAACGAGGCATGAATACGTTTCTGTTCCGACCTCACTGTGGGGAAGCTGGAGCCCTCACCCATCTCATGACAGCATTCATGACAGCAGATAATATATCTCATGGCCTAAATTTAAAAAAGGTGAGTTGGAAGCTCTCTTCTTAATTTTTACATTGGAGCTAGAGGAATCTTTTTTCCCTTAGCCAACCATACTGTCACAAGTCATTATCGACACTGGAATCATATTCAAGTAGAGCATAAAAGATTTTTTAGTTTAGTGCAGTTCATTCTACAGAGAGAAGTAAAGGGACTTGTTCAAGATTACCTTGCTAGTTGCTGTTAGAGATATGTTAACACAGATCTCCTGACTTCTAGCTTAGAATCCTGACAAGGGTAATAATTCAGAGATGGCCTGGCTTTCCTTAAGCTAGTTTTTGCCAGATTTCTTGTTATAGCATGCTTCAAGATGTTTTTTGTGAGAGTCAGAACTTTCTTGTAGAGAAAGGGGGAAAAAAAGAATGTTTCAAGGCAAAGTCTTTTGCCTGAGACAGACCATCTAACGTAGGCAATTATAGATTGAATAAACAATCTGGTTTGACTCACTGCTTCTGAAAATTAATGTATCCTAAATACATTTATCCCAAATAGCATTTACATTGAAAAACTCCTAAATTCTCCTTACTAAGGGACTTGAAGAACAAGTGATAATTTTGTTGAAAGCTGAAGCTTAAGGTAGATCATGAGATTGTAGTGTTTCTAGTTTGTATTTCTTTTTCAACATCTTTACGTATTTTTTCACTTTTCTTTTTCAGAGTCCCGTGTTACAGTACTTGTTTTTCTTAGCCCAGATTCCCATCGCCATGTCACCACTAAGTAACAATAGCCTATTTCTAGAGTATGCCAAAAATCCTTTTTTGAATTTCCTTCAGAAAGGGCTAATGATCTCACTGTCCACAGATGACCCAATGCAATTCCATTTTACCAAGGTATAGTATGGACTTGCGCAATACAAGTGTATTTTGCTGGACTGTTGTTTCCCATCCAGAATTTGAAAGTCAAATAAAGGTATTTCATTATTTTCTTTTGTGCAGGATACATATTATTTATTAATTCATTCCTCCTTTTTCCTCATTTAATAATTAACTGCAGGAGCCCCTAATGGAAGAATATGCTATTGCTGCACAAGTCTTCAAGCTGAGCACCTGTGATATGTGCGAAGTGGCAAGGAACAGTGTCTTGCAGTGTGGAATTTCTCATGAGGTAGACCTGTCCTCAAATGGCTTCCCTTCTGAGTATAGGGTCTGCTAACTTGAATACCGAAAAAGTAGTTGGGAAACACATGTGGAAAAATTGGCCCACGAATCACATGCAGTTACTATGGACAAGGACTAGAAGGGATTATTCTATCTCTTTGCCTATGCCTTTTGGGCAAGGGAAGTAAAATACACTTGATTTCTCAGCAGACTGTGAACACTGAGGCACTAGATGAGTGCTTTTAATGGTTTATTATTATTATTCTTTTGTCAGTGGCTAACATAAGGAAGGAATTTTTGTAAAGAATGCAATTATTGTCTATACCAGTGTGAAAAGAGACAACAATAATTCTGCATCCTTTTCTCTTATAGGAGAAAGTAAAGTTTCTGGGCGACAATTACCTTGAGGAAGGCCCTGCTGGAAATGATATCCGGAGGACAAACGTAGCCCAAATCCGCATGGCCTATCGCTATGAAACCTGGTGTTATGAACTCAATTTAATTGCTGAGGGTCTTAAATCAACAGAATAAAAAAAAAAATAAACCAAATAATAATATGAGTGAGAATTTCATTGTAGAGTTTGAATAATAATAGTTACCTGTTAATTGAGTCCCTACTATAAACCAAGGACAATATTAGATGTTCCACTGATATTATTTCATTTAATCCTTCTCACAACCTTTATAAAGTAGACATTATTATCTCCATTTTGGGGAAATTAGTACACTAAAGCTAATAAGGTTAATAACCTGCACAAGGATATACCTGGTGAAGGGTAGCAGTGGGAATGTAGGTTTCTCTGACTGTAGTCTCTATGACTTTCAGGCAAAATATCTAATAAAGCTGGGCAAAAATACAAGCAAATGACTTTTTGGGAGATAGGCTTCTGGTTTATAGAATGAAATTTGCTTAAGGCACTTAGAACCATTAAAAAGTCCTTTGACAAGGTATAAGTGAATAGTGGCTTTTTTAGACAAAACCAGAGGGTGTGCCTTAATATAAAAAATCAGTACTTCTGAGTTAGTATACTCAGGGAGAATTTATCTTACAAAAGGATTCTTAGCTTTAAGGATGTAATTGACAATAAGATTATAGTGAGCTAAACTGGTACATTTTAAATGATTTTGCTTACCAAAGTAAAATGCACATATAACTTTTAAGAAGCATGCATATTACTCAAGGTCAGGTGAAATTCCAAATGGGCAGATGATACTTCCACACATACAACTGTGTTGGCATCTAGTGGCTGGGCTGACATTTCATTCAATTTACTCAATAAACAATTATTGATCAAATAGCTAAATTATCAGGTACTATTCTAAATACCAAAGGTATACAGAATAAGACTTCATTCCTATCCTCTAGTTGTCCTCAGCATGAAGTTACAGTGTGGCTATAAGTAAAAAAGAGAATTTTGTGAGATGTCTTCAAAAGTTATGAACTTTTTTCTTTTTTATGAGACAGGGTCTTGCTCTGTCACCCAGGCTGGAGTGCAGTGCAGTGGTGTAATCACAGTTCACTGCAGCCTTGGCCTCCCAGGCTCAGGTGATCCTCTTACCTCAGGCTTCCGAGTAGCCAGGACTACAGGCACATGTCACCACACCTGGCTAATTTTTTAATCTTTTGTAGAGACACGGTTTCACCATGTTGCCCCGGCTGGTCTCAAACTCCGAGGCTCAAATGATCCACGTGCCTTGGCCTCCCAAAGTACTGGGATTATAGGCATGAGCCACTGCGCCCAGCCTGAACTTTCAAATGGAAAAAAAATTGAAAGCAAATTCCTGCATGTTTCTATATTCTATACAGGCAGCCATAAGCATAGGTGTAACCCTGACGGCATGTTTGTACTAGCTCTGGTGTAAGAATCTCTTCCTGATTTCTTAAGTTGAAGTTTTGTTTGTTGAGTATTTGTAAACCCTTTAAAGAACCAGATTTTATTTTACCTTGGCCTCCTCCTCATCAAAATAGTACAAATTGCTACATTAAACACTGTATTCTCAGACTTCAGAGGGCATGAACTACCATTATGTATATCTCCATCTTACCCATGAGAGGGCAGTACAATACATACATGTGAATTCATTTATTACATCTATAAATTTGGTTTCATATGTGATACTTGGAATTCAACCTGCCTCATTTTGCCAAATAATCTTCCTGAATGCAGAGGACAAAAAATACATTTCTGGGCTGGGTGCAGTGGCTCGTGTCTGTAATCCCAGCACTTTGGGAGGCTGAGGCAGGAGGATTGCTTGAGCTCAGGAGTTGGAGACCACCCTGGGCAACATAGTGAGACCCTGTCTCTACAAAAAAATAAAAACATTAGCCAGGGGTGGTGGTGCATGCTTATAGTACTAGCTACTTGGGAGGCTGAGGTGGGAGGATTCTTTGAGCCTAGGAGGTTGAGGCTTCAAGTGAGCTATGATTGGGCCACTGCACTCCAGTGTGAGTGACACACAGAGACCCTGTCTCAATAAATAAATAAAAAGATACGTTAGATAAGATTTTTTTTTTTTTTTTTTTTTTTGGTGGGGGAAGCCCATAAAGATCAGTGTTCAAAATTTACTACAAATAGTATCCACATTTATTTCCTAATTGGGACATGATTTTTTTTAAGTATGTCATTACTTTTTCCCCCCATCATGGAATGTAATTTCTGTTTTACTGTCTACAGGTCATAGTTTCACAGCTGTTTGGGATATGCTGCCTTTATTGTTTGGGTTAAGTTTGCTTGTGACAGTCATCTGTGATACGTAACTAAACACCTCTCTTTCTGGTAGTCTTCTATTTTGGTGCCTCTGTGTGAACAAATGTAGGAAGAGTTTGGTCACCAGACCCAAGAGGCTCTGGCTGGGTGGGGTGGGGTGGGGTGGGGCGGGGCGAGGCGAGGTGGGGTGGTTAGCGAGTGCCTGGGAAACAGGCTCAACAGATCCTTGTCCCGCAGCCTCGGTGAAACTGGGTTACAGCTTGCAGTAGGCACAACGCCATGCACATACCTGAGTAAGAGCGTGTTGCAGGCGGAGCGCTTAGGCATGTGTGTCTCAACAGGGCGTGGGGGCTGACCTCACGCACTGGGAGTATCAAGGCACCCCTGTTCTGAGATTCCAAGCCTGAGGTGCTGCGAGAGTTATTTGCTTCTCTTGACGTTTCAAATTGGCACCGTAGTGCAATTGTTTGCCCACTGAGGTCAGCCTAGGAAAGAATGCTTGGATTCCCTGATTAAGCCAGGCTTTATCTTGTTGAGTAGTTGTGAAGAGTAAACCTTCACATAAAGCGTAGGACCGTCGCCGTGGGCCCGATGCGACGGCAAGCGAAGGCGATGGAGCTCTGGCTCGAGGGCTCGGCCGGACGACGGTGGCACCGATCGCCCGCCTGCTGGAACTGCAGTGACCGAGGTCCTGGCAAGGTTCTGGCCATTCAGTGGACTTGAGGTGTGGAAGTTCCTCGCACCGCCGGCCGGGGCGGTGTTAGGGGCGGGCGTGGCGGGAGGGGTGGGAATAGAAGCCAATAAGAACTGAGTCTTGCCAAACCGGGCGGGGCTAGGGGTGGGGCTCTAGCCGGGGCGGAGCCTTTGGCAAGGCTTGCGGGGGCGGGACGGAGCGGACCCGAGTGAGACCTAGGAGACTAGCCTGGCCACAGAGACAGCGTTGAGGTCCAGACAGGTAGGAGTCGGGGTCATTCGGTGCGGGGTCTCAAGTCGCAGGGGCTTGGGACTCTCGGGGCGGTTGGCATCACCCCTCTGGGCGTCGGGCGCGGAGCTGAGGCGCCGCGGTTTAGTCCGCGGAAGGTGCGAGCCGGGCTGGCGGAGGTGGAGTCTCCGAGTCCCGCTGTCTCGGCACCTCCCCGGTCCGGAGGAGCAACCGGGTGTTGGGCCCAGCTTTGGGACGTGTACTCGTGGCCGCACGGGTTGCGGCGGAGCCTGGCTGAGGACCTCCTCGCTCACCTCAGGGGCTTGGGGACCCCTAGGCGGGGCGCCGCGCTCTGCTGGGGAAGAGGGAGGGAGCGCCCCACAGCCCGGGGAAAGGCGGGCTTTCTCCAAGATTAGCTAGTGAGCTTGAACTTCGACATGCTGGGACGATCCACTTCCAAACAATTTTTTGCTTTTTTTTTTTTTGGTGTTTTGATTCTTAACAGCATCTAATAAGCACAATACCGAAAGTTGTCAAGTATAATTTTAATTTAAAAATCTGACAATGGAACACCTAAGAGCATTTGAGTAACTAGTGCTGTATAGCAGTTGATGATTAGATTATGAGTCAAAAGGCTCAAGTCTAGGGCCAGAACCCACGGAACCAGATGTGATACCTCGGTCAAATTAACTTCCTGGGCCTCCGTTTCCGTAGCTATGAAACTGGTAAGTTCATGCCTATGGGCATTCTCAGGGCCAAGTGAGATGAGTGAGAGTATTCTACAAATCTCAGATATTTGAATGTGCGTGTGGAATGTATATATTCTGTGAAGCAACTACTAAGGTACATAGTAGGCGCTTTACAAAACTTTACCCTAAAGCTAGTGATTCTCCTGCAGTGTTTTAGATAAAGTGATAGATCCTTGCTTACTGTGTAAATAAGTTGTTTAAACTTTTCCCACAAAGTCACCATTGTTTGAGTGTGTTCTATTTTTAAATGATTGATGAAATTTTCTAGAATAGCGCAGTGGTGTTATCTATACACTGCTGCTGAATCATTTACCACGAAGTCTGTAGCAATCAAATAATCTACTTCTTTGCCTTAGCTAAATAGTTGTAGTTAAAGATGCTTGCTAAAGTAAGCTGGGAATATTGCTCCAAATCAAGACTTTCATTTGTTTTTGTGAATTGACGGGCTGCTTATAGGAAGATTTAAATGTTCCAAAATATTGTTAATATATGTTTTTTTCATACAGTCTTTATTATAGACGTTTTTATTCTTTACTTTGGATATGTGTGCAAGGGATTTTAGGGGGGAGATGGGAAATACAAAAGAAAATGGCAGTTTTGTAACCCGTTTTGCTGGGGATACTTGTAGGCCTGTTCTGACTTTGTCAGGCAGAAACCAGGAAATGTAGTAATTATGTGTCTTGGTCTTTCATTAGTTGGTGTGTGTGTGTGTGCTGAATGTGGCAGTGCGTTTTTTAAATGCAGGAATAAAGGAAGAATATTCATTTTTCTTATTGACAATAAGCAGTTTTCTAAAGCTGGAAATTATATTGCGTTTAAATGATCTGTAGTGAGTCTTAAGTTATAGGCAAGATTTTTAGGCCACTGGATACCAAGATCAAATTAAATGAAGTAGTAGAGGGAAAGTTACTAGTGAATGTAATTTTTGTGTATGTTGCTTTAGAAGTTTTACTTAAACATGTTTCAACAATTCAGTGGAGGATGGGTCTTTTGAAACTACTTTAAAACATGAGTTTTAAACATGTACTCCATGTATAAATTTTTCTGTGATTTTACAATTTGTTGATCTTGGAAGTCTGAAACCTTACATTTACATTGTTTTTTGAGGGCCTACTATGCAATAGGCACAAGATTATATTTATGTAAGAGCAGTATGTAATTCTTTTCATCTAGGAGATTCCATTCTACCAAGTGAGCTAAAATAAGTACCGAAAAAACAAAAGCTGTTTTTAAAGCGGATGGTGACAATAACGACATCGACTAACATTCATTGATACCTACTCTGTGCCAGACAGTATTCTAAATTCTTTACATGTATTAGCTTATTTAATCCTCACAACAGCACCATAAGAGATGTTAATTATGATCATCTCATTAAGAGGCATAGAGAGGTTGAGTAACTTGCCCGTGATTAGACAACCTAGATAGCAAAGGTAGAATTCAAATCAGTCATACTCCAAGGACCTGGTTGTAACCTTTGCACTATACTGAGTTTCAAATTCTGTGAGTGAGATACAAATGACATCTAATAGGTATTTTAAAAGGAGGTCTATAAAAAACTATTTCAAAAAGAAGGAAAGAAAGAGGAAAAAATAAACTGGTATTGCAATATATAGATGAAGGCATGTCCAAGATACGATTTAATTACAGTTTGTGTGTAGGAACCCTTTTTTTTGTTGTTGCCAGTGAATGACATGGTGTTGATTCTAAGCTCTCAGTCCCTCAGTAACAACAGTTATGGCATTATCTTAACAATATGAGGTGCTTATTTTTCATTAAAAAGCACCTCATAACTTCTTTCATTAAGAAGTTAAAAATATCTGTTCTCAGACTGTAAGTTAAGTGTTAGATTCAAGAAAAGAAAATGCTTCCCTATCTTCAAGAAGCTTATAACCTGACATGTAAATAAGTCCCTACAATTTTCAGCATGGTAAGACCTGTAAAGAAGTATAGATTTATATATGTTTGAAGAGATGCAAGAAAAAAAAAAAGAAGTATAGATAGAGTTTAACCACTGATGAGGAAAAATCATTCTACATGTGGTAGGGAGGACAATTAGAGAGAAGATATTACATTTGGCTTTGAAGGATGAATAGGAGTTTGCTGAAACTGGATCAGGAAACAGGTGATATGAATAAAGAACAGGGATAAGTGTGAAAGTGTATGGTATGTTTGAGGAATGTGTTGTAGTCCATTGTCACTGAAGGCCAGGGTGTACAGAAATGGGTGGTTGGGCTAAAGGAGATGGTGCCTGGAAATAAGATGAAAAAAGAAAATTGCAAAGCTTCCTTGCTGATTGCATTAGGATCACTAAAATTGCTAGGTAATGTGGTATTTCACTTCCCTTCACTTGTAACGATGAAATGAGTAATTAGTTCAGTTTGGCAGAATGTTTCACTAAAAAATACGGTGTTAAAGGTGCTTTTAATACTTTGAAGTACAAGATACGTTATAAGACAACATTACAGACTTAGGTAAGTAAAAAGTTAAGATTTAGGGCCAGACGCGGTGGCTCATGCCTGTAATCGCAGCACTTTGGGAGGCCGAGGCAGGTGGATCAAGAGGTCAGGAGATCGGGACCATCCTGGTCAACAGGGTGAAACCCCGTCTGTACTAAAATACAAAAATTAGCCGGGTATGGTGGTGCATGCTTGTAATCCCAGCTACTCGGGAGGCTGAGGCAGGAGAATCACTTGAACCAGGGAGTCGGAGCTTGCGGTAAGCTGAGATCGTGCCACTGCACTCCAGCCTGGCAATCTGTCTCAAAAAAAAAAAAAAAAAAAAAAAAAAGTTATGATTCAGAAAAAGAGGGAAAAAAGTCTTCTGGTGCTAGGTCATGAAGAGCCAGAGTATCATGCCAAGGACTTTGGACTTGATTCTAAAGACAATGGGGAGCAGTGAAGGATTTTAGATATAGGTATTTAGGAAAGATAACCTGAAGATGGTTTGGAGGCTGGATTGGATGGAGAGAGACAAAAGGTAGGGAGATAAGTTAGGAGGCTATTGCTATTGAAATAGTCCAGATAAGAGAGGATAAGGGCCTGGAGTAGGAAAATAGTAATAGGGATGGAGAGGAGAGGATAGATAGTGAAGGTGTAGAATTTGACAGGGCTTTAAAATCAGTTGGCTCAGAAGGTGAACAGAAAAGTAAATGACTTGGTTTTTTACCTTGGAAAACTGTTTGGATGAAGGGTCTTGTTTTATTTTTTAATGTTGGAGGAAGATAATTGTTTCCATTTTGAACATGTTGAGTTTGAATTATCTTTGGAGATGTCAAGAGAGGATCTAGAGTCCAGAAGCCAGACTAAAATTGGTGATTCAGATTTCAGAGGTAACCAGTAAGTGTTAATTGAAACTGTAAGAGCAGATGAAATTGCTCAAGGGAGCATACAGAATTAGAAGAGAAGAGGGCCAAGAGGGCCAGAATTAGAAGAGAAGAGGGCCAAGAATAAGTGACTTGCTTTGTATAAGTAGAAGGGAGTATTTATGCTAATTTTGTTCTATAAATTATTATAAAGCAATGAAATGGGTTTTACTTGAAAGTTGAACAACTTTTACATCCAAATGAGTCCTGTTCTTTTAAAATTTCATTTGGGAGTCACTAATTTATTCCAGAAGTAGAGATGCTCCTCAATTTTCGATAGGGTTATGTCTGAAAAACCCATCATAAGTTGAAACTGTTGTTAGTCAGCATATGATAAACTTACGACGGGTTTATCCGAATGTAACCCTATCATAAGTTAAGGACGGTACTGAGCACATACAACTTTGGCATCATCATAAAGTTGAAAAATCATTAATTTAAAACATCAAGTCAGGGACTATCTATATTGCCCAAAGTATTATTGGAGCTTCTCTTTGTAAAAAGCTTTATAGCAAATTCACAGCTACACAAGAACATTGATCTTCTGGCTTTATTATGGAATTATTTTTCTGTCTTTTTATTTGTGTGGCACATATAACTTATTTACTTTTTTTTTTTTTTTCCAAGAGACAGGGTCTTGCTCGGCCACCCTGGCTGGAATACAGTGATGCAATCATAGCTCACTGTAGCCTGGACCTCTTGGGCTCAAGGGATCCTCCTGCTTCAGTCTCCTGAGAAACTAGGACTACAGGCATGCACCACCACCCCCTGCTAGTTTTTGTTTTTTATTTTATTTTTCTTGAGACAGAGTCTTGCTTTGTTGCCCAGGCTGGAGTGCGGTGGCGTGATCTCAGCTCACTGCAACCTCTGCCTCCCAGGTTCAAGTGATTCTCCTGTCTCAGCCTCCCAAGTAGCTGGGACTACAGGCGCACACCACTACGCCTGGGTAATTTTTGTACTCTTTAGTAGAGATGGGGTTTCACCGTATTGATCAGGCTGGTCTCGAGCTCCTGACCTCAGGTTATCCACCCACCTTGGTGTCCCAAAGTGCTGGGATTACAGGCGTGAGCCACCGCACCTGGCCTGACCCCCTGCTAATTAAAAAACAGTTTTTTTGCCCAGGCACAGCGGCTCATGCGTGTAATCCTAGCACTTTGGGAGGCCGAGGCGGTGGGTCACTTGAGTCAGGGGTTTGAGACCCGCCTGGCCGACATGGTGAAATCCCATCTCTACTAAAAATACAAAAATTAGCTGGATGTGTTGATGCATGTCTGTAATCCCAGCTACTTGGGAGGCTGAGGCAGGAGAATCACTTGAACCTGGGAGGTGGAGGTTGCAGTGAGATGAGATTGCGTGATTCCACTTCAGCCTGAGAGACAAGAGTGAAACTCTATCTCAAAAAAAATTTAAATAAATAAATATTTTTCTTTTGTAGAGGTGGGATTTCACTGTGTTGCCCAGGCTGATCTTAAACTCCTGGGCCTAAGCACTCCTTCTGCCACAGCCTACCCGAGTGCTAGGATTACAGGCATGAGCTACTGTGCCCAGCTTTTTTTTTTTTTTTTTTTTTACCATCAATCAAAGCTTTAAAAGCATATTCCTATCCCAACACTGGATCTTTAGTTCTTGGAAATCATAGACAGAGCTTAAAAAACAACGAAAGACTGTGTCCCCATGCCTGTAATCAGCACGTTGGGAGGCCAAGATGGGAGGATCGCTTGAGCCCAGGAGTTCTAGACCAGCCTGGGCAACATAAGGAGACCTCGTCTCTACAAAAAATTTTTAAAATTAGCCGGACATGGTGGGACATGCCTGTGGTTCCAGCTGCTTGGGAGGCTGAGGTGGGAGAATTGCTAGAACCCGGGAGGCAGAGGTTGCAGTGAGCCGAGATCCTGCCATTGCACTCCAGCTTGGGTGACAAGACAGGAAAAAAAAAAAAAGACAGAATAACTATATGGTCTTCTAAGGCAAGGGTTAGCAAATATTCTGTAAAGGGCTAGATAGCAAATATTAATATTTGTGTGCCATACGGTCTCTGTCACAACTACCCAATTCTGCCAAAAAGCAGCCGTAGACAACACTTAAATGAGTAAGCATGAACTGTGTTCCAATAAATCTTTATTTATGGACACTGAAATTTGAATTTCATATAATTTTCACATCACAAAATGTTATACTTATTTGATTTTTGCCCCTAACCATTGAAAAATGTAAAAACCACTCTTAACTCAAGAGGCCTTGCAAAAACAGGCAGTGGGCCGGATCTGGCCCACAGGTAGGCCATAGTCTGCCAACCCTAAGGGATCTTCTTTGAAATACTTAAATTCGTAAGCTTGGTTTAGAAAAAAATCATGGTTCTTCGAAATTATACCTCCTGTTTTTAAATTCTAGTACATTTCTTAAAATAATTAAAACATTTTCATTCATCTTCCATTTCTCATTTAAATGGAAAATACTCCCTTTACTCATTTGGAACCTGAGATACAGAGAAATAGATTAACTTGTAGAGTCAGAATAAAGAAGTATGTTTGAAAAATATTTTTTGATATTCAATATTCTTTACTGAATCAATAAAACATTGATCTTTTTGCTTCGGTGAAAGTGGGGACATTGAAGCCTGGGTGAAATAAAAGACTTGAAGGGGTGTTCTTCACTGGTTCCCAGAGGATTAGACAGGATGGAATTTTTTTCTCTTTTTCTTCTTTGCCCTGAATGAATAATTTTTATCCTAAAGATAAGAAAACATGACAATGTCTCCACTTTATAAGCAGTATAGCAAATTTTAAGACTGAAGGATTAAGTAAATGATGGTAAGAGAAGAAAATTTAAAGGACTGACGTTTTCACATCTATCCCTGGTGTTTACCTTTTCCTTTTCCCTTTTCCTTCTTCCTTCTTCCCTCTTCCCTTCCCTTTTCTTTTCTTGGTCTTTCTCTGTCATCCAGGCTGGAGTGCAGTGGCACTCCAGTTTACTGCAGCCTCCAATCCCTGGGCTCACGCGATCCCTCCACCTCAGCCTCCCAGTTAGCTGGCACTACAGGTGCACGCCACCCAGACTTTCTAATTTTTTTTTTTTTTTTTTTTTTTGAGACAGAGTCTCGCGCTGTGTCACCCAGGCTGGAGTGCAGTGGCGTGATCTCGGCTCACTGCAAGCTCCGCCTCCCAGGTTCAGGCCATTCTCCTGCCTCAGCCTCCGAGTAGCTGGGACTACAGGCGCCCGCCACCACGCCCGGCTAGTTTTTTGTATTTTTAGTAGAGACGGGGTTTCACCATGTTAGCCAGGATGGTCTCGATCTCCTGACCTCGTGATCCACCCGCCTCGGCCTCCCAAAGTGCTGGGATTACAGGCTTGAGCCACCGCGCCCGGCCCAGACTTTCTAATTTTTAAAAAAACTTTCTGTAGAGATGGAGTCTTGATACATTATCTAGGCTGAGCTTGAACTCCTGGCCTCGGGATCCTCCCATCTCAGCCTCCCGAAGTGCTGGGATTACAAGTATGAAGCCATTATGCCTGGCCCCTGTTTTTGAGGAAGAAACTCAAGATTTTTTTTTTTTTTTTCTTATGAATCTTAGACTTCTGGTTAGTGGCGTGAAAATAGAGTTTTTAGCATTCAGTTCAGGCAATATTAATCCATTTATATTACTTAAAGGTTACTTATGCTCTACTTTTTAAAGTTAAATTTCTAACTTTCATAGTTTTCATGGCAGTGATATTTACAACAAAGGATATGGAGAGAAATTATTTGTTTTCCTTCAAGTTTGAATTCATAGAAATGACATGTTTGCGGATTTTTTATTTGGATGTTAAAATTCAGGACAGATTGGTGGGGGAGAGAGAGAGTTATTTTTGCTGCTGCTTAAAAGGGATTTGCATTTTTCTCTGTCTTTTCTTCTGTTGGAGTGAAAAAACAAAATCTCCCAGCTGTGTGGGATGTGTTTGAATTGGTTACTTAGCAATGTAAAGCATAATTTTGTATTTAAATATTTATCTGTACTCTTTGATATTCTGATTAAATAAGGGTCTATTAAGGCTGTAATAATAGAGCCTTCTGTGAGGAAATGACATAGCCTGCTGCACAACAGTATTTACTGAAAATTTCCTTTTCCCTGGGCCCTATTTAAACTATAAGGGGTAACTTGGAACAAAAGAGGAAAATTATGTGAATTAGAGTGATGGTCAGTTGAATCATGAGTGTAATGTGATAGCTATCGTTGTATAGTTATATTGACATAAATCAGGATTAAGCAAAGTGTAGGAGACTTTTATCTGCTGTTGTTAAAAATGGTGAGTTGTTGAACCAAATTTTATTTTTGAACTTTGCGTTCGTCAAGTGTGATATTTTCAAGAGTCTAGTGATAATTGTATTTTTAAATCAAACTAGATCAATTTGCCTTTCAAATTTGTTGTTTCATTATTAGAGGAAAAAAACAAAGTAAAAAATACAGAAGTAGGTGCAATAACTGGATCTGGAAGAACAAAACTGTTGAGGGAAATGGTCACCTGAGAAAAAGTATAATACTTTGAATGAAGATTATTTAAAATATGGCTTTATCAAATGGGCAAAATCTGAGTAAAATGACAGACCCATGTCTTCATATAATGTTGCAAATGAAAATTTAAAATCCTTAAAATTAAAAAGATTCTTGGAAACATAGCATACTGGACTTTTAAATAAGCCCTTCAAATGTTTTCAAAGAAATAAAAAGAGATAAAGTTATCTCAGTTTCCTATTTATTCAAGGATCATTCCTGAGAAAGATTATTGTCTCATTTAGTTGTATATCAGTGGCATAAGGGAAAAATGACTACACATCTCTTGAAAAAAGTATTCATCTAGAATTCATGGATATTGTGCTCATGATTTTTGACACTAAATGAGCTGGAAATTAAAAATTATACTTCTTAGTGATGACATATCTCTATTCTTTACCATTGTGGGACATTTCAGCAGTACTTGTAAGATGGTTAGAGTCTGGTACAGATTTTGCAGTCCAAATCGATGGAGTTGCTGATATCATTAAGTTGTACTGTGCTTTTAGGTAGTGAAGATAATAAGGAGGATTTTCTTGTGTTGTTTAAATTTAACCACAGCTGTATGGGCATATTTACAGAATTTTAAAAAATAAATTGTTGATCCTCAGAAATTAAACTGGGAAAAAACTATTAATTATGAGCAATTGAATAGCAAATGTGATTAGAAAATATAAAGCAGTTATTTTAAGCATTGTTTGAAGCTACTACTAACAGTGTTCCCTCCCCCTTGTCCAGCCTCCCATGCAAGTCTCACACTTGTGTTTTAGTGAGTATCTCCTCAAAGCACCTTCCAGCACTCAAGGGGAGGGAGGGAATTAGAGACAAACTTACAGCCAGTAGTCAAAACAATACAGCTGAAAGTATAGACATCCTCCTGCTTTCTTCTGACTGTCCAGGGCAGCAGGAAAGCTCCTTGGAGCTTTACCTCCAGCAAAAACAATAAGCTGGGTGTGGGTGAACATACTGCCCAGCAAGTCACTGCTGGGCTCCATTTCTGTCCTGTTTGTTCTAAGGGCTAAGAGTGCTGTTTGAAACTGCTGCTTTATATATTGCAAAGCTTTGGAATGCACAGAAAACTTTCTGAATCTCATGAATATATTGAAAGTTGTTAATTATATTAAAGGAAGCTTGCTGAGTAACCAACGTTTAAAATATTTTATTGAGAGTTAACTGTAGCTATTTACTATATCGTAATGGAGTTTGATAGTTGAGATAAGGAGCTAAGCAGATTTTATGAATCCAGAATTTTTCTAGTTGAGAGTCAATCTTGGTCAGGCATGGTGGCTCATGCCTTTAATCCCAGCATTTGGAAGGCCAAAGCAGGAGTACCACTTGAGCCCATGAGTTTGAGACCAGCCTAGGCAACATGGCGAAACCCAGTCTTTACTAAAAATACAAGAAATTAGCTAGGCGTGGTGATGTGTGCCTGTGGTCCTAGCTACCCGGGAGACTGAGGTAGAAGGATCGCCGAAGCCCAAAGAGTGAGGCTGCAGTGAGCTGCAATTATGCCACTGCAGTCCCTCCTGGGCAACAGGATGAGACTTTGTCAAAAAAAAAAAAAAAAAGAGAGCGAGAGAGGGAAAGGAAGGAAGGAAGAGAGGGAGGGGAAGGGAGGGGAGGGGAGGGAGGGAGGGGAGGGGAGGAGGGAGAGTAAGAAAGAATCTCATTGGGCAGATATTTTTCAATATTTTAGAATAACAAAATTTGCAAATTTGCTGCTTTTGGTGGTCTAGTGAACTACCTTTGAAGCTATATGCTGAAGGATTCCAAAAGACAAGACATTGTTATGGCAAATGACACTTGGTACTATTGTCTATATCTGGCTACTGTATCTTTCAAGCATCACTACTGCACCTTTGTTTATGAGACAGAGTCTAGCTCTATAGCTCAGGCTGGAGTGCAGTGGTGGGATCTCCACTCACTGCAACCTCTGCCTCCTGGGTTCAAGCGATTCTCCTGCCTCAGCTTCCCAAGTAGCTTGGATTACAGGCACCGGCCGCCATGCCTGGCTAATTTTTTGTATTTTTAGTAGAGACAAGGTTTCGCCGTGTTGACCGGGCTGGTCTCGAACTCCTGACCACAAGTGATCCACCCGCCTCTACCACCCAAAGTGCTGGGATTATAGGCGTGAGTCACCGCGTCTGGCCACTACTGCATCTTGAACATGGCATTATCAGTAAAGAAAGTTTGACCAAAATAAAATGTAGAGATATTGTTAGTTCTTATTACTATTACCAGACTTTTAGTTGTTATTTTCCTGAAGAGAAACCTGAAACATTAAAGAAAAATATTTGACCAAGAGATTCGTTTGTGCCCCATCACATCAATACACTTGATCTTAGCCAAAAGACTGAGAAGCAATGCATCACATCAATAATTGAGTTTAATGTGCACTCCAAAAAGAGAATGAATTCTTGCAGCTTAGTTCTTCATTTACTTTGAAGAATGATTAATTGGCATTGCTTATCATCATTTAAACAGTTTTAAAAATAGAGGCAGGGTCTCACTATGTTGCTCAGACTGGTCTTGAACTTCTGGGCTCAAGCAATCCTCTGCCTCAGTTATCATTTTGTATTAAGACAAAGTAACTGTTGCAAAGTAGTACTGCCATTCTTTCGCCCCTCTTGTGAGCTGTAGCACCTTTCTTCCATCAGACTTTCTCCTCCCTCTTCTGTGTATTTATTTTATCTTTCATTATTTTTTGCTGCAGTTTTAAAAAATATCGATTTTCCCCAACTTTAAAATGTTTCATTTGTAGTTGTGTCTCCTTTTTGTTTTTATTATCCCTCTTATTGAGTTTCAAATAAATGTTGTATTCATACTTTGTCCATTTCCTCACTAATTTTCTTTTTAATTTTGGCTGTTATGTGCCTTCACCATCCTTTAGAAACCATTTATTTAATGCCCTCTTAGCAAATGCAAGGATCCTTTCTCAGTCTTTATTCTCCTTACTTGTATGACACTGGTTTGCATCTTTCTTTTCTTTTTAGAATTTTTTTCTTCTCGTGATACTATCCTGGTTTTGTTACCCCTCACCAGCCTTTCTCCCACTCTTTATCTGACGCTCTCTTTTCTTCTCATCTATGGTCCCTAATCATGATGAATGTTCTCAAAGGTTTTTTTCATAACTCTTTGAAAACTCTCTGCTTAGGGAACCTGTGTATTCTTGCACCTTTCCCCCCCACACTTCCTATTTTAAACCTTCCTTCTCCTAAAACCTTTGGTTTTTGTATCTCTCACTTTACTCTCAGCAGATAACCGTGGCTGTTAAAATAGAAAATAGAACCCATCAGATGGAAAGTTCATCAGTGTATTAGCCGCTAAACCTGGAAATTTACCCGCACTCTTATCTTTCTTTTATCATTTACCTTCTGTTCCCGTGGAAGACCTGTCCGTCTTCCTGGCAGATGCTGATAATCCTTCCAGGTCCTGTTGGAGGCCCATGCTCTCTCTCCTTCTTGAGGTCTTTGCTTTACACCCTTGTTTCTTTTCTTACCTCCTCTTTAGCAACTCTTTCCCACTGTATTTAAACAAGATTAAACTTGTTTAGGAAACAAATTTAGAAAGCTTTCCTAGACTTCACGTTCCTGTCCAGCTCCACTCTATTGTCCACTTGCCTACTTGGATAAACTCCTTGAATGGATTGTCTACAGTTGATATTTGCATTCTTTTTTTCTCATCCAATTCTCAATTCACTTATTTTCCTTCAGCCTCCTCCATGCCACGGAACCTGCTCTTGTCCAAGTCCTAATGACCAACAGACACTCCAGTTTTTAATCTTACTTGACCTTTTGACAATGTATCTGTCATTATTGACCACTCTTTCCTTCTTGATAAAGTCTCTTCCTTTGGCTTCCATGATTCCACACATTGATAGTATTTCTACCATCTTTTGTCTACTTTCATGACCATATGTGATACATGAGGACTTACCTAAAATGTTTGAGAACTGACTTATTCTTGATTACCAATGTTTTGGAGTTTATAAAGCTTAATTCCAACAAAACATGATGATGTATAAAAATAATCTTAAAAAATAACATATGATAATAGAGTAATAAAGTAAAAATAAATATGGTATGGTAAGAAACAAACAAACGAAAGAAACAAATGAGTTTGAAAAGTTGACATGGAAACCACAGTGAGATGCTACTACATACCAGAATGGATAAAATTAAAAAGACTCACAATTCCAGTGTGACTGAGGAGTGACTGCAACCACTTACATTGCTGACGAGAGTGTAAATTAGTACAGCCTCTTTGGAAAACTCTGGCAGTGTCCACTTAAGTTAAACATATGCCTACTTGGCCAGGTGCGGTGGCTCAGGCCTATAATCCCATCACTTTGGGAGGCCAGATCACTTGAGGTCAGGAGTTCGAGACCAGCCTGGCCAACATGGGGAAGCCGCATCTCTACAAAAGCTAGCCAGGTGTGGTGGCATGCACCTGTAGTCCCAGCTACTCAGGAGGCTGGGGCAGGATAATTGCTTGAACCCAAGAGGTGGAGGTTGCAGTGAGCCAAGATTGCACCACTGCACTCCAGCCTGGGCAACAGAGTGAGACTACATCTCAAAAACAAAAACAAATAAAACCCAAAAACATATGCCTATTCTATAACCCAGCAATTCTACTCCTAGATGATACCCAAGAGAAGTGTGATTGTGTCTATCAAGATACATATAAGAATGTTTAGGCCGGGTGTGGTGGCTCATGCCTATAATCCCAGCAGTTTGAGAGGCTGAGGCGGGCAGACAAGGTCAGGAAATCGAGACCATCCTGGCCAACATGGTGAAAGCCCGTCTCTACTAAAAATACAAAAAAATGAGCTGGGCATGGTGATGTGCGCCTGTAGTCCCAGCTACTTGAGAGACTGAGGCAGGAGAATCGCTTGAACCTGGGAGGCAGAGGTTGCAGTGAGCCAAGATCACACCACTGCACTCCGACTGAGCGAGCCTCTGTCTTAAAAAAAAAAAAAAAAAGGATGTTTATAACAGGCTGAACACAGTGGCTCACTTCTGTAATCCCAGCACTTTGGGAGCCTGAAACAGGAGGATCGCTTGAGGCCAGGAGTTTGCGACCAGCTTGGACAACATAGTAAGACCCCATTTCTACAAAAAAAGTTTTTAAACAATTAGCCAGGCATGGTGGCACACACCTGTGGTCCCAGATACTTGGGAAGCTGAGGTGGGAGGATCACTTTAAGCCCAGATGGCTGAGTTGGCTGTGAGCCTTAATTGTACCATCGCACTCCAGCCTGGATGACAGAGCAAGACCCCATCTCTGAAAAAAAAAAAAGAAAAAAAATTGTTTGGAACGACTTCATAATAACCAAAACCTGGAAACAGTTTGCATATTAGTCAACAGGAGAATGGATAAATAGATATTGGCATTACCATTAAATGAAGTACTATACAGAAACAAAGAAGAAAAACTGACTGCTATATACAACAACATGAATGACATATATATTTTATGTTGTTGGTTTTGTTTTGTTTTGTTTTGTTTTGTTTTGAGACAGAGTCTTGAGTCTTGCTATGTTACCCAGGCTGGAGTGCAGTGGCGCGACCTTGGCTCACTGCAGCCTCCACCTCCCAGGTTCAAGCAATTCTCCTGCCTCAGCCTCCCAAGTACCTGAGACTACAGATGGTTGCCACCACACCCAGCTAATGCCCTTACTGTGTTTTACATGGCACTGTGAGGGATATGAGATGTATTTAATAACCATGTTACTGCAGTTTTACTTTTGTTGCTCTTTTATTGTCAAATGAGTTAAAATATGCAAAGAATATATAATTTTGGAATCTCTTCTGAAAATTTGAGAAATACATCTTCTGGCTTTTAAGCTTTAGAATGAAATAGAAAGTTACATCGTACAATTGTTATGAATGTGTGTTTTTTAAGGAAGTCTGTTATGTCTGCAGTCTGAAATTCCTGAAAATTGCATCTTTTTTTTTTTTTTTTTAAGACAGACTTTCACTCTTATTGCCCAGGTTGGCGTGCAATGGCACGATCTCAGCCCACTGCAACCTCCACCTCCTGGGTTCAATTCTCCTGCCTAAGTCTCCTGAGTAGCTGGGATTACAGGCGTGCACCACCATGCCCGGCTAATTTTTTGTATTTTTAGTAGGAACAGGGTTTCACCATGTTAGCCAGGCTGGTCTCGAACCCCTCACCTCAGATGATCCACCCATCTCGGCCTCCCAAAGTGCTGGGATTACAAGGCATGAGCCGCAGAGCCTGGCCAAAATTGCATCTTTTTGTGTAACTCTGAATTAAAAAAAGCAGGATACAATATATACACTGTAATTGCATCTGTATAAAAATGTGCTTAAAAAACAGGAGATATACCAAAATGTTTCAGTGACCATGTTGGAGGTAGTAGACTTACAGGTATTTTTCTCCTGTTTTCTCTGTTTTCAAAATTTCTAAAAAGTAGTAGTATTACTAGTAGTATTACTTTGTGACTTTTAAAACTTTTTTTATTGCTTCTTTTTAGCTTTTGGAAAATTTCTTCAACCTTTGAATACTTTAGTAATGATTTTGCTGCCTTTATTTTCCAGTGTCTTGCTAAGAGCTTACCAAGTTTGAATTTGTGGTTTAAAAACTAGGTTTTATTGGCCAGGCGTGTCGGCTCATACTTTATAATACCAATGCTTTGGAAAGCTGAGGCAGGAGGATTGAGCCCAAGAGTTCAAGACCAGCCCTGGCAAGACAACAAGACCCTGTCTCTATTTAAAAAAAAAAAAATTAGCCAGATGTGGTGGGATGCTCCTGTAGTCCCAGCTACTTGGGAGGCAGAGGCAGAAGAATTGCTTGAGCCCAGGGAGTTAAGGCTACAGTAAACTATGATCACACCATGCCTCTGGGCAACAGAGTAAGACTGGTCTCAAAAACAAAACAAAACAAAAACACTAGGAAAATACTAGGTTACATTAAAGTTGTTTTGAAGCAATTTGTATAGCTGCAAAGTTCTAGTTTGGGACAGTTATTTTTTACTTTGGAGGGGATTTTTAAAAGGATAATTAAGTGAAAAGTACCGGGTGCAATGGCTCACACCTGTAATCCCAGCATTTTGGGAGGCCAAGGTGGGCGGATTACTTGAGGTCAGGAGTTTGAGATCAGCCTGGCCAATATGGTGAAACCCTGTCTCTACTAAAAATACAAAAATTAGCCAGGCATGGTGGCAGGTGCCTGTAATCCCAGCTACTCGGGAGGCTGAGACAGGAGAATCATTTGAACCTGGGAGGTGAATGTTGCAGTGAGCCAAGATCACGTCACTGCACTCCAGCCTGGGCGACACGAGCGAGGCTCTGTCTCAAAAAAAAAAAAAAAAAAGTAATTATGTGAAAAGAGATATTTTATTTAATTATATGGGCAATTAATAACATTGCATTAACATAATTAAATTCTAAAAGTTTAATGTTATTAAAGTTAGTTTTACATGTAATTTTCCACACTGTGGCATTTTGTAGAACTTCTGCTGAAATTTCTCATTTGACTCTTGTGCCTAAGCTGTCTTTAACATTTAGCTACATGTCAGCTCTTTTTATCCACCAGGTGGGAGTCAGATACCAGTCCCTGTGTCTATGTACTTCCCTAAGTCTGGGCATATGCCTCAAGCACTTTGAGTGGTTATCTTGAGGTTTCAGTCCCTGGCTCGAGGTAGGCAAGAGGTACATCCCTCTTTCCTTATAGGAGGCAGGGAAACACACCACCTAGTTTCTTTAAAGAAGTCCTCTCTGTTGTCCCTTGTAATCCTCACAATTTAAGAAATTGTAATTCTTCTCTTATACAGCCTTGAGAAGGATAGTGAACTAATGTCAGCAGAGCCAATTTTTGGCAACCTCACTTTCTAAGCCTTGCACTTTTCTTAGAATGTGGGGGTATTCGACTTCTATTGTTTTGGTTTTGGCCTTTGAGGCCCTGCTGAAACTCGGAGAACACAGGAAAAGTTGCATTTGACATCCTGTTGCGTTAGTTTATATTATTGTTATGTCTACCAACTAACAAGTAATATAATATATAGTGGTTTAGTGCACAAACTTTGGAGTAAAGCAGAACTAGGTTTGTGTGTGTTTGGGTAATTAACCAGTTCAGCTTCAGTTTACTCATTCACAAAATAATAAAACTTGCTACTATTGTAGGTAATAGTAACTATCTGTTAGGGTTGTTGTAAGAATTAAATGGAGGCCAGGCGTGGTGGCTCACGCCTGTAATCCCAGCACTTTGGGAGGCCGAGGCGGGTGGATCACCTGAGGTCAGGAGTTTGAGACCAGCCTGGCCAACATGGTGAAACCCTGCCTCTACTAAAAATACAAAAATTAGTCAGACATGGTGGAGGGCACCTGTAATCTCAGCTACTTGGGTGGCTAAGGCAGGAGAATTGCTGGAACCTGGGAAGCAGAGTTTGCAGTGAGCCAAGATGGCGCCATTGCACTCCAGCCCTGGCGACAACAGCGAGACTCTGTCTCAAAAAAAAGAAAAAAAAAAAAAAGAATTAAATGTAGTAATGAAAGCAAGCAGATACATAGCATAGTGTCTGGCACAGTAAACACTTAATAAGTAATAATTATTTAAAATACATGCTAAACAGGTCAGGCGTGGTGGCTCACACCTGTAATCTCAGCACTTTGGGAGGCTGAGGCAGTTGGTTCACTTGAGGTCAGGAGTTACAGACCAGCCTGGCCAACATGGCAAAACCCTGTCTCTACTAAAAATACAAAAATTAGGCAGACGTGGCAGTGCATTCCTTTCACAAACATTACCTAATAGTATAAATAAGTGATTTAGAAGCTAACTAAATGGCTTGAGAAACCAGAAGAATATTAGAGAGTATTGTCACCAGGCTGTACAATAGTGGATTATTGAACCTGAGAGGCAGAGGTTGCGGTGAGTGGAGATCACCCACCTAGCCTGGGTGACAGAGCAAGACTGTGTCTAAAAAAAACCCACATTGTACTCCATAAACATATACAATTGGAATTGGTCAATTAAAAATAAAAATTAAAAAAGAAATAGTTCTTCCTTCTTCTGAGTAAACAAAGGAAAGGGTTGTTTACATTTTATATTCATACACTTTTGGCCACCTGGTTATTTTAGCAGACCCCTGAATATTCTCTCTCTCTCTTTTTTTTTTTTTCTTCTTGAGACAGAATCTCACTCTGTTGCCCAGGCTGGAGTTCAATGGTGCAATCTCGGCCCACTGCAACCTCTGTGCCTCCTGGGTTCAAGCAGTTCACCTGCTTCAGCCCCCTGAGTAGCTGGGCTTACAGGCCTGCACCACCACATCCAGCTAATTTTTGTATTTTTAGTAGAGACAGGGTTTCACCATGTTGGCCAAGCTGGTTTCAAACTCCCGACCTCAGGTGATCCTCCCACCTCAGCCTCCCAAAGTGCTGGGATTACAGGCGTGAGCTACCGTGCCCGCCCTAAATATTCTCTATTTACCTAGGTGAAATGGTGAACATTAAAGCTAATGCATGTGTAAGTTAGAATACCTTATTATGGACTCATGATCTCCCAGAGGTGCACAAGATTGTACGTTAGGATGTGAAAAAAACATTAAAAATGTTACTTGTATTCATTTTCATCTAAAAATAAATTAAGCCTTACTAAATATTTAATATACAGTTTGACACTGGTGCTTTCTCTGGATCAGACTTTATATAAGCAATGATCCCCAGGGGAAGAGTAGGCATTCCCTCAAACAAAACGGAGTTGGCGGTGACATCCTCACTTGTTTGTTCACTTTTAGCTGTTGCAACATACAGCAGTTCATATGTGTCCAAGTAGGTGGATTTACAGATTATATCTTAAATAATAGAATCATTATAATCCTTTGAAAATGAGAAGTGTCACAGTCATGAAAATATATCACATACTAGTTTTCTGATTACGTTATGGAAAAGTATTTTTTAAAGTTGCCAATCTTAAAGTAAGTCATACCATTTTCCTTTTCCAAAGAAAAGTGTTCTAAAATTGTTGATTTTCTGTAATGACAAGTGGTTGTCAGCAAAAAATTCTCTTAAACATGGTCAGTGTGTTCCTACAAGGTAAACATGATGTTTCAACAATGAATGAGAGGCCACGCGAGGTGGCTCACGCCTGTAATCCCAGCACTTTGGGAGGCTGAGGCGGGCAGGTCATGAGGTCAGGAGATCGAGACCATCCTGGCTAACACAGTGAAACCCCGTCTCTACTAAAAATACAAAAAATTAGCCGGGCGTGGTGGCGGGCGCCTGTAGTCCCAGCTACTCGGGAGGCTGAGGCGGGAGAATGGCGTGAACCCAGGAGGAGGAGCTTGCAGTGAGCCAAGAATGCGCCACTGCACTCCAGCCTGGGAGACAGAGCAAAACTCCATCTCAAAAACAAAAAAACAAAAAAACAATGAATGAGAAATTGTTTTTCTAAAGAAATATGATTTGCAGACAGAATTTGATATTTGGTAATATATCAATTACTACTTAATGTTGCCCAAAACAAAGAATGTGTTATCTTTAAAGCTCTCCTATCTACACACTTAGATTTTGAATCAGTTTGTTAAAAGTTTTTAAATATTCAGTTAGTTTGAAAGTACAGATGATAAACATTAGAGAAGATGAAAACTTAGTCAAATTCCAACAAAAATCCATACTTAATTTAAGGTAAATAGAATTGACAAATAAGTATTCTGATTCAGTCAGTGAAGCTCTTCTTTCATTGTCTCCATGTATTTGTGGTGAGTTGCCATTTTCTATTACTGTGGCATTTTGTATTAGTTTGCTAGGGCTGCCATGACCAAATACCGCAGATTGAGTGGTTCAAACACCAGAGATTAATATTCTCACAAGTCTGGAGGCTGTAGAAATCTAACATCAAGGCGCTGACAGGGTAAGTTTCTTGTGAGGCCTGTTTCCTTGGCTGGTAGATGGCAGTCTTCTCCCCGTGTCTTCACATGGTCTCTCCTCTGAATCTGTCTGTGTCTAGATTTCCTCTTTTTTTCTAAGAACACCAGTCATTGGATTAGAGCCCACCCTAGTCACCTCATTTTAACTTAACTACCTTTCAAGAGATCTGATCTCCAAATCCAGTTATATTCTGAGGTGCTGGGGGTTAGGACGTCAACATATGAATTTTCAGGGGACACGGTTCAGTCTGTGACACCCTTAGAACCAAGTATTGAAATAAACTGAATTTTAGACTAAATCTTTGAATCACTGTACCAAAAAAAAACCACGTTTCATCACATTGCTCTTACTCAAAATATTTGTAGTTAAACTTCAGTGAGAATGAAATGGTTATTATACCCTCCTTTTACATATTTAATTTTTACTAATTTAAACTAGTAAAATGGTTTTTAAAATCTCATACTTTTAATTTTTAGTTTCAGTATGCTTTATAATGTACATGATATTATAGTTTTATGTTTATAATTTATAAATAACTATATATAAATCAATTGTTTTCTTCATTGGAGACCCCTAACTTAGATATTGCCCCTTCTCAAAATGTCTTTCTATCCTGAAGGTAGTATGTTATGTGCTATTAAATTATGCTTTTCAAATTGCAACAATGTATATGACCTTAGAAAGCCATCTAAACTTGCTAAGCCTCAGTTTCCTCATCTAGAAAATGAAGATATCTTCCTCTAAGGATTGTTATGAGGATTGAATGAGATTATGCATATAGTGCTTGGCAAATAGTAAATATACAAAAAACATTCTTATTGTGGTGTGAATTATTTAAATAAGTTATTTTGGTGTTACTCATATTCTTAAACTATTCTAAGAAGCTTCCCGATTCTACAAATGGGGCAGCTTCAAATCGTTGGAGGCACTTAAAGTAACAGGCACTGCAAATTTTTCATCAGCCTTTTCCTTTTAAGCATTCTTATACTTAGGATTTTGTCATTCATTCAACAAATATTTACTGAGGGCTTACTGTATGATGCATACTCTTCTGGGTGCTGGGGATACAGTAGTAAAAAGGCTTACATTCCAGTGAGGGAGAGAAGTAAATAAGCAAATAAGTAACACAATTTCAGATAAATGATAACTTCTATGGCGAAAACATGGCAGAGTGTGGACATAGAAAATCGTGTTGGAAAAGGAGCTTTATTTTAGATAGAATGAACAGGGAAGGTGAAAATTGACTAGAAATAGAAAATGAGAGAGGAAGAAGTGATAGTGGCCTGGTTTAGTGTGTGAACAGTACAGATGATAAGTGGTGGGAGTTTCATTTGTTTTAAAGGTGGAGCTAACAGGAATTACTATTGGGTTTGTAATGGAGATAACACCTAGGGTCATGTAGCTGTGGCAAATAAACCCTCCAGTAGTACCCATTACAATCAGTAAACAGCAAAGAAAAGGAATTGTAGTCATTTGGAAGGTTTTATGAATAGTGCGGATAACCAACCATGTAACACAATCATGAAGTTAGCGTTATTCTAAGTCTTTGGCTTATGCCTCAAAATTCTGAATATAATCTGCATTATATCAGCTATCATTTTTCATTCTTTCATTTTAAAAAACCTGAAAAAATTTTCATGACAAATATCACAACAGACTTGATAGAACTGTTAAAAGGATTAAATTTACTTTTTAAAGAATCTTACATATTTCTTGATTTGCCAATAGGTAGAGTAATGACTTGAGAAATTTGTATTATGTGTTATAAGCAATATTAGGACTTTATTTAAAGTTTCTTTGTTATTTTGGGAACCATTTTTAGTTACTTATAAGGCTGTTTCCTCTGATAGGAGTGAGATAAAAGGCTGGTATCCTGTATGTGCTTGCTTTGAAGATTTGTTATTCAAGGAACAGTCAACAAGATGATAGAGGTTTGAAAAGTAGAAGCCTGTTTGACACTTTTTCCTCTATTAGCCTGGTCCTTTATTATTTGTTTTAAAATATGTTTAGCCACATTTAATGAAGAATCTTATGCAAGATATATTCCTGTGGGCTTTATTAAAAATGTATTGAGGCTTTCAATTAAATAATGTGTTAATGTAATAGAAAATTGAAAAAAGCAAATAATGTGAATAGTGCAAGTTCCCACCCAACTTCCTGAGCAGAATTTATGTTGTTCATTGTTTTTCCCTGACACAAGCCTTAGCATCCTCTGCTATAACAAGTTCAGGAGTGACATTCTGAGATTGAGGTTTACTTTAGGTCTTCTAAGACAGCATTGCAGAAGCATTTGCTTGTCACTATTCATGCTACCTCCCCTTCAGTCTTATCCCTGACTTTCCTCTTTTTCTAAGTGTCGCCAGCAAGAATGAGTGTTAAGAGTCTTAAGGTCATGGAAAAAACGTACACAGGTATTTGCTGTAAGGCAAATTCAGAATTGGAAAAGTATAACAATATGCAAATAGGTGTAATAGAAGCACACAGAAGGAGTGATTAACTCTGGGGAGAGGGCTAAGGAAGCTTTCACGGAAAAACTTTCAACTGATCTTGAAAGTACATGGTGTATTCAGAGAGAAATTTATAGTACCTGTCTTTTATTGAGCAGTTACTATATTCCAGTCACTGTCTTAAACATTTTATTTACTTTATCTCATATTTAATCCTCACAACCTTATAAATATCTGTATCTGTTGTGCCAAAGGATGTTAAGACATACATTCATTACTTAACTTCTTGGTGCCTTATTGTCTTATCTGTAAAATGAGATTTACAGTAGTATCTACCTCATGTGGTTGTTACAAGAATTAGGTGAGTTAATATGGATAAAGTTAGTAGAGCTATGCCTGGCTCATATTAAGTACTCAGTAAGTATTATCTGTAAACATTGTGATCATTCTACAGATAAGAAAACAAGCTTAGAAGGGTTAAGTAATTTGACTAATGATATACAACCAAGAACCAAAGCTGTTGGTATTTAAACTCTGTAACTCAAACATTCTAACTTTGGACTGCTAATAGTTCCAGACTATTTGGCAATATTGGAAAATATGTAGCTGGTGAGTAAGGCAAGTGGCAAGTATCAAAGCTCGAATTAGAGGGTGAAAGACCTTATATGTCATATTTAGGAGTATAGACTTTCTCTTCTCTCTTGCACACCATGAAATATTTACCTGTTTAATTTTATTGGCCGGGCGCGGTGACTCACGCCTATAATCCCAGCACTTTGGGAGGCCGAGGCAGACAGATCACTTGAGGCCAGGAGTTTGAGACCAGCCTGCCCAACATGGTGAAACCCCTCTCTACCAAAAATACAATAATTAGACGGGCATGGTGGCATGTGCCTGTAATCCCAGCTACTTGGGAGGCTAAGGTAGGAGAACCACTTGAACCGGAAGGCAGAGGTTGCAGTGAGTCTAGATTGTGCCACTTCACTCCTGCCAAGGTGACAGAGCAAGACTGCATCTCAAAGATAAATAAACAAATAAATAAATATATAATTTATACCAGAAACTAGTTTAGTGGCAAAATTATGATCATATTTTTGTATGCATCATAAAAATACAAGTTTTGTGTACCTGTGACATTTTAAAATAGGTTTAAAACTATACAGTTGGCTTTTCTCAATTGTTTCATAAATATTTGTTGGCTATTGTATTAGTCCATTGTGCGTTGCTATAAAGGATTACCTGAGGCTGGGTAATTTATAAAGAAAAGAGGTTTATTTGGCTTATGGTTCTTCAGGCTGGACAAGAAGCATGGCACTAGGATCTGCTTCTGGTGAGGCCTCAGGAAGCTTACAATCATGGTGGAAAGTGAAGGGGGAGGAGGCGTGTCACATGGCAAGAGAGGGAGCAAGAGAATGAGAGGACGTGCCAGGCTCTTTCAAATAACCAGCTCTTATATTAACTAATAGAGCAAAAACTCACTTTTTACCTTAGTGAGGGCATTTAGCCATTCATGAGGGATCCATCCCTGTGACACAAACACCTCCCACTCAACCCCACTTCCAACATTGGAGATCAGATTTCAGCATAAGATTTGGAGGGGACAAATATCCAAACTCTATCAGCTATATATTTGTTTTGCCATTATGTTAGTATTGCCTCTAATTGCTGAGTTCAAAGTGATTTTTTTTTCTTTTTTCTTTCTTTCTTTCTTTTTCTTTTTTTTTTTTTTTTTTCCAGAAAGAGTCTCTCTGTTGCCCAGGCTGGTCTCTTGGGCTCAAGCAGTTCTCTCACCTTGACCTCCCAACAGGTGCTGGGATTACAGGCATGAGCCACCATGCCCGGCCAAAGTGATTTATTCTGTTCACCTAGGAATGGCTTTCCTACCTTCAGATAATCTTTTTATCTCTTTCCTGCTCTCTAAAAAAGAGATTTTAGAAAGTTTTTTTTTTTTTAAGGAAGCCAAACATAAAAGGAACATATTCTTTCTTCAGAATTTCTGTTCATTCTCAACCTAATAATAGCAATCAGTAAGCAACAAATTGAGACATAGTACACAGGCACTCAAAACTATTAAATAACTTTAATAAAAAATCAAAGGCTATTATTAAAATATCTGCATGTGTTTTACTCTTTAACAGCAGTTGCTTGTTATGTTAAAATTGTGTTAAGTTTTGTGTTAAATTGTGATAAAACATTTTTAAAAATTATGTTTTTGTGTATTTTTCCAGAGACTGAGTTTGTTCTGTGTTGATATGTAAAAGCCTTCGGGTTTCTGAACAGTTTCAGTGCATGAAGTTGATCTAGCTATGGACTATTTTCTTTAAAGATTGGTGTCCTCACATCTTTTCTCTGAACTCCTGCTTAGCACTGAAGTGGACCTTAATGTCTCTAGAACAGATGCTTTCCACAACTTTCTGACCATACCTCACCATGGTCACACACACATGCACACACACACATCCCTGAAACAAACGTTTCTGAAGCAATACATGCAGTGTACTCTAATGTATTCTATTCTACACTATTTTGTTTCATTGACTTTAAGACTTCCATTTAGGATGTAGAAGGATGTAAAAAGACCTTTGCTCTGATAGTAACAAGAACATTCTAGACAAAATAAAAATCATATATTTCTCTGGGGCTAGTGACTAGCAGTGTATGCAAATAAACTTCCATGAACTGATTTTCAAAGTAAAAATAGCCCCTTGTAAATGAGCAGAGAGCCACAGGAACTTTTACACCTGGGACAAGCACATGATCTGGATTTGAGTAGCTCTGACATAGATGGTAAGACTTTATGAAATCAGACAAGCCTTAGTTAATGGTGTAAATTGTTGAAATTGAAATGTAGGTTGGAATCTGGAAGAATCTCAAATGGAAAAACAAACCACTTAGCCCAGGAATTATCTGCTGTGTCCTCTTTCTCCCAGCTTTTGCTAAAAAAGCAGCATTGAAGGAGGACAGGAGAGATACAAAAAATTGTGTAGTCCCACATATTATGCAGTAATGCCCTGCCAGAGTTGATTACAGAGGTGAACCAAAACTATGTGAAACTGCAGCCATGCTCTTTCCAGCTTAATATTGATAGGATTAAAAAGGCAGTGGTGGCCAGGTGGTTCATGCCTGTAATTTCAGCACTTCAGATTGCTTGAACTGGGAGGCCGAGGTTGCGGTGAGCTGAGATCACGCTATTGCACTCCAGCCTGGGCAACAAGAGCAAAACTCCATCTCGAAAAAAATTAATATAACGGGTGAAGAGATGGAGTGTTTCAAAATACAAATGAGAATATAAAGAAAAAAAAAAGAACCAAATAGAAAATTAAGAGCTGATAAATACAATAGCTGAAATAAAAATTCTTTTTTTTTTTTTTTGAGATGGAGTCTTGCTCCTGTTGCCCAGGCTAGAGTGCGATGGAGCAATCTCATCTCACTGCAACCTCCACCTCACGGGTTCAAGCAATTCTCCTGCCTCAGCCTCCCAAGTAGCTGAGATTACAGGTACCTGCCACCGTGCCTGGCTAATTTATTGTAGTTTTAGTAGAGGCGGGGTTTTACCATGTTGGCCAGTCTGGTCTCAAACTCCTGACCTCGTGATCTTCCCACCTCGGCCTCCCAAAGTGCTGAGATTACAAGTGTGAGCCACCACGCCTGGCCAAATGGCTACATCATATAGCAATCATATGTTAAATTTTGTAAGAAACTGTCTGTTTTCCAAAGCGGTTGCACCATCTTACACTAGCAATATTTGAGAGTTCCAGGTGCTCCAATCTTTTGTATTGTCATTCTTTTAAATTTTATCCATTCTAGTGGGTGTGTAATTTTAGAATCTTGTGTTTTAATTTGCATGTTCTTGGTGACTAAGGATGGTGTGCATCTTTTCATGTGCTTTATTGGCTACTCATCAATCTTTTGTAAAGTGTTCAAATCTTATTCATATTTTAGTTGTGTTGTTTGACTTTTTTAGTGTAATAATTGTTTACATATTCTGGATTTAAGTCCTCATGCAGATATTTTTTCCTAGTTTGTGGCTTGCCATTTATTTATTTATTTCTTGCCAATTAAGTCAAGTTGATTGATAGTGATATTCAAGTCTTTTATATATTTACTGCTTTTCTGTCTATATATTCTTTCTTTTCTTTCTTTTTTTTTTTCTTTTTCTTTTCTTTTTTTTTTTTCTTTTTTTTTTTTGAGACAAGGTCTTGCTCTGTTGCTTAGGCTGGAGTGCAGTAGAGTAATCATTGCTCACTACATCCTTGACTTCCCAGGCTCAAGCGATACTCCCACCTCAGCCTCCCAGGTAGCTGGGACTACAGATGCACGACACCATGCCCGCCTAATTTTTTTTTGAATTTTGTGGAGACGGGGTTTACTATGTTGCCAGGGCTGGTTTCAGATTCCTGGGCTCAAACGATCCTCCCACCTGGGCGTCCCAAAGTGCTGGGATTACAGGTGTGAGCCACCGCACCCAGCTCCATTTCATTTTTAAGCCAATGTCTTAAGTGAGCAGAAGGTTTTAATTTTGATGAAGTCCAGTGTATCCATTCTTTTTCTTCATGGTTAATGTGTTTTGTGTCCTAAGACATCTTTTTCTTCCTCAAAGTCATGAAGTTTTTTTCTTCTAGAAAAAGTGATCTATTTCAACTTATGGTTTATGATCTATTTCAACTTAAATTTTGTAAATGTTATGGGTAAATGTCGAGGTTCATTTTTTTTTCCAGATAGATACCTATTTGTTCCAATGCCATTTATTGAAAAGATTATTCTTTCCCCAGCTTTGTGGAAATCAATTGAGTATATAAACATGAGTTCATTTCTGGATTCTGCTCTTCTGCTGATCTTTTTGTCTATCCCATCAACTAACATACATTGTTGAGATTACTGCAGTTTTATAATAAGTCTTAAAATCGGGTAGCGTATGCCCTCCAGCTTTATTCTTTTTGAAAATTATTTAGGCTATTCTAGATTCTTTGCCTTTCCTTATAAACTTGAAAATCAACTTGTCAATTTCTACAGCAAAGCCTGCTGTGATTTTGTTGAATCTATAGATTCAACAATCTAGGGATTGTGTTGAATCTATAGATCAATTTTGAGATAATTTTTTATTGTAACAAAGTTGAATATTCCTAGCCAGGCCCAGTGGCTCACGTCTGTAATTCTAGCACTTTGGGAGGCTGAGGCAGGCAGATCACGTGAGGCCAGGAGTTCAAGACCAGTCTGGGCAACATGGCAAAACCACATTTTAATCTCTTCTAAAAATATAAAAATTAGCCAGGTGTGGTGGCACACACCTGCAGTCTTGGGAGGCTGAAGCAGAAGAATTACTTGAACCTGAGAGGTTGAGGCTGCAGTGAGCCGAGATCACACCACTGCACTCCAGCCTGGGCAACAGAGCAAGACTCTGTCTCAAAAAAAAAAAAAAAAATTGAATATTCGAGAACATTAATGTATAATATCTGTCTATGTAGTTATTCTTTTATTTTTTACTCTGCATTAGCTTGTCATTTTCAGTGTACACATCTTGAATCCCTAAGTATTTCTTTTTCTTTTGTTTTTTTTTGTTTTTGTTTTTGTTTTCGTTTGAGACAAGGTCTTGCTCTGCTGCCCAGGCTGGAGTATAGTAGCATGATCTTGGCTCACTGTAGCCTCCACCTCCTGGGTTCAAGCGATTCTCGTGCCTCAGCCTCCTGAGTAGCTGGGACTATAGGTGTGCACCACACCCAGGTAATTTTTTTTTTTTTTTTGATTTTTTTTTGTTTTAGTAAAGACAGGGTTTTACCACATTGCCCAGGCGGGTCTCAAACTCCTGACCTCAAGTGGTCTGCCCGCCTTGACCTCCCAAAGTGCTGGGATTACAGGTGTGAGCCACCACACCCGGCCACTGTTTCATGTTTTTATGCTGTTGTACATGCTATTTTAAATTTCATTTTCCAATTGTTTATTCTTAGTGTGTAGATGCACAATTAATTCTTCTATACTGACCATGTATTCTGAGACCTTGCTAAATTCTCTTACGAATTCTTATATCTTGTAATACAGATTTCTTAGAAATTTCTACATTTACAATCATATTGTTTGCAGGGGAAAAAAAAACCAAAACAGCTTCTTTTACAATCTCTGTGCCTTTTACTTAGTTTTTCTTGCCTTATTCATTATGTTTTTGTTGTTGTTGTTATTGTTGCTGTTGAGACAGGGTTGCACTCTGTCACCCAGGCTGGAGTGGTGAGATCTGCTCACTGCAGCTTCAACCTCCCAGACTCAAGCAGTCTTCCCCTATTCCCACCTTAGTCTCCTGAGTAGCTGTGACTACAGGCCCGCACCACCACGCCTGGCTAATTTTTGTACTTTTTGTAGAGACTGGATTCACCACTTTGCCCACGATGGTCTTGAACTGCTGAGCTCAAGCCATCTGTCCTCCTTGGCCTCCCAAAATGTTAGGATTACAGGCATGAGCCACTGCACCTGGCCTTTGTAAACTTCTTTTACAATGTTGAATAAAAGTGGTAAGAGGAGACATCCTTGCCTTTTTCCCATACTTAAGGAAAAAGTATTTAGTCTTTACCACTTATTGTGATATCAGCAGTGGGTTTTTTTATTTATAGATATTTTATCAGATTGTAGAAATTCTGTTCTGTTTCCGATTTGCTGAAAGTGTAAATTTTTTCAAATGCTTTTTCTTCATCTATTAAGATAATTTATTATTATTATTATAATTTTTGAGACAGAGTCTCACTTTGTCGCCCAGGCTGGAGTGCAGTGGTGCATTCTCGGCTCACTGCAAGCTCTGCCTCCCAAGTTCACGCCGTTCTCCTGCCTCAGCCTCCCGAGTAGCTGGAACTACAGGTACCTGCCACCACGCCCGGCTAAGTTTTTGTATTTTTTAGTAGAGACGGTGTTTGACTGTGTTAGCCAGGATAGTCTCGATCTCCTGACCTTGTGATCCGCCCACCTTGGCCTCCCAAAGTGCTGGGATTACAGGCGTGAGCCACCTCGCTCGGCCTATTAAGATAATTACATAGTTTTCTTTATCCCATAAACATGGTTACTTTTAATGTTAAAGCAACCTTGCATTCTGGTATCCTTTCTGTATATTTATTTATGGGTTTGATTTGCATATATATATATATAATTATTATTATTTTTTTGAGGTGGGAGTCTTTCTCTGTCACCCAGGTTGGAGTGCAGAGGCGTGATCTTGGCTCACTGCAACCTCCACCTCCTGGGTTCAAGTAATCCTCCCACCTCAGTCTTCCAAGAAACTGGGATTATAGGTGCACACCAGTATGCCCGGCTACTTTTTGTGTAGAGACTAATTTAGAGACAAAAACTACTTTTTGTGTACTTTTAGTGGAGACTAATTTCGCCATGTTCCCTAGGCTGGTCTCGAACTCCTAACCTCAAGCGATCGGCCCTCCCCGGCCTCCCAAAGTGTTGGGATTACAGGTGTGAGCAACCGCGCCCAGTGGATTTGCTAATATTTTAGACGGACTTTTGCATTTATGTTCATGAGTTATATTATTCTGTATTTTTCTTTTATAAGTTTTTTGCCCAGTTACCTAGTAGGGTAATGCTGGTCTCACATAGAATGAGTTGAAATGGTTTCTACTTCCTCTGTTTTCTGAATGAGTTTGTATATGATTGGTATTATTTCTTTTTCTTCTCTTATTTTTTGTATTAAGAGACGGTCTTGCTCTGTCACCCATGCTGGAATGCAGTGGTGCAGTCATAACCCACTGCAGCCTCAGACACTTTTTTTCTTCACTTTGCCTAGAGTTCTGTCAATTTACTAATGTTTTTAAAGAAACAGTTTTTTGTTTCATTGATTTTTATCCTATGTTCATCTATTTCATTAATACTCACTCTTTATTTTCCTCCACTTTCTTTGGGTTTACGCTTTTTTTCTTCTTAAGGGAGAACTTTAAATAATTGATCCTTTTGAAGATATTATTAGGTGTAATGGTGACACTCAAATTTCAGTACATGATGTAGAAGACTATGATGTTGAAAAGGTTGGTACATTTTGTGCAGGATTAGCAATGAGACCATTTAAACAAATGTTAAGGTAGAGCACCTAACCTAGAGAGAAATTTAAAATAATAATTTGAAACTTTATGAGGTAAAATGTATTCCAGTTTTTTTTTGGATGGAGTCTCACTCTATCGCCCAGGCTGGAGTGCAGTGGCACGGTCTCAGCTCACTGCAACTTCCGCCTCCCAGGTTCAAGCGATTCTCATACCTCAGCCTACCCAGTAGCTGGGATTACAGGCGCACGACACCTCGCCCGGCTAATTTTTGTATTTTTTATTTTTGGTAGAGGTGGGGTTTCGCCATGTTTGCCAGGCTGGTGGTGTTCAACTCCTAACTTCAGGTGATCCGCCTGCCTTGGCCTCCTGAAGTGCTGGGATTACAGGCTTGAGCCACCACGCTCGGCCATGTTCTAGTTTCAAATATCAAGAAGTAGTATCCTCACTTAGTGTTTTTAAACTTTTTTATTTTATAAGATTTATTTCCAAATAATTTGGGATTTTCCAGATATCTTTTTGTTATTGATTTCTCTTTCAGTTCCATTTTGGGCTAGAAAACATTCTCAGTATGATGTCAGTCTTTTAAAATTTATTGAGTCTTATTTTATGGCCCAACATATGGTCTACTGGTGAATGTTTCATGTACACTTGAAAAGAGTATGAATTTTTGGTGGCACGTGCCTATAGTCCCAGCTACTTAGGAGACTGAGGCAGGAGAATCGCTCGAACCCAGGAGGCTGAGGCTGCAGTGAGCCGAGATCACACTAGTGCACCCCAGCCTGGGCAACAGAGTGAGACTCTGTCTCAAAAAAAAAAAAAAGAAAAGAAAAAAAAGAAAGGAGTATGTATTTTATGTTTGTTGAGTAAAGCATTCTAAAATGTCAAGTTGATTGATAGTGATATTCAAATCTTTTATATATTTACTGATTTTCTGTCTATATGTTGTGTCAACTACTGTTGAAAAGTTATGAAATCCCCAACTAAAATTGTGGATTTGTCCATTTGGCTTTTTAGTTCTGATATTTTCTTGCTTCTTACATTTTTGAAACTCTTACTAGGTGCATGAGCATTTAGAATTGTTAGGTATTCTTGATGAATTGCCCCCATTATCTTTTTGTAATGTCCCTCTTTTATCACTGCTGTTATTTCTTGCTCAGGAGTCTACCTTGTCTGATATTAATGTAGACAATCTAGCTTTCTTATGATAGTGTTTACTGTTTGTGTCTCTTTAACAGATCTGTCTCTTTGTATTCAAAGTGCATTTTTTTATGAACAGCATAGAGTTAGGTCTTGCTTTTTAAATTAAATTTGATAATCTTTGCCTTGTGCTTAGAGCTTAACCTATTTATATACAATATAATTATTGATATAGTCAGATTTAAGTGTACCATCTTGCTATTCATTTTCTGTTTGTTCCATGTGGGTTTTTTATTATTGTTGTTACCATTCTTAGGGTTCCCCCTCCAACTCCCCTGCTTTTTTGGCATCAATTTTTGTTTAGAATTCCATTTAATCTTTTTTTGTTGACTTCTTAGCTATTCCTTTTTTTTTTTCTTTGTAGTTTCATTAGGGTTTATAACACAACTTTAACCCATCATTTTTAAATTATATATAAAGTACCACTTCATATCATATGTAAAGTGATTTCTTTTTTCCTTTTTTTGTCTTTTTAAAAAAATTTTTATTTATTTATTTATTTATTTATTTATTTATTTATTTATTTGAGCTAGGATCTTACTCTGTTGCCCAAGCTGGAGCATAGTGGCGCAATCTTGGCTCACTGCAACTCGCTTGCTTCAAGCGATTCTAATGCTTCAGCCTCCTGAGTAGCTGGGATTGCAGGCATGTGCCACCACACCTGGCCAATTTCTGTGTTTTTAGTAGAGACGGGGCTTCACCATTATTGGCCAGGCTGGTTTTGAATTCCTGACCTCAAGTGATCCACCTGCCTCTGCCTTCCAAAGCACTGGGATTGCAGGTGTGAGACACCACGTTGGCGTGAAGTGATTTTTAATTCAGTTCCATTGTGGGTTAGAGAAACTTACAACACCATACACAATTTTCCATTCCTACCTTTATGCCCTGGTCTTACATTTATTTCCACATACATTGTTGTAAATTTCACAGTGCATTATCATGTTTACTTTAGTCAAGTCATCTTTTAAAGAGATTAATAAGAAAAAATATGCCTTTTATATTTATCCACAAGTACCATGTTTTGTTCTCCTCATTCCTTTTTTAGATGCAGATATCTATCTGGTATCATTTTTTCTTCAACTTGAAGAACTTGAACATTTTTACGTGATGCTGCATACGAGTTAAACGTGCTGATATTTGCATTTAAAATGGGCACTAAATATAGATAAATGTAAAATTTCTGCTAATAGCATAATTTTCTTTTTTTACTTAAAACAGTGTTAAATAGAAAATAAAAAAACACCACAAGTTGAAAGCAAGGCTGCAGAAGAAAAGAAAAAGCTTTATGTGTACCTTTAAAGGCACTTTTACTACCTTTTGAACAGGGACCTTACATTTTCAATTTGTACTTGGACTCATGAATTATATCACTGACTCTGAATGCAGGTCTGCTGTTGACAAATTTTTACAGCTTATGTTTAACTGAAAGCATTTTTATTTTGCCTTCATTTTGAAGATTGTGTCTAGAATTCTAGATTTGCAGTTGCTGGGTTTTTTCCTAGCACTTCAAAAATTTTCCTTGTTTTCTGGCTTACCTTGTCTACCCTGTATATATATATTTTCTCTGACTTCTTAAAGAATTTTCTTTTTATCACTGGTTTTTAGCAACTTGATTATGGTTTGCCTGGTGGCTTTCTTTGTGTTTATCCTGTTTGAGGTTTGTTGAGCCTCTTGGATCTTTGGGTTTAGAGTTTTCATCAAATTTAGAAAATTTTCGTCTGTTTTTACTTGAAATATTTGTTCTCTGTCCCCACTCCCAACCCCTTCATTTCTGCGACTCCAGTTATATGTAGGGTAAAGCAAAACCACTTCATGTTGTCCCAGTGAAGCTCTGTTTTTCATCATTGTTTTAGCTTTTTTTCTTCACTTTGTGCTTCAGGCGTTTTTAAAAACAGGTTCTATTGCTACTTATTCAACTTTATTGGTCATTCCTTCTAAAATAACTAAAATCTGCTCTTCAACCCATCCAGGGAATTTTGCATTTCAGATAGTATATTTTTAAGCTGCAGAAGTTTTAGTTGTTGTCTTTTTTTATATCTTCCATTACTCTACTTATGTTCACGTTTTCCTTCAAATTTATGAAAATATTTATAATAGCTGAATTGAAGTCCCTGTCTGCCAATTCCATCATGTCTGTTGTTTTGGATCTGTTTCTTTTATTTTGTATTATTTTGGTTCTACTTCTTTTTTTTTTTTTTTTAGACAGAGTCTTGCTCTGTTGCCCAAGCTGGAGTACAGTGACGCAATCTCAGATCACTGCAAGCTCCGCCTCCCGGGTTCTGACCATTCTCCTGCCTCAGCCTCCCAAGTAGCTGGGACTACAGGCGCCTGCCACCACACCCAGCTAATTTTTTGTATTTTTAGTAGAGACAGGGTTTTACCATGTTAGCCAGGATGGTTTCGATCTCCTGTCCTTGTGATCCACCCGCCTCAGCCTCCCAAAGTGCTGGGATTACAGGCGTGAGCCACCGCGCCCGGCCCGGTTCTACTTCTATTGATTGATTTTTCTCCTGGGTATAGGTCTTATTTTCAGGTTTCTTTGTATGTTTAGTAATTTTGATTAGATGATGGACATTTTATTTTATTTCATTTTATTTATTTTTATTTATTTTTTGAGACAGAGTCTTGCTCTGTCTCCAAGGCTGGAGTGTGGTGGCACAATCTCGACTCACTGCAACCTCCACCTCCTGGGTACAAGCAATTCTCCTCCCTCAGCCTCCCAAGTAGCTGGGATTACAGGCATGTGCCACCATGCTCAGCTGATTTTTGTATTTTTAGTAGAGATGGGGTTTCACCATATTGGCCAGACTGGTCTCGGACTCCTGACCTCAGGTGATCTACCCACCTTGGCCTCCCAAAGTGCTGGGATTACAGGTGTGAGCCACCACGCCCAGACATTTTAAATGTTACGTTGCTGAGTGTCTGGATTTAGTTGTCTTCATGTAAAAATTATTGAATTTTGTTTTTGTGGATACTTAAATTTCATAAGAATCAACTTCATCCTTGTTAGGGTGGCTCTAAGATAGTCTTTACTCTAGGGTTAATTTCATCCTACTGGTAAATCATGACCTCTTGTTTTTCTACTGAATTACCTGGGCGTTCAATGAGGTTGCTCCTCTGTTGTTGGACTTTGAAGGTTTCCCAGAGCTGGGTGAACCCCGGGTTAGCTTAAAAATCCCCCATAGTTTTTCTTTCTCCACTAGTTGTTCATTGTCTAGCCTCATGTAGTATTACCCTATGCATTAACAGCTTAGTATTCAACCAAAGATTCAAGGGGACTCTATGTAGATTTCTGGAGCTTTTTCTCTGTGTTGCTCTCTTTTCTGATACTGTGCCCTGAAAATTCTGTTTGCCTCAGCCTCTCCATATTCCAATCTTGTTATCCTCAACTCAGTAAGGTTGCCATGTCTATTTGGGTTCCCCTTCCTGACCCTACTTTCTGGAGTCTCCAGGGAGAAAGCTGGGCCATCATAGAACCTGCCTCATTTTTCTCTCTTCTTTCAGGGATCACAATCCTAAGCTGTCTGTTATCCAGTATCTGAAAGCACTTATTTTATATATTTTTCTGGTTTTATAGTTATTAATGTGGGAAAGGCAAGCCTAGTTCAGCTACTCCATCATGGCCAGAAGTGAAGTTTTCCTGGTCCCTTTCATCATATTTCTTCTTCTTTTTTTTTTTTTTTTTTGACAGAATCTTGCTCTGTCGCCAGGCTGGAGTGAAGTGGCGTGATCTCGGCTCATTGCAGCCTCTACCTCCTGGGTTCAAGCGATTCTCCTGCCTCAGCCTCCCGAGTAGCTGGGATGACAGGTGTGTGCCACCACGCCCAGCTAATTTTTTATATTTTTAGTAGAGATGGAGTTTCACCGTGTTGGCCAGGTAGGTCTCGTTCTCTTGACCTTGTGATCCACCTGCCTCAGCCTCCCAAAGTGCTGGGATTACAGGCGTGAGCCACTGCACCCAGCCAGTTTTGTTTTTAATTGAGGTAAAATTCACTATTTTTACAGTGTACCCCTCAATTATTTTGTAAATCAGGTTTTAGAATGTTCCAAATTCTTCCAAGTTATTTTTCCAGATGCTTATATCTAATCAAATAAAATATTTTAAAAGACTTGGAGTGAGAAACTTGCCCTATCCAAGACTTGAATTAGTAAAATAGAGCATCAGTATCCTCTTTCCCAAAGATAATTTAATTTACTTGAGTGAATTCAGATTGGTTTCTCTTAATATGTTAAAAACACAAAATTCTATATATGATAGGTTATGTTATAAATTGTATTTTAAGCTGATAAACTACAGTTGGTATATTTCTTGGATGAAAATAAATACACAGAAGAGCAATAGAAAATAAAAAGAAAGGGACATGATTAAGAGTCATCTCAAAGTATGCTGTTTGAATAGGCTTCTAAAAATCATGCTTGGCCGGGCGCAGTGGCTCACGCTTGTAATCCCAGCACTTTGGGAGGCTGAGGCAGCTGGATCACCTGAAGTCAGGAGTTCAAGACCAGCCTGGCCAACATGGTGAAACCCCGTCTCTACTAAAAATATAAAAAACTAGCTGGATGCGGTGATGGGCACCTGTAATCCCAGCTACTCAGGAGGCTGAGGCAGGAGAATTGTTTGAACCTGGGAGGCAGAGGTTGCAGTGAGCCGAGGTTGCACCATTGCACTTCAGCCTGGGCAACAAGAGCAAAACTTCATCTCATAAAAGAAAAAAATCATGCATGAGTTTTTATGTTTATACTTCTATTGTTCAGGTGAGGAACTGAATGACCGCTGTTGTTTCTTTTGTTGAAATTGCCCATTGTGGTTGTGTGTGTTCTGCCTTCTCTTTTTGTGAGTCTCATCTGACTTCAGTAGTTTTTACTTTTTATTTTTATTTATTTTTATTTATTTATTTTTTTTGAGACGGAGTCTCGCTGTCTCCCGAGCTGGAGTGCAGTGGCCGGATCTCAGCTCACTGCAAGCTCCGCCTGCCGGGTTCACGCCATTCTCCTGCCTCAGCCTCCCGAGTAGCTGGGACTACAGGCACCCATCACCTCGCCCGGCTAGTTTTTTGTATTTTTTAGTAGAGACGGGGTTTCACCATGTTCGCCAGGATGGTCTCGATCTCCTGACCTCGTGATCCGCCCGTCTCGGCCTCCCAAAGTGCTGGGATTACAGGCTTGAGCCACCGCGCCCGGCCTCAGTAGTTTTTAATAGCTGGAAAAGTCTCCGACTCATTTTGTGCTATTAAAAGAAAAGACAAAATGATTCTTAAAATTGTTGAAACTGTTAGATTTTCTCAACCTCTATTTCTGTTAGAACTGTTAAAGCAAACTTGAGAAAGCAGTCTTTAGGACAAGTATGCAAATAAGTTGACTTTCGAAAGTTTTCAAAAGACAAATCTTGGGAGAGATCTAGGATTTGAAAGTTGGGCCAGCACTTAGGAGTTAGGATGTCCACCAGTAATGGAGGTTAAGGCAAGAAACTGGGAAGATGAGGAATGGGATGAGTAAGATCTCGCAGGCTAGGAGAGCCATGGGAGAGGAGGCACTGAGAAGCAAGGTGGCTCAGAATATAATTAGGTTAAAGGGACAGATGTGAAGTTTCTGTAAGAAAACAACTGAGGTGAGCAATTCTTATTTTTGAATGGGACAAAATCACAACCTGTATGTGAGAATAGGCAAGCCACATTATAAAGCGTGTAAGTTAATTTGGCAAAAATTGGAACTGTTAATCAGCTCTAAGACAGATTTTCTGTGTTATCAGTACAGTCATAGATCTAGTTAAAATTCATTAAAGTGTTTTCATTTTTGAAATAGTTCATTTTTTGAAAGCTATAAGTATTAAAGCATACATTTAGGAGAAAGTAAATACCTACCTATTTTATGAGAGTCTTACCTGCCGTGCTACTCTGTTCAACTGAAACACCATCAGTATACATCATTTATATTTGTGTGTGAATTCTGTAGATTTAGCCATGTTCCCAGTCATTTGACTTTTACCTTTTTTTTTTTTTCTTTTTATGAGCTGGGGTCTCACTCCATCACCCAGGCTAGATCACAATGCTGTGATCATAACTCACTGCAGCTTCCAATATCTGGGCTTAAGCAGTCCTCCTGCCTCACCCTCCCACCCTGTAGCTGGGACTGCAGGTACATGCCACCATGCACAGCTAATTTTATTTATTTATTTATTTAGTAGAGATGAAGTCTCACTGTATTGCCCAGGCTGGTCGCAAACTCCTGGCCTCAAGTGGTGCTCCTGCCTCAACATCCCAAAGTCCTGAGATGACAAGTGTGAGCGACCACACCCAGCCATGTTGCCAGTAATTTTCAAGTTAAAAATTGTTTTTAGCCCTGACAATTTTCATCTTTTTTTTTTCTCAATTTGAGCCATTCACACTTAAGACACATTAACCAGAGAAGAATAAAGAAAGGGTTAACAAGGACCACCAAAAACCTCCAGGAGCTTCCCAGGAGCTGGAGAAAAAAAGTCCTATCTTGTCTATAGTGAAGAAAACTTGAGTCTCAAAGACACCCTAAAATCCTAGGAATTCCCTATAAATATCAGAAGCAAGAAAAGAATTTTCAGTTTTAATAATCAACAGTAGCAGATTAGATCTTTAAATTGTATGCATTCGTTTTTTATCAAGAGTTCTGTGCAACAGTTGTGGTGTTTTGGGCTTTGGGTATAGTTATTATTTTCTCATCCACATGAGGTTAATTTCTTAAAGTTTTTTGGAAGTTTTTTTTGTTTTTTTTTTTTTTTCATCAGACTGTCACCAAAGTTTATTTGCTGGCAAAGCTGGTTTTCCCACAGATTTGTAGGTAGGAATGGTTTAAATGAAAATTGATGGAAGTCTTAGTTAGCAGTTGCTCTGCCAAGAATAACATTTTTGTGTGCTTTCTGTATGTGACAGTTTTGGTCAGCTGTACTGACAGAGCTGGGCTAAGATATTTTCCTGCCTGTTAATCAAGGCCACACAGACAAAGCTCAAGGAAGGATGATCCCTGCCTCAGGAAGTTTTGAATCAACTGCTATTTTTAACAAGTATACAGTAGAACTTGAGATCAGGTCTTTACTCAGTTGGTAGGAAAAGTTTTCCACTGAAGCCTACATATGAGGAAATGGTTTATGGGCCTGAATGAAGCCTCTGTGTGAAAAGAAGGAATGTGACAGTGGCTGTAAGTATTTGTGTTGATTTGGGTCAAGGGTGTGGTAGCATAGATGTGGGAAGTCCAGTCATCAAAATAGGTTATTACATTTTAAAGCAACTGATAGTTAATGGGCACTTTGAGTTGTCTTTCGTGTATATGGAATCCTGTGCTGCTAATAGTAAAGTTGAAATAGGCTATATGATGGGCTGATATTATTAATCAACGTAGGACAGGAGGAGGAAGTTGGCTATTGGTGTGTTTCCATGCTAACTGGCTCTTCCTGTGGACATACATAAATTTTGGGGGGTTTTTGAGATGTAATTCTGTGTGTATATATGCTCCTTATGATACTCCATTGCTCCTTGTTTCATTAAGAGAAGGTTTCATAAAGAATTAATGTATGCCTAGGTGCAGTGCCTCATGCCTATGATCCCAGCACTTTGGGAGGCCAAGGGGGTAGATTGCTTGAACTCAGGAAGTTCAAAACTAGCCTGGGCAATATGGAGAAACTCCGTCTATACAAAAAATACAAAAACTTAGTCAGGTGTGGTGTCACGTAACTGTAGTCACAGCTACTCAGTAGGCAGAGGTGGAAGAATCACTTGAACCCAGGAGGCAGAGGTTGCAGTGAGCCAAGATCACCATCACTGCACTCCAGCCTGGGTGACAGAGCAAGACTCTGTCTCAAAAAAAAAAAAAAAAAAAAGAATTAATTTATTACAAAATAATATTGTATACTACTATGTATAATTTTTTCTAAAACCTCATTCTACCTAACTTTAGGAAATTAAATATGGCAGAACATTAAAGCTGACAATTTGAAAAATGCCACAAATAATGTTTTGTTAGTATTATTATCTCACCATCTTAGGAGTGCCTTTATGTAGTTGAATCACTTAATAGATGACAGGTATGTTTTTACATGTGCAATGTATATGAATTATGTAGGAATAGGTGGGCAGTGTTTCAGTGGAGTTTTAAATTAGGAAATTATAAAATGTGTTAACATATTTTTGTGTCATTTTCACAGGATTATTCAAGATCAGGTTGTAGCCATTTTCAACAAGGATCACTGATCAAAATTGTTCTTTTTACAAAGAGATTTACAAGTTAAACATGAAGGGAAAATACTGGAATCATTTGGATTCTGACAGGATAAAAAATACAATATTTCACATTTACTTGTAATGGAACCTTTGTAAGATTAATCACTTGTCATTCACCCAGTTGGGAACATGGATGTTGGTTTTTCTCGTACTGCTGTTCAGACACTGTCAAGAAGCCACTGCAAAAATATCAAACAAAAAATTTCTCAATGGGAAGGAAGGGCTAATATATCTAATCCAGAAAAGTGGTGTCCAAAGGACTTTGGAGTGAGATATAACTGTCACCAAGCGATCCTTCCTAAGAAAAATCCTATAGCTGAGAGAAAGAGCAAAAACTTGGATGTAACCAGCTGTGAGAATGTAGGTCTGGATATAAATGAAGATACCAAAAGCCATGATCAAAGTGAGAATGAAAATAAGAAACAGGAATATGATGATACACACTTCTTTAAAAATGAATCAGAATCCAACTGGGTATGTTCTCGGGTCAAAGAAATTGAAAGCTATAAAGAAGATGTCTTAGATCCGGAGACTTCATTACCTCCAGGAAACTTCTATACCTCACAAATACTGTGGAAGAAAATAGAAGCACTTCCCCCAGATAAACTCTTAAATTTGGCTTTAGAACATTGTGACTCTTCAGAAAAAGAACTGAACTTCAGAGTTCTGGATAGTTCATACGGAATAACCAAGAGCTTAGAAAATATTTACTCTGAGCCTGAGGGGCAAGAATGTGGACCTTCCATAAATCCTTTGCCAAAACCTCGTAGGACATTCAGATATTTATCCGAATCTGGTGTTGTGCCGTATAAAGAAAAAAACTGTGACAAAAAATACTGTGAAAATAATTCTTGTGCACAATCTTCTTTGACCTCTTCTCAGGAACCTGAACCAAAGAAATATGGTGGAAAAATAAGAGGAAGATCTAAAAGGTATGTTTTTATCCTACAGATAAAGACTTGTAGGTATTTTCCTTACAGGATTATTGAGCTTCTTTTTCCTTTTCAAACCAGTTTCCATTTCCCAGCTTAGGTGGTGGCCCTGATTTGAACATGCAGGTGTTGATTAATGTGGAAGGAAAATAAGAGAAAAAAGTAGAAATGTAGTAATGTCTAAGATAATCTACTGACATAAGAGCATCGGAACACCTTCCATTTTATTAATATATCTTTAAGAATCTGGGCCAGCGCCGGGCATGGTAGCTCACTCCTGTAATTCCAGCACTTTGGGAGGCTGAGGCTGGCAGATCACTTGAGGTCAGGAGTTCAAGACCAGCCTGGCCAACATGGTGAAACCCTGTCTCTACTAAAAATACAAAATTAGCTGGGCGTGGTGGTGTGCACCTGTAGTCCCAGCTACACAGGAGGCTGAGGCAGAAGAAACACTTGAACCTGGAAGGCTGAGCTTGCAGTGAGCTGAGATCGTGCCACTGCACTCCAGCCTGGGTGACAGAGCAAGACTCAGTCTCAAAAAAACAAAAAACAAAATTAATCTATAGGAGCTGGGTGTGCTGGCTCAATCTCAGCATTTTGGGTGGCTGGGGCAGGAGGATCACCTGAGGCCAGGAGTTCAAGACCAGCCAAACACTAGACAGTGCAACATAGTGAGACCCTGTCTCTGTAGGAAAAAAAAGAGAAAAAATTAGCCAGGTGTGGTGATGTGTTCCTGTCGTCCTACCTACTTGGGAGTATTACTTGAACCCAAGAGCTCAGGCTACAGTGAGCTGTGATCACTTCACTGCACTCCAACCTGGGCAGCAGAATGAGACCCTGCTTCTAAAATAAAATAAAATAAAAATTAAATTAAATTTAAAAATTCTGTAGGGAAGCAGTAACATTCTTCCACTTCATTTAGGGCATGCTGGCCTCAGCCCTACTTTTCCTTACTAAGTGAACTTAATAAAGGAGCCCAATGTAGAACATGAATATGATTGGCTGCAAGCATCCAGTTTTCTCATGGTGTTTATAAGGCACAGCCTACTTCATTATTCTTAGATCTCTGATAAAACACCTTTGTAATTTTGCATACAAGTTCTGTACTTATTTATTTCTGTCTCCCATACCAATTTAAAGAAGATTAGAATTTTCTGTAATCCTAGCACTTTGGGAGGCTGAGGCAGGCAGATCACCTGAGGTCAGGAGTTCAAGACCAGCCTGGTGGTCATGGTGAAACCTTGTCTCTACTAAAAATACAAAAAAGAGCTGGGCATGGTGGCATGCACCTGTAATCCCAGGCGTAACATCCCTAGAGCAATGTAGAATCACTTGAACCTGGGAGGCAGAGGTTTCAGTGAGCCAAGATTGTGCCACTGCACTCTAGCTCGGGCAACAGACTGAGATTCTGTCTCAAAAAATAACAATAATAAAACAATCAAATAAATAAATAAAAATGTTTAAAAATAAAGAGAGTTTTGAAAGATATAACTTTAAAATATATCTATTTTCTTAAGGAAATCCTTTGAATTTGAGGATATTCAGCACTTTCGAAATCGGAACACACAGACGATTCATGAAGAACTTGGAAAAAATTCTGGGTCAGCACTTTATTACACACAGTCTGAGGACAATATCTATGAAGATATCATATGTAGGTGTTGACAACTTTGCAATTAAATTTGATGATTATGTATTTGGTGAAGCCTTTAATTGTAGGATGGTTTTTTCTTCTATAATCAAGCATATATTGCCCTAGGTTTTTCTCTTTAGCATGGAAACCTTTGGTGTATAAATTATTTTATTCTGTAATGAATTTTACAACTAATGTGATAGACTGCTCAGCTCATAAGTAGATTTTTATAATATAGCATTTTGAGAATTCTTTTAGCTCTGTTGGACACATAAGTGGCTTTGTAAACTTAAATTGCTTTAACCCACATCCCTACAGCAATGTCGAATAAGAAAGCTGAACATAGTTAGCTTTTTCTTTCTTTTGCTAGCTGTGGTTATCTTTGCATTTAGTTATGTTCATGTAAGCATTTTTTAAAATTATTTTTTAAGATCCCACCAAAGAAAATCCATATGAAGATATTCCAGTGCAGCCTTTACCTATGTGGAGATCCCCTTCAGCGTGGAAGCTACCACCCGCTAAAAGTGCTTTTAAAGCGCCCAAGGTATAACCAGATAATTAATTGAAGAAAACATTAGAATCTTATTCATGGTATCTACAAAAAGATTAAGGGTGTTTAACTGGGGCCAGAACTAAGAGGCACCGAAATGTAAGGTTTAATGTTGGTGGTGGTTTTTTTGTTTTGTTTTGTTTTGTTTTTGGGATAGCATACAGCCTTTTTTTTTTTTTTTTTTTTTGGTGGTTGTTTTAACACCTCAAAAATAATTGAATATATATGCCTTTAGACAGCCATGAACTTTTCAGTTCACTTTAGTTCCCACTTTCCCTATTAATCTACGTCAACCTATGACCATTAAATTACCTTCCTAGTCCCTGAAAGCATGCAAGACGCCTAGAAGCAAAGGCTCCCTAGAGTTCATAAAAACTGTGAGCCATTGTTTTCTGGGAATTTGATTACCCTGTAGTGGAACTTTGGATTAGAAACCTGAGAAACTTCTTTATAAATGGTGAGAAAGAAATTATGTTATCTTCATTTGAAATGATTTTAAATGAAATACAGGATAAATGCGTTTCTGGAATAGCTTTGACTTTGTATGATAACACAGGGATTAACTAGATGATGCTGGCCAGGCGCAGTGGCTCACACCTATAATCCCAGAACTTTGGGAGGCCGAGGTGGGAGGAATGCTTGAGCCCAGGAGTTTGAGACCAGCCTGGGCAACCTGGTAAAACCCCATCTTTACAAAAAAAAAAAAAAAAAAAAAAATTAGCCAGATGTGGTGACACGTGCCTGTAGTCCCAGCTGTTCAAGGGGCTGAGGTGGGGGGATCGCTTGAGCTCAGAGGTTGAGGCTGCAATGAGCCATGATCATGCCACTGAGTTCCAGCCTGGGTGACAGAGCAAGACCCCATCTCAAACAAACAAACAAACAACAACAACAGAACTAGGTAATCTTACCAGTACATCTTATCCTGTTTTAGCTCCCTCCCAAACCTCAATTCCTTCACCGGAAGACTATGGAAGTAAAGAACTCACAAGCTTATTTGCGGTCAAAGCTCACAAAAGATACCACTTTGCCGGTCACTTTAACGGAATGGAAGCTTTTCCGAGCTGGTGAAGTTGCAAACAGGAAAATGAAAAATCTTCCAAGGGTAAAGACTCCAGTGCTTTCATTCTTTGACCCTTACTTCAGCATTTCCATGAATGAGAATAAGTAAACTGTAGACTGGAATGAATAATAGGTTAGAACTGACCTACTGGGATTAGAAGACTTGGAAGGCAGCGTTACGTTTTAAATTTTTGCTCATGCTAGAAAAGTGCATGAATGGCTTTTGCCAGAGTTTCATTATGGATTTGTAAAGTTGATTTAGATGGGGACTTCACTTCAGTTACTTTAGCTCTCATTAAAATCATCTGCCTATTTCAAGGAAGCACCAGAATCTTATATAAAAGGGCGTTCTCTCAGGATGGCTTCAGTGTTGTTCTAATTCACTCATTCATATCATTGCCAAAGTGAGTTCAGTTTTGTGCTTGAGTTTACAGATTTTCAGTAACGAAAAAGTATATGCCATTTATTTGGGGCAAAAATTTCCAAAGAAAAAAACAAATCTATTACTTGGGAATAGAAATTATCAGCAATCATAATACGTAAATGACTTCTCCCTCAAGGGAGAAAAGGCGGTAAGTCTGTACATCATCTCTACTAGAAGCATTGCAACCAAAATGAAGAAATTGAGATTACTTGCAGATAGACATATATATTTTTTTTCTTACATGTTTACTTATTTTGTAGAGACAGAGTCTCGCTATATTACCCAGGCTGGTCTTGAACTCCTGGCCTTAAGCGATCCTCTTGCCTTGACCCCCCAGAGTTCTGGGACTGCAGGTGTGAGCCACTACACCTGACTGATAGACATTTTCTTTTAGGAGAAATACTTAAGGAATTATATGAAAAATTTTTAAACTTTCTCTGTTACTTTGTTCTGCTGTAATGCAGGGTGTTATCAGGATTGTCAAAATACTATGCAAATATTCTACTGTAATGAAGAAATCAGATCACTTAAATATTATTCTTTCTTTAATCCCATCTGAATTAGCTATATATGTTCATTTAACATGTAATTTTTTTTTTTTTTGAGATAGAGTCTTGCTCTGTTGCCCAGGCTGGAGTGCAGTGGTGCAATCTCAGCTCACTGCAAGCTCCACCTCCTGGGTTCACGCCATTCTCCTGCCTCAACCTCCTGAGTAGCTGGGACTACAGACGCCCGCCACCATGCCTGGCTAACTTTTCTGTATTTTTAGTAGAGACGGGATTTCACTGTGTTAGCCAGGGTGGTCTCAATCTCCTGACCTCGTGATCCACCCACCTCGGCCTCCCAAAGTGCTGGGATTACAGGCTTGAGCCACTGCGCCCGGCCTAACATGTACTTTTTGTACCTGATTTTAACATTAAACAAAAGTCACATCTATTTCTTGGGTTAGTAACTGTTGATTGATTCCTTGGGAAATATTCTATTCCACAGTTTAATTCTTATGATCAGTTTTCTGCCCCTTCCTCTTTACTATGTGAAAAGTTAAAGACATAGAGGTTTTTTAAAGCTAAACTGGGCCGGGCATAGTGGCTCACGCCTGTAATGCCAGCACTTTGGGAGGCCGAGGCAGGCGGATCACGAGGTCAGGAGATCGAGACCATCCTGGTTAACATGGTGAAACCCCTTCTCTACTAAAAAATACAAAAAATTAGCTGGGCATGGTGGCAGGTGCCTGTACTCCCAGCTACTTGGGAGGCTGAGGCAGGAGAATGGCATGAACCCGGGAGGCGGAGCTTGCAGTGAGCTGAGATCACACCACTGCACTCCAGCCTGGGCAACAGAGCAAGACTCTGTCTCAAAAAAAAAAAAAAAAAGAGCTAAACTGATCTTTCTTAGTGAAAAAAAAAACAGTAACTGTTTATCTTTCTGTGTATGATGAGGAATATTTTTTTAAAAAGAGGCTTAACTGCCAGGCATCTTGCAGTAGCTCCGTCCTCCGGTAGATCATGTTGGCACAACAAAGCAGCCTCCCACATGGTCAAGAAACGACAAATTGTGTGTTCATAGGGAGAAGAATGCAAACACCTTAAGGGACTGCGTTTAAGATGTGGTTCTTATAATGGCATTAACAAATATTTAGGAATCATGGATTATAGAGTTTAATGAGACCCAGGGAGGCTTTACAGCACTTCTGATTTCATGCCTCAATATTTTATGTATTATGGATCTCAAGTACTCGAAGCTTTTTCTGTATCTGATGATAGGTGATATGATCTAACTTTTCCCTTTCTAATATTTTTCTGAAGGTTTTCGGAGATGTGAGGAGAAAAAAATGATTATGAATTTTTAATTGTCAGGCAGGAACAAGCCATGACAGCATTTCTACCCATGACCCTCCTTGGATTAAATCTTGTTAGGATGTCCCTTATGCAATACAAAGTTTGGCTTTGGAGTATCTTGTAGAACAACATTCCATAAGAAAGTCCATTTTCATTTATTTCCCCTTTAAGGCCTCCAGCTGTCCCTGGAAGGGAAACTGCCTCACAGTTTCACCTCACTGATCTAGTCCATTTGCCTCTTCCCCACTCTTCCGTTCCTTCCCTGCTGTGGAATCCTGTGTCGGATTGTTTGCTAGAGTACATTTCCTACTGCCTTTATTGTTTGTGTTGTGTGTACAGCAGTATGATTTCCATCATTTCTTAGGAAGAATATTCTACAGTATTTCTTGCAACTAGGAGGCTCTTCTTCCTAGCTCATGACAGAAATTTAAATTTATCACTTTATCGCATAGTTTTAGAACAGTTCTCTTTCCTTTATACTTGAATATACTTTTGATTCTACTTTTCAAATGCAAATTAACAATTATGCTATTTTGGGTCATTATGTAACCCAAATATATATTTATTTCCATACCTCTTTCCTATAGCTCTTAGTACTTTTTAATTTTAGATTCTCTTATTTGTTTTCTGTAATGGTGATATTTAAGAACATTGGCAATTTTTCACTTGCGTTGCAGCGATAAAAATCTTTAAGAGCACAAACTCATCCAAAAATGTGGTAATAATCTGTGTATTGGAAGCATGTGTTTCTTACATGGTTTTTTGGGGGTGGGTGGTTGGCAGGGGACGGTGGTTTGCACTGGACTGATTCACTGCCTGTTGATTGCCAGGATGGCTAGAGAAACAAGGACAAAAGAGAATACAAGAGCATTTTTCTCGGGGAACTTTATTGGTTGTTATCATATATAATGTTCCTAACAATTGTAATTCTGGGCATTAACTATGTTAAATCAGGATTGATACTTAAGAAAAGCTTGGAATTTTAAGAAAAAAAGAGAAATATTTATAGAAAAACTAGTCAATTCCTCCTTTTAAAAGTACCTGTTGATCAGCTCTGAATCTCCTCTTTTTTACCACATTCTGTGTGTGTCTCCTGTCTCTCTTACACACACATATCTCTCCCAGCAGCAAAGAAAACTTTCTAATGAGTAATACTTATGAAATGGAGAGAAGCAATTATATAACAATTTAAAAATAAATGGTCTGGATTTTACTTGCTTGAGAAATAGATTGATGAGTGGAAGAAAAAACATAGTTTTTGTATTTCAGTATATTTGGGTCTCGTAATTTTATGACATATTTCTGAAATAAATGGTAATGTTAGTACTCTTAGAATATTCCCTTTGACAAAAGCTTTCTAAGTATGTTTATCCGCTCCTTGGGAAGAATTTCTGGGAGCAGAAATAACTGTGCCTCACCTTGCCTTTTAGATAAATGAGTGTTCCACTTCCTACTCCAGGCAAGTGAGAACTGGAGTTTAATAGTAGAGGCTTGATCACTATACAAAGGGCAATAGCCACATTTCCTGCATGTTGTGACATGGAGTGACAAGGAATCTAAAAGCCTGTGCTGGGTTCATACGACATCCTTTCCCATTTTCCTTCCCCATGTTATGTGGACTTGGTATTAGAACAACGTATCATCTAATTAAAGGTCATCATTTTAAATCCAAAATTCAAAAAGGTAAAGGTTTCTATTTATAAAATAGGTCTTTTCTCTGAATAAGAATCCTTAATAGATTAATATCATCAAACTGTGAAACTTTTGGGTGTTGGTCTTAATTTGTATTTTTCTGGTCTTTTTTCAGCTTGTATTAAAAATAGATGACATATTTGAATCTAAAAGAGGGAAGAAGAAGGTAAAGTTACATTCTTACACTGGAAAGGAATTACCTCCAACAAAAGGTAAGAATTGTTTTCTGTTTCAGCTATCCTGTAGCTGTCAGGATGTAAGAGGAGAATCACCATATAACTTAATGTTTGATATGTATTAAAAATTTTGGCTTAACTTTCCTGTTATCCCACTTAAGCATAAACTTCTTTAAGATAAGGGATTGTTTCTCAAATCCATTTTATTTAATTTTGTGCCAAGTAATAACTATTGGATGAACAAATAAAAAATGCAAAAATAATCATAAACCAATGATACTAATTTTCATAGACAAATTGAATCACTATTTTGTAGTCCTACTTTGATTTATAATCATTTATCTGTATAGACTCTTTTGTTGTAGGTATGAAAACATTAGTCTTACATAGACTGAAGGTATGTGGTACTCAACTTGTAATCATTTAATAAGTTTTATCCTGGCCAGGCATGGTGGCTCACGCCTGTAATCCCAGCACTTTGGGAGGCTGAGGCAGGCAGATCACAAGGTCAGGAGTTCGAGACCAGCCTGACCAACATGGAGAAACCCCGTCTCTACTAAAAATACAAAAATTAACTGGGCGTGGTGGCGCACACCCATAATCCCAGCTGCTCAGGAGACTGAAGCAGAAGAATCACTTGAACCCAGGAGGCGGAGGTTGCAGTGAGCTGAGATCACGCCACTGTGCTCTGGCCTGGGCAACAGAGCGAGACTCCATCTCAAAAAAAAAAAAAAAAAAAGTTTTATCCTTCAGATGCCTAGATAAAATTTATATTGTTAACTAAGAAATTGTCAATATTTATAATAAATCATTAGAACTTTCTTAAAAACTTATGCAAGATTCTTAACGCGGTTGTCTGGGAATATGGTTTGGCTGTGTCCCCACACAAATCTCAACTTGAATTGTATCTCCCAGAATTCCCACATGTTGTGGGAGGGACCCAGAGGGAGGTAATTGAATCATGGGGGCCAGTCTTTCCCATGTTATTCTCGTGATAGTGAATAAGTCTCACAAGAACTGATGAGTTTATCAGTGGTTTCTGCATTTGCTTCTTCTGATTTTCTCTTGCTGCCACCACGTAAGAAGTGCCTTTTGCCTCCCACCATGATTCTGAGGCCTCCCTAACCATATGGAACAGTAAGTCAAGTTCAGCCTCTTTTGTTTCCCAGTCTTGGATATGCCTTTTTTTTGAGATGGAGTTTTGCTCTTGCTGCCCAGGCTGGAGTGCAATGGCATGATCTCAGCTCAGTGCAACTTCCATCTCCCGGGTTCAAGCGATTCTCAGCCTCAGCCTCCCAAGTAGCTGGGATTACAAGCGTCCACTACCATGCCCGGCTAATTTTTTGTGTTTTTAGTAGAGACGGGGTTTCATCATGTTGGCCAGGCCGATCTCAAACTCCTGACCTCAAGTGATCCACCGCCTCAGCCTCCCAAAGTGCTGGGGTTACAGACGTGAACCACTGTGCCCGGCCTTGGGTGTGTCTTTATTAGCAGCATGAAAATGGACTAACACATCTGGCAAATATGTAGAATTTAGCAATTTTTGTTTATAAGTTCCTTAGAAACAACAGCTAAGTCATAGCAAAGGAGAATATTTCTTCTTTTTGCAGACTTTTAAAGATAGAATTTTCTTTTCTTTTTTTTTTTCTTTTGATATAGAGTCTCACTCTGTCACCCAGGCCGGAGTGCAGTGGTGTAATTTCAGCTCACTGCAACCTCTGCCTTCTGGATTCAAGTGATTCTCCTGCCTCTTCCTCCTGAGGAGCTTGGGATTACAGGCGCATGGCACCACACCCAGCTAATTTTTTCTAAGTTGAGATGGGATTTTACCATATTTGGCCAGGCTGATCTTGAGCTCCTGACCTCAAATGATCCACCTCCCTGGCCCTCCCAAAGTGCTAGGATTACAAGCATGAGCCACCACACCTGGCCAGAATTTTCTTTTTTTTTCTTTTGCTGCTGCTTTTTTTTTTTTGAGACAGTCTTGCTCTGTCTCCCAGGCTGGAGTCCAGTGGCACAATCTCAGCTCACTGCAAGCTCCGCCTCTCAGGTTCACGCCATTCTCCTGCCTCAGCCTCCCGAGTAGCTGGGATTACAGTGCTCACCACCACGCCCGGCTACTTTTTTGTATTTTTAGTAGAGACAGTGTTTCACCGTGTTAGCCAGGATGGTCTTGATCTCCTGACCTCGTGATGCGCCCGCCTTGGCCTCCCAAAGTGCTGGGATTACAGGCGTGAGCCACTGCGCCCAGGTATCTCTAAGTAGGTTATTACCGAGCCCTTAATTTATTTGTAGTCTATGCCTTATGGATTAGGAACATTCTAGTAAATTTGGCTCTACAACAAGCTTTTGAAGAGCCAAACAGTTTTTTGACTGTATTAATGTTGAAAAGAACAAAAAATCCTCCAACTTCTAGCCAACTTCTGCCGTCCAAAACAAAAGTAAAGAAAAAAGGAGCAGCCTCTACATTGTAACCCTTCACTTATGGCTCAAATAAAATAAGCATTTACCTTTCCCTACCTCTGACCAACTCCTCCAGTGCACCAGAGAAATTTCTCTCATGCCTGAGGATCTCCTGCCTTTATCATCACAGTTCTCAGATTTTCATTTTCTTTCTTAAGCTTTTGTCTGTATATCAACAATGCCTAATACAATAGATAATTATATTTACCTACTCTGAAGTCCCTGCTAGAGTTTACTGAATATATTCCAACCTGAATATTTGTTGATTTTTTTTTTTCTTTTCTGAGACAGAGTCTCACTCTGTCACACAGGCAGGGGTGCAGTGATGCAAACATGGCTCACTGTAGCCTCAACCTCCTGGGTTCCAGCTTTCCTCCCACCAGAGCCTCCTGAGTAGCTGGGACCACAGCCTCATGCCCACCACACCCAGCTAATTTTTAATTTTTTATAGAGACAGAATCTCACTATGTTGCCCAGATTGGTCTTGAATTCCTGGGCTCAAACGATCCTTCTGCCTCGGCCTCCCAAAGTGCTGGGATTATAGGCATGAGCCACCATACCTGGCCCTAAATATTTCTTAACTTTCAGTTTTCACGTATTACAAAAGGACTTACCAGCCTTCATCAATTCTGTCATTATAATTTTGTGTGTTGAAGTCTCATATTAAAAGTGGACTATCTGGTACTTTTTCGATCCCTGTGGATTCTCAGTAGATTTTTCTCTTGCCTCATTCATTGTCTTAGAATACAGGTCATCAAAACCCATAGATGAGAATATATTAAGCCAATTAAGTAATCTTTTATAAGGACTTTTCTAGTTATATTGCCTTTTCTCCTTTTCTTCTGTCTTTTCTTTCTTTCCAAGCACTTCCTAAGTTTCTAAGAGGTACCTGGTCCTAAGACTATAGATAGGACCAGGAGCTCACAGTGTTCGTTTCTTCCTCTGAATAATATGTTATAGCCACACTATACTTTTTGTCATGGTGGTTAATTTTGAGTTATAAAACATATGTAATATGCAGTATTTAAATAAGCGCTTTTTCTGTAACATCTCTTATGTGTCTTTCCCACCTAAGAATAGGCAGCATTTATTTTAATGTTCTCTTATTCCTTATTATAAAATGAAAAGCCAGAGTTTTCCAAACTTCCCCCTTGCACACTTAGAAAATTTCATGTGCATGCAAATACATTTTCTACACAAATACTCTTACACTATTCAGGCTTTGTATGCCTTCCTTTTTTAAAAAGCTTAATTAATGTATTTCAGAGCTCTTTCAATATCAACACATAGAGATCCACATAGCTGTACTGTATTTCATTGCATAGAAGTAAAATAATTTTATTTAACTAGTAGACAGTTTAGTTGTTTCTAACATTTTATTTAACCTGTGGATATTTAAAAGTGTGTGTGTGTGTACATAAAAATCTTCAATGCTGCAAATGTGTCTTTTACTTATATTTCTATGTAAGACTATTTTTGTAGAATAAGTTCCTAGAAGTGGGCTTAATCACAGAACATATGGATTTAAAATTTTGGCCAGGCATGGTGGCTCACACCTGTAACTCCAACAGTTTGGGAGGCTGAGGCGGGTGGATCACTTGACCCCAGGAGTTTGAGACAAGCCTGGGCAACATGACAAAATCCTGTTTCTACAAAAAATACAAAAATTAGCTGGGTGGCTGGGTGCGGTGGCTCACACCTATAATCCCAGCACTTTGGGAGGCCAAGGCGGGCAGATCACGAAGTCAGGAATTCGATACCAGCCTGACCAACATGGTGAAATCCCATCTCGACTAAAAAATACAAAAATTAGCCAGGCATGGTGGCACACGCCTGTAATCCCAGCTACTCAGGAGGCTGAGGCAGGAGAACTGCTTGAACCCAGGAGGTGGAGGTTGCAGTGAGCCAAGACTGTGCCACTGCACTCCAGCCTGGGCAACAGAGTGAGACTCCGTCTCAAAGAAAAAAAAAATTAGCTGGGTGTGGTGGCACACGCCTGTAGTCCCAGCCTACTCGGGGGGCTGAGGTAAGGGGGATCACTTGAGCCCGGGAGGCAGAGGTTGCAGTAAGCCAAGATTGTGCCACTGCATTCTAGCCTGTGCAGCAGAGTGAGACCCTGTCTCAAAAAAAAAAAAAAAAAAAATTGTAACTGCTGCCAAATTGTTCCACAAGCAGATTGTAACAGCTTATGTTTCTACAAACATCATTTGAAAATACCTCTTTCCCCATAATCTTCATCAATAAATACTATGCTTTATTAAAGCTTTTTATGGCAGTATCATGGTTGAAAATGTATGTCTTGTTTATTGTTTTAATTTACATTTATTTCATTATGAATTTGGGCAGTTTTCATGTTTATCAACAACTTACAAATCTTTTTCTATGAATTGCCTGTTCCCACCCTTTATTCCTTTTTCCTGTTGTGCTTTTTCTTCTTGATTTGTAACAATTTTTTGAACATTAAGAAACAGCCTTATATCTGCAATGTGTTTACAAATATTTTCCCAGTTTATCGTTCACTTTTTGAGTTTAATACTGACTTTTAAATTAGATACAAGTTTATATAATCAAACTTCACTTATGACTTCTAGGCCTTGTTTTTTTCTGATACATTTAAATGTTTTCCCTTTCTTTGCATTTCTATTTTGCTTTAACTTTTCAAACTTAATCTAGAAATGTTTCATTTATTTATTTTAAAAGCTGCTTTGTGTGTGTGTGTGTGTGTGTGTGTGTGTGTGTGTTGCCTGTGTGCTCAGAATTATACAAAACACTCCCTTGTGAAAACAAGATAGCTCCTTATCTCCAAAATACTTAAAATATGATTGGGGAAAATGAAAATAGTTCAAAGCATTATGAGTACTATGAGAATTTGGAGTAAAGAAAAAATCAATATGGACTAGAAGTAGTTTAGAGGCATCATAGAAGAGGTAGGCTGACTTAGTAATATCTCTCTCCTAGTTCTCATGGTTTCATGTTGTTCTAAATTTATAGTCTGGTTGGTGTTTATATTCTTGGTTAGCTCTCTTGGTGTTTGCCTTTGATACTTTATTTGGAATATACAGACAACTATGTGGATATAGAAATAGAATCCACTCTGAACTAGACTTCTTAAAACTGGTCTGAAATGCAATTAGTTTCTAGAATTAGGGATGAGAGGAGAGCTGAGGAGTGAAGTAGGGTGTGGGAAGAAGATGTAGTAGAGGAGTTTCCTCTTTGAGCCTTTTACTCTCTTTTGATAACTATCCCAACCTGATACACCCAAGTGGTTTGGAGACAGGCTCAGCAGCTTTATTATTCCTTACTCCAAGTCCCCAGGTTTGTGGGTTTACATTGTTCTCATCCTCATGTACTTCCTCCTGTTGGACAATACAAATGGAAACTCCTTCTCTCTTTTTCAGGTGAAACCAGTGGGAACGAAAGTGATGCCGAGTATCTGCCAAAGAGTGAGTGAGTCAATGGAGCTGCTCCTGTTCTTGTGATGATCATGGGTTAGGTGGAGTGGCACCTACCTTTGTGATTAAGCATGTTTTTCCCCACATGAAGTTCCATTTTGTAGGTGATTTCCTTATTTTCAGAACCTGTTGAGGTTTGGAGAATTAAACAGTCAGAATTAAACACTGTCAGATGTTTGACAGCATTTAAAGTCTCCCGTGGTGGAGTGAGGCTGAACAGTGTGGTTCTTATGATGGAGTATTCTTAGGGGAGCGGCAGAGAGCTGCATGTCCAGACATATATGCAGTAGTTTCCTGGCAGCCAAAACAGAGTGTGTGAATCATTCTCTGAGCAGTAAACATCTGATTTTTTTGAAACGGAGTCTCCCTTTGTCGCCCAGGCTGGAGTACAGTGGTATGAGCTCGGCTCACTGCAATCTGCTTCCTGGGTTCAGGCGATTCTCCTGCCTCAGCCTCCTGAGTAGCTGGGACTACAGGCACGCGCCACCACACCAAGCCAATTTTTGTATTTTTAGTAGAGACAGGGTTTCACCATGTTGGTCAGGCTAGTCTTGAACTCCTGACCTCATGATCCTCCCATGTCAGCCTCCCAAAGTGCTGGGATTACAGGCATGAACCACCACACCCAGCCAAATATCTGATTTTTTTATAGCCATTCAAGTGTAATTATTTAAGTAACTTTGATACCTCTGACATTGAAAAAGGAAACATCTATTTGTTATTTATAGGCATTTATATTCCAGATTATTGTACTGTTTACTTTCTAGTAGAATATAGAATGCATCATGCTTTTTTGACTCTATTTGTCCAAGCACTTCATGGTGCCTTCATCCTTCATCTAATGATGATGTTATCTAGTTATCACAGCAAGTTATCTACTTTCTATTTAAGCGACTGACATACTAAGCCGTGTAAAAAGTAGAAGACGTACATTATCAAAGCTGAGTACAGGGCAGTTCCACTTCCAATCTGACACCCTAATTTTATGATTAATAGTCTTGTGCTTCCTCCACTGGCCTGAATTGCTTCAGGTGTTTGATTCTGTAGCCTGACTGAAGGTGAAATTTAATAATCATCAGGTTCAGTCTAGATGTGTAAAGATGACTAATTTAGGGCTGTTACTACTGAGAAACAGGACCTAAAATTTTCTTGACTTGAACTCAGCCCTTTGACGTAAGTAATGTTTTGCCTAGAGCACTGAATGTACTGGATAATTCTGGGGAGCCATTCCCGGATGCAGTTTTTAAAATGTTCTTAATATTTTGATCTATAGTATAATTTATTTTGGGACAGAATGCATTATATCAAAAAGAAAGGAAAGACAATTAGAGGTTGAGTCTATCAGTGGCTCAGAATGACACATAAGCAAATCACTGGGACATGTAGACTATTCTGCAAGTCCACAGTTTCCTTCAGTGGGGACCACCCTAGATTGCTCAAAATTTAGAGATAAATGAGAATAGAGGATAGGTGCTATCCAGTTTTGATTGATATTGCTATGACTGTTTAAATAGTATGCTTCCATAATTTTATTATTTTGAGAAAGTCTGCTGATGGATATCTTCTTCCACTTAATATTTTTCTCTTGCGTCTAGCACCATTTACTGATACAAGCATATATTCATTGTTAGTAATATATGGCAAGGAGGGAAGGGAACTGGACAGTTTTTTCAATGTGAGGATAATTTTTGTGTTAATTTATCAAACTCACCCCTTTCTGTACTTAGGACTCAATTATTTTATCAAATCTCTGCCCCCTGCCCCCTGCCACCTGGCACCCTGTGATTTCATGGCATTCCCAGCAGTAGCATCTGTTGTCAGTCTAGCACTTTTTCGTGACATTTTCCATGTGTCCTGGTGTGATGCCATGGAAGATGGGATAGCATAGATTATTTGTTGGGACATACATAAGTATTGGTTGGTACATGGAATGTCAGTCCCATTGCTGGCCAGAAGTGGAATAAGGCCCCTGTGCACTTGTGAGGGTCTGCACCTATTCCCCCTAGTATGTCACAGCCCTAACAGATATGTCTATGCGTCAGATACTGGTTATTCAACATTCATTCCGCAGTGACTGTGTGAAGATTAATCCTGTGTGGGTCATGACCTCTGGTGCTGGAAGGAAGGTAGGGCTACAGAGAGAAAACATTGCTCCATGATTTCATTACAGATCGCCATAAACGCTTAGCACAACTGCAACAGTCTTCCAAGAGGAATCCTCACTACCAGACCTTGGAGCGGGATCTTATTGAATTACAGGAGCAGCAGTTGTTTGAACTTTTTGTGGTGGTGTCTCTACAGAAGAAACCATCAGGAATAAGCTATATTCCCCAGGTCATACAACAATTCCCCGGCAAGGTAGGTACAAGGAGGCCAAGAGGCATTCAGGAATGTTCCTGTGTCTCTGTGTACATTTATTTCCTGTCCCCTTGGTTTTTGTTATCTCAGCCAGTTTTTACCAGTACTTGTGGTAGGATCTGGTGGCTTTGAAAACATCTTATGTTAGGCAGGAGCTGCAACCCAGCAAAACAAAACAACTCATTTTCCTAGTTTTTTAAATTTTTGGCTCTGCCATTTAATAATCTTTAACAAGTTACAAAACCTTAGTTTTCTCATCCTTAAGGAGGGGAATAATAAATGTGACAGAATAGGGTAGTGGTTTAGAGCATGTACTCTGTGCAAAAGCTCTGCATTTCCCACTTACTAGTTCTGTGACTTTAAGAAGTTACTTTTCTTTCTCTTTTTTTTTTTTTTTTTGAGACAGAGTCTCGCTTTGTTGCCCAGGCTGGAGCGCAGTGGTGCATTTTCGGCTCACTGCAGCCCTGCAACCTCCACCTCCCAGGTTCAAGCCTCCTGAGTAGCTGGGACTACAGGCATGTGCCACCATGCGCAGCTAATTTTTATATTTTTAGTAGAGACAGGATTTCACCATGTTGGCCAGAGTGATCTCGAACTCCTGACCTCAAGTGATCCGCCCGCATTGGCCTCCCAAAGTGCTGGGATTACAGGCGTGAGCCACCATATTGTGTCTTCGTTGTTTAATTTGTAGAATGGGGGTAATCACAATAGTATCTACCCCTCTGAGTCATAGTGAGGATTAAATAATTTATATAAGGCACTTAGAACAGTGTCTGGCATATAGTAAGCTCAATATGATGTTATCCATTATTAGTAAGGATTTAGTGAGTTAATGTATATAAAGTGCTTAATGCCATCCCTGGCACATAGTAGGTACTCGATAAATGGTAGGTATTAATTTTTGGTAGCCATTATTATTAACAATAATATTTGATTTCTCTACCTTTTTAAAAATAAAATCATTCATTCATTCAAATATTTTAAAAATACCTAATATTTGCCAGGATTAGATGATGGGAGTACTACTGAAAAAGATCTTAGTCTCTGGTTCACAGAGCTTATTGAGCCTGTGAACCAGTTAAGCCCACAGACATGGTTGGGTTTCTTTTGCTTTGGATAGTGTTTGTGTAAAAGTAACAACAATAATTTTTGTTGCCAACATTTAACAATCAAATTTCACATACAAATCTGTATTTCTGCCTTTTCCTGAAAAACTGGAAAGAATGCCAACACAGCCTGCATTCCTAAGTGTCAGGAATGGGTTGAAGCTTAATAAGGAGCAGGACTTCAGAGCAGGTGACCAGTGTAGTTACATAAGGCCGTCGTCACTCAGAAGGGCCCTGCGTGTAGGGTTTAATGATCTACAGTCACCATCTTGAAATGCTAAATAATTTTAGCTTTGAATTTGTGTTTGTAAATGAAGTCTGATAGGAAAATTGGGCATGTGCCAAGGTCTTAAAGCCTGAGTTCATGCATGGTGTCACCTTCTGCTGCTTCCCTAGGATGAGTTCTCTTGTCCTGTTCTCCACTGCCCGATTCCCTGGGTCCTTTCTACCTCTACTCAGTGACTACTGCCACCTTCTCCCCCCGGCTGGGCACAGGCATTGGGAGGGTTAGGATCAGGCCAGCATTGCTCTGCAGCATCTCCAGGCAAGGCATGGGGAAGCTTTCCCAGGCCTGGGCTGGTCGTGGGTGACTTTTTGGGGGTTGCTCAACTGCTGTGGGTTGGAATGGTGGCCCCCATGGGAAGGGGAGATGCCTGGCTTAACTTCCCAACCCCCAGTGGAAACACAGAGTCTCAATTCTGCAGCTACCCGGAGAGGAAACCCAGTACCTCATGGGCCACTTGTGTACCAAATTGCAGACTACAGCACCTGGGTGTCTGTGAGAGTCTACACTCATCCCCCAGGATCCTCATGCCTAAGGGAGTGTGACGTTAAATAGCAAATAAAAACTCCATTACAGAGGCCACAGAAGAAAAGATGTTTTATGTTTAATTTTTTCTGCTTTTTGGACAAGAAGCTCCACATTTTCATTTTGCATTATGCTGTCTGAATTACGTAGTTTTCCTTAGTAAGGAGTGATCCCTTTAATAGGGACATTTACTCACTCTCCTGCTTATTACTTGGACCACTTCTCTCATTTCAGTTACCTGCTTGGCCACTTTAGGACTTTTGGGTTTATAACCCTGAGTTACATGTTTCACTAAAAAAGCTGATGAAGTACAACTGTACTGGAATCTAAGAGGCGTTTCCTGCATGGATTCTCATTTTCAAAAAGTCCTCAAAAATATCCCTACAGTAAATAATCAGTAAGTTTAATTTCTCATAAAATTTCTCAGTGTAGCCTGAAAGTACAATGTCACAGCACTGTTAAGTGACCCAGAATGGCTACATAGTTTGGATTTTTAAGAAATTAAAGGGACCGTGCACAGTGGCACATGCTTATAATCCCAGCTGGTTGGCCAGCTGAAACAGGAGGATCACTGGAGCACAGGAGTTTGAGGCCAGCCTGGGCAACATAGCAAGACCTCCTCCTCAACAACAACAAAAAAGAAATTAAAGGAGAGGTCATTTTTACTAGTTATCTGAAGGCAATATGGTAATTAGACTTCAGGGCTTGTTTTTATAGAGGACAGGTCATACTAATTTCTAAATGTCTGGTTTACTGAAATTTAGACTGTCACATAGGTACAGTACCAGATTTATGCAAAAGGGTCTTCTATGCTAAAATTTTACAAGAAGTTGCAAACCAGCAATTAGGTAGCAAAGATTCTATGCTAAAGGAAATGATTATATATGGGGTGGATTCTCAAAATAGTGTCTCTTATTTTTTATTTCTTTTTTTTTTTTTTTGAGATGGAGTCTCGCTCTGTCACCCAGGCTGGAGTGCAGTGGCCAGATATCAGCCCCCTGCAAGCTCCGCCTCCCGGGTTTACGCCATTCTCCTGCCTCAGCCTCCCGAGTAGCTGGGACTACAGGCGCCCACCACCACGCCCGGCTAGTTTTTTGTATTTTTTTAGTAGAGACGGGGTTTCACCGTGTTAGCCAGGATGGTCTCGATCTCCTGACCTTGTGATCCACCTGTCTCGGTCTCCCAAAGTGCTGGGATTACAGGCTTGAGCCACCGCACCCGGCCTATTTTTTTTTTTTTCGAGACAGGTTTCTCTCTGTCACTCAAGCTGGAGTGCAATGGCGCAATCACAGCTCACTGCAGCCTCATCCTCCTAGGCTCAAGAGATCCTCCCACTTCTCAGCCTCCTGAGTAGCTGGGACTACAGGCATGTGCCACCACGCCCAGCTAACTTTTGCATTTTTTGTAGAGATGGGGTTTCACCATGTTGCCCAGGCTGATCTCCAACTCCTGGGCTCAAGTGATACGCCCACCTTGGGCTCCCAAGGTACTGAGATTACAGGCATGAGCCATTGCATCTGGCCGTATCTTTTCTAAATAATATTCATCTACCATTTCAAAGCTTCTTTGATCATTGATTGGACAGTGTGTTGAGCTGACTAGGTTTTTGTTCTCAGTACATTGAAGAATGAATTTTTATCTTATGTCCCACGGTTCATAAAAATACTGGGTTCCCATTAGTTTGTGAATCCTGAATTAAGATATTTCCTCTTGATAGGAAACTTTTCACTAATCTCTCTTACAGTAGATGCTGAGATATCCACAGGTACCATTTCTCAGTAAAAATGGGATTCTTTGTTCTCAGTAACTGTTCTCAGTTCATCTTCAGTGATTTCCAGAACTGACTTTTTAATTTTGTTAAGCAGTACAAAACCATGCTGAGGCTTATCAGTAACTGCCCAGGCTTATCAGAGACCTTTTTTCCTGAGATGAGACTGAGTTTTTTATTTCTGTTCCCCACTTACATAGTATAATTCAAGTCACCTATTTTGAGGGTGTTTGAGGGTGTTATCTTTTTCAGGACGATCATGGCTATAAGCAGTCCAAAGACACAGAAGAGAGGCTTAAAGTTATCCCCAAATTTTGTTTTCCTGATTCAAAGGACTGGATGCCAACCTCAGAACTCAAGAGGTAAATGGGCGAATTTATCTAATTTATATTCATTAGAACTGCAAAAATAAATCAGAGTATTTGAGAAATGAGTAGAGCCATTAGTGAAGCTATGTGAATACTGTGGCAAGTCAAGGATGTGGTGGGAGGAAAGGAAGAAGCAGTATTAGAACATTTCCTATGTGGGGCTTAAAAAAAGAAAAACATGGAATAATTTCAGTGTCAAAAGGAAAACAAATTTGAGAGTCACTTCGAGGTTGCCAGTTCAACAACAACAACAACAAAAAGTTCTATTTTACGTGCAATCAAAAATGCTCCCAAGTGTACAGAAAGGAAAAAAGACTTGGATTTTGAGACTCAACCTAGAAACAGAGATAAAACAGAGCAAGGTCTTCATCTTCATTTTCTTTCTCCTTCAAATTAACAGAAGAATCCACAGCCCAGCTTTTATGTTCCCCTGTGGAACCTGTACAAAGGGAGGCTCCAGTTTGGGAAGTGTAGTATATTAAGAAAGGAAGTATTAAAGAATTTCTTCCAGGTATCTAGAAGAAATTGCTATTTTTAATTAATGAACTGTCATAATCTCTGAATTCTGCTTGTAAATATTAATAGATGCCTGCTTTGTTCAAAACTGTAATTATTGATGATGCCATTTAGTTTGAAAAGCTTGATTTGTTGAACCATATCACATGGTAATGACCTTCTGGATAATAGCCTCAGCTGTTGCTTAAATAGCTCTGCACTTCAACTTCGCATTGCCTCCAGACTAAGCTACTGTCTCTCATAAGCAGTTTAGCCTGATTGACACTGTCATCTCTCAGCCATCACTGTTGATGCCCTTGTGTTGTCAGTTGCACTGCTACCTTTATAAACAGCGCCTTTCATATTGACCTGGCTGCTCTGTGGCTGGCTTTCCCCCACAACGAGTTATATATGTTTATTCTAGAGTATTTGGGAAATACAGAAGAGTAAATAAAAAGCAGAAATTGCAGATCACTGGCAATCTGGTTACTCAAAGGTAATCACTGTAAATATTTTGTCATATTCCCTTCCAATCTTTATTTTTAGCCAAATACAGATATGTATATATTGTTCAGGTTTGGATTTAGGCCAGGTGCAGTGGTTCACACCTGTAATCCTAGCACTTTGGGAGGCTAAGGTGGGAGGGTCACTTGAGGCCAGGTTTGAGACCATCCTGGGCAGCATAGCAAGTCCCTGTCTCTACAGAAAATACCAAAAAGCTAGACAGACACGCTGGTGTGCAGTTGTTACTCAGGAGGCTGAGGCAGGAGGACCATTTGAGCCCAGGAGTTCAAGGTTGCAATGAGTTATGATTATGCCATAGTACTCCAGCCTGGGCAACAGAGCAAGACCCTGTCCAAAAAAAAAAAAAAAAGGAATGGAGGGAGGGAGGAAGGAAGGAAGGAAGATAATAAATATGTCTTCAGAAAATGAAGTTCTGTTCAGTGAGACCCAGTCTCTTTAAAAAAAAATTGGACTTTGCCAGGTGCTGTGGCTCACGCCTGTAATCCTAGCATTTTGGGAGGCCGAGGCGGGAGGATCACCTGAGGTCAGGAGTTCAAGACCAGCCTGGCCAACATGGTGAAACCCCATCTCTACTAAAAATAAAAAATTAGCTGGGTGTGGTGGCACATGCCTGTAGTCCCAGCTACTCGGGAGGCTGAAGCGGGAGAATTGCTTGAACCCGGGAGGTGGAGGTTGTAGTGAGTGGAGATGGCGCCACTGTACTTCAGCCTGAGAGACAGAGTGATACTCTGTCTCAGAAAAAAAAAAAAGGGGGGACTTATTTGATTATCGAGTCTGAGTTTCTTTCTTGGGCATATTTAGGTTTTCATTTGTAAATTATTAACGCATATCTTTTGCCCATGTTTCTAATGAGGAGTTGATATTTTCCTAATAATTTTTATATATTAAGGATATAATCCTTTGCCTATCACTGCTCTATACAGCCTCTCAGAACTAAAGAGAAGAATTTGGAACTGGGAAATGACATATCAAAAGTCTTTGTAGCTTACCTGTTTGACTAAATTGGGGATTCAACAAAAGGAAAATAAGACCAGGCGCAGTGGCTCATGTCTATAATCCTAGCACTTTGAGAGGCCGAGGCAGAAGGATTATTTGAACCCAGGTGTTTGAGACCAGCCCTGGCAAGATCGTGAGACCTTATCTCTACACAAAATTAAAAGATTAGCAGGGCATGGTGGCACACATATGTAGTTCCAGCTACTTGGGAGGCTGAGGTGGGAGGATCACTTGAGCCTCAGGAGGTCAAGGCTACAGTGAGCTCTGTTTGCACCACTGCACCCAGCCTGGGCAACAGAGTGAGACTGTCTTAAAAAATAAAAATAAAATTTAGGCCAGGCGTGGTGGCTCACGCCTGTAATCCCAGCACTTTGGGAGGCCGAGGCGGGCGGATCACAAGGTCAGGAGATGGAGACCACGGTGAAACCCTGTCTCTACTAAAAATACAAAAAATTAGCCGGGCGTGGTGGCGGGTGCCTGTAGTCCCAGCTACTTGGGAGGCTGAGGCAGGAGAATGGCAGGAACCCAGGAGGCGGAGCTTGCAGTGAGCTGAGATCGCGCCACTGCACTCCAGCCAGGGGGACAGAGTGAGACTCCGTCTCAAAAAAATAAAATAAAATAAAATAAAATAAAAATAAAATTTAAATGAAAATAAGCCTGATTAATACCTAGAGTGGATGAATAAGAAAACAAAAGGAACCAACATCAACAGCTTATCCCATACCTATTCTCTCACTCCAGTACAAGGCAAGATATTCTTAAGGCCTGGGCATTCATTCCTTAGGAGGAATGTGACTTGCAATGAATGTAATATTATGCCTCCTCTTAGATCACAAAATGACTACTGTTGGACTCTAGTTTTCAATTGTTTGTTCCATGGAGAATGCCATAAGTGGTTGTTTGGATCCTAAACTAACTATTGGCTCTTTTTTCAGTGAAACATTCTCCTTTGTCTTGACTGGTGAAGATGGAAGCCGGTGGTTTGGTTACTGTAAGAAGCTCTTGGTAAGTATCAGATTTGTGTTACTTACCAGGACAGGGTTGGTCAAGGAACAACTGAGTCAGAGTAGGAACTTCAGAAGCACTATCTCTAGATGAGTTTGAGGGATGCTCAATGACCTGTGTATTAAGGAAGCTGTATTAGCGTTAAACAGCAAGAGCAAGGTGGGGGTTAACCATGGAGTGTTCTAGAAAAGAAGGGGTATGGATTTATTTTATTTGTTTATAATAGAGAAAGTAACTGATGACATAGTGGCTGAATCTCATCTGGATATATTTGGAATAGAGTACAATGAGCTACTCGAAGGAGCTCTGAGTTACTCATCAACCATATTAGGGCTTTTTTCTTGCTGAGGTGGCTTCACTAAACCTAGAATAAATCATGCTATCATTTTTAGCACTTTTCACATCTTTTAGTGTTCACTGAAGATGAGAGCCTTGGTTACTGCTCTGTACTAAAGAGTAGTAAAAGATAATTAATAGACCAAATCAATATTAATAAAAACTTACGCTGCTTGATTTTTTTGTTGTTGTTTCTATCTTTTAGCCAGAAGGCAAAGGAAAGCGACTCCCTGAGGTATACTGCATGGTTAGTCGCCTAGGCTGCTTCAATCTTTTTTCAAAGGTGAGTGGAGAATGAGCTGTATGAAAAATGGTGTCCTTTTTGATCTCGCAATGTTAAGTGGCATAGACTTTAACATACTACTTCAGAAAGGTTCCCTATTAGTAAAGTAGGAACCACATGCCTGAAGGCTTAAACTTACATCTCTAATCCATTTGCTGTTGCTATATCATCTTCATTTTGGTTTGCTAGAACTTTCAGCTTAAGGGAGAACATAGTCCAAAGCTTATCTTGTCTTGTGTCTTTCTTAGACCAAATTGCAGGATATCATTGCCACTGTCACTTTCCTTGCCCCTCCCTTAGTGAGCCAAAAAGGGGCTTCTTCTTCAAAAATATGTTGATTTATGTTAGTAACTTTTCTTCAGGGTATAATGATACCTCCCAAGAGATATGATGCTTATTTAACTTTTATTGATTGCAGAAGCTTATCTGTCTTAAATTATATTTGGGTTATTTTAAAGTTTGTACACCAGGCTGGGCAGTTCCTGTAATAGCATTCTTTTATGTTTTTTAACTTAGTCCATAACAAAATAACGCTTTGCATGTATAGATTCTGGATGAAGTAGAGAAGAGAAGAGAAATGTCTCCAGCCCTTGTTTACCCATTCATGCGAAGTGTCATAGAGGCTCCTTTCCCAGCTCCTGGACGCACCATCACAGTTAAGAGTTATCTCCCTGGGGCTGGAGATGAGGTAAGTTAGCTCATTTTGAAAAGATTTGATAGCCACTAAAAAGCAGGACTTATATTAGTAGGCAGTTTCCAGAGCCCAAGGGGATAGATTTCCCTTTTCCATAAACTGTAAAGGATATGTTTTATTTCCATAAAGCAATGGAGAAATATCCAGCTGACCTGTAACATAGTTCTTCCTAGACCCAGGACCCAGAGATTTTCTACCATACATAGACTGACTCCCTTTGTAATGACAATTTCAATGTGATAAATGAAGACTGTATGTACTGTTGTCAGAAGGAATAAAGGATCTTGATTTACAGAACAAAAATAAGCTGTTGGGTCCTGGCATTAGTATAGGAAGCTTCACAGACCCTGTGTAGCAGACCCTTCTTGAATTTAACTTATGTAAGAATAACAGGATCCATAGCGTTGGCACTAGGGATTGTTTTCCAACATTAGCTCACATGATTCAAATTCTTGCATTTCAGTCCATTGAACTCTGCCGACCACTAGATTCCCGATTGGAACATGTTGATTTTGAATGTCTCTTTAAGTGCCTGAGTGTGTGTCATCTCATCCGCGTCTGTGCCTCTCTCCTTTTGGAGCGTAGGGTAATCTTTGTTGCCAACAGCCTAAGGTAAGAAATAAGTGAAATATGTTACTTCACACTGGTGTTTTATTTGCTCCAAATTTTAAAATTGGAGCTTTTTTTATTATTATAGTTTAAGTTCTAGGGTACATGTGCACAACGGGCAGGTTTGTTACATATGTATGCATGTTGGTGTGCTGCACCCATTAATCCATCATTTACATTAGGTATTTCTCCTAATGCTATCCCTCCCTCCCTCCCCCCACCCCACAACAGGTCCTGGTGTGTGATGTTCCCCACCCTGTGTCCAAGTGTTCTCATTGTTCAATTCCCACCTATGAGTGAGAACAAAAATTTGGGCATATTATTAAAATGTAGGATCAGTCTCTCAATTAGCTAGTGGTATATAGTGGCATGGATAATTTCAAATGGTAAATCATCAAAAAGCCACTTGCATTAGGGTATACAAATGACTTTTTTGGGTTATAATAAATTTCCCTTTTAAATGCATTTTGCTTACCCTATTGTCAAAAGTCGGTAATACTTTTCTAAGTACACTAATTTTTCTCATGAGAAATTGTGGAGATGAGCTGGATTGAGATTGAACATTTTCAGTAAATTAAGTTTAAATTTTAACTAAAATGTTAAAAAATTAATGACTGTTCACATAGTTTTTAATCTGTGATCACTAACCAGCATCAATTTTTAATTCTTTAACATAATAACTGAAATGTCCTCCTTATGTTGCTCTATATATGACACCATTTGTTTTCTCCTCTGGCTAGCACCCTGTCAAAATGTGGCCATGCTGTGGTAGCTACACTGTATCCGTTCACCTGGCAGCATACCTACATCCCAGTCCTGCCAGCATCTATGATTGACATCGTCTGCTCACCTACTCCATTCCTTATTGGAATCCTGTCTTGCTCCTTACCACAGCTCCAGGACCTACCCATTGAAGAGGTGAGATGGAAGAATAGAACCTAATATTGGAGCACTGAGAAGTAAAAATAAGTAATCTTAAGAGTGGTGGAATTGTTATTAATTAATATAGTTATTATTACTACTTTATGCTATTTATAATATTTCTATTATATTATAATATTGTTGTTTATAATATTTCTAGTATTAAGATGGGAAAATTTGATAGTACACATAAATCCAAACCTGTATCTTATTTACAGTAGTAACCTTGGGCTCATTCTTGTGTTATTCTGAAGGGTACAGTACTCTGGATTAACTTTAAAAATTATTTCACGGCCTGGCATGGTGGCTCATGCCTGTAATCCCAGCACTTTGGGAGGCTGAGGCAGGTGGATCACTTGAAGTCAAGGAGTTTGAAACCAGCCTGGCCAACATGGTAAAACCCCATCCCTACTAAAAAGACAAAGATTAGCCAGGTGTGGTGGCACATGCCTGTAATCCCAGCAACTTGAGAGGCTGAGGCAGAATTGCCTGAACCCAGGAGGCGGAGGTTGCAGTGAGCTGAGATCATGCCACTGTGCTCCAGCCTGGGTGACAGAGGGAGACACTGTCTCAAAACAAAAACCCAAAAAACTTTATTTCAAATAAAACACAATATAGATACATGGTTAAAGCAAAATGTACAGATACATAACCAGCATTAGAATGGAATGGAAATATTACCACAATGGAATCAGTGCCAACCCCCTAGAAGTCCCCATCATGCCTCTTTCTAATCTCTGTTTCCATCCCCATCCCCATCCCCCACCAAAGGTAATCATTATCTTGACTTTTATGGTATTCATTGACTTGTTTTTCTTTATAGTTTTACCCCTAGGCATTCCTCCCTAAGCAATGTAATTCAGCTTTGTCTGGTTTTAAACTTGATATAAATAGATTCATATGGTATATATATTTTTGCCTGGCTTCCTCTGCTCAATATTATATCTGTAAGATTGATCTATGTTGATGAGGTCAACAATAGTTTGATCATTCTAATTGTATATAGGATTCCATTGTGTGAATGTACCACAATTTTCTTATCCATTCTACAATTGAACATTTGAGTTGTTTCCAGTTTGAGGTTGTTATGAATAATGTTGCTATAAATATACATGACTCCCAGTGCATACACACATAATTCAATGGGTATATACTTGGAAATTGAATTGCTGAGTCATAGGGTAAACATATCTCCAACTTTAATAAAGTTAAATTGTTTTCCAAAGTAGTTGTGCCAATTTAAATTCCCTTCAACAGCGTATGAGAATTCCTGTTGCTCCACGTCTTCACCATTACTTACTGTCATCAGTTGTATAATTTAGCCTATCTGGTGGGTGCATAGTGTTATTCACATTGTGGTTTAATTTGCACAAATTTAATTTAATTTGATTCCTGTTGAGGTTGAGCATCCTTCTATTTATTGGTCTCTTGAATATCATCTTTTATAAAAATCTTTGTCTCTTTCCATTACATTGTTTACTCTCTTGTTTTGTTTTTGGTTTTGTTTTCGTTTTGTTTTGTTTTTGAGATGGAGTCTCACTCTGTTGCCCAGGCTGGAGTGCAGTGGCGTGATCTCAGCTTGCTGCAACTTCTGCCTCCCAGGTTCAAGCAATTATCGTGTCTCAGCCTCCCAAGTAGCTGGGACTATAGGTGCACGCCACCAAGCCCAGCTAATTTTTTGTATTTTTAGTAGAGACAGGGTTTCACCACGTTGGCCAGGCTGGTCTCAAACTCCTGACCTCAAGTGATCTGCCCTCTTCGGCCTCCCAAAGTGCTGGGTTTACAGGTGTGAGCCACCACACCCAGCCCCTATTCTCTTATTGTTTAAGATGTTTTCTTTTTCTTCTCTTCTCTTCTCTTCTCTTCTCTTCTCTTCTCTTCTCTTTTCTTTTCTTTTTGAGATGAAGTCTCGCTCTTGTCTCCCAGGCTGGAGTGCAATGGCACGATCTTGGCTCACTGCAACCTCTGCCTCCTGGATTCAAGCGATTCTCCTGCCTCAGCCTCCTGAGTAGCTGGATTACAGGCGCCTGCCACCACGCCTGGCTAATTTTTGTATTTTTAGTAGAGACAGGGTTTCAGCATGTTGGCCAGGCTGCTCTTGAACTTCACCTCAGGTGATCCGCCCACCTCGGCCTCCCAAAGTGCTGGGATTACAGGCGTGAGCCACCGCGCCTGGCGTTAAGATGTCTTTTTATGCTCTGGATACTGGCCCCTTTGTCTGTGGCTTGCCTTTTCATTTTCAAAAATGATGTTTTTTAATGCACAGAAATTCTTAATTTTAATGTGGTTAAAATTATCAATCTTTTTCTTTATACATGATGTTTTTAGTGAGCTGCTTAAGTTACTTTATATTAACCTCATGAAAATATCCTTCTATATTGTCTCTTGGGCCTTTCATTATTTTGCCTTTAACTTTTGATTATGAATCCTCCTGGAACTTGATTTTTGTGTGTATAATGTGAAGTAGGGGTTGTTTCATTTGTTTTTATATGGTACCGTCTGTGCCGATACCACTTACTGAAAAGACTGTTCCCTGTTACTCCACTGCCTTGTCCTTCTTTAAAAAAAAAAAAAAATTATTTTGGAAACTTTAAACATATGTAAAAGTAAACAGAAGAGTGAAATGAATCCTTGTGTACCAGTCACCTCACTTCAGTACTTATCAAATAATGGCCAGTCTTTACCCTTACCCGTTCCTCTTTCCCATAATATTTTGAAGGATATCCTGACACAATTTCATCTCTAAATATTACAATGTGAATCTCTCTAACATAAGGGCATATTTAAACATAACCTCAATACCATTATCACACCTAAAATATCCAACAATTCCTTGATATCAGCAAAATCCAGTGTTTAAATCTCCAGTTGTCTCACAAACTTTTAATAATTTGTTTAAATCAGGTTCAAAACGAAGTCCACATATTGTACTTATTTATTCGTTTATGTATTTATTTAGAGACAGGGTCTCATTCTGTCACCCAGGCTGGAGTGCATTGGCGCAATCACAATCAATGCAGCCTTGACCTCCCAGACTCAAGTCATCCTCTCAGATCAGCCTCCCAAGTAGCTGGGACTACAACTGTGTACCACACGCCCAGCTAATTTTTAAATTTTGTGTATAGACAGGGTCTCACTGTGTTGCCAGGGCTGGTCTCCAACTCCTGGGCTGAAGAGTTCCTCCTGCCTCGACTTTCCAAAGTTCTGGGATTACAGGTGTGAGCCATTGTGCCTGGCCCCACACATCGTATTTAGTTGATACGTTTTTAGTCTCTTTTAATCTATTGGTATGCATGTCATCATTCTTCTGTTTGCAATTTATTTTTTGTTGTGTTGATTGGCTAACTTTTAAATGGGCTAAAACTTTGAGTAAATTTTGTTTAAAACTATTCTCATTGCCTGTATTTGTCTGTGAATGTCTCTGGTTGAACTTGCCTGGCTCCTTTATTTCATAGGTGCTGATAGTTGATCTCTGTGCAGACAAGTTCTTACAGGAGGTGAGTGCCAAAGGAGGTAATTACTAATGTTTTAGGATAAATGTCTACTGTAGATAATTGGACAGACAATATGTGAAAGTACTTAGAGAATATGACTCAGGCAAAACTTTAGTTCCTACACATACTTGAGTTGACACCATGGCCAATCAAGCAAGATCGACCTGAAAAATTTGGCTTCAGTTTATAGCTGCCTATCCCAAAGGAAGGAGGAAACATAAATGTGTCATTCTCAAAAGAGGTAAAACCACCCTTCAACTCCAGGTGGGTCGACACATAAGCATCTAATTTAATTACATTTTAAAAGCATTTATTAAGCACTGATTGTTTCTAGATACTCTGTTAGAATGTAAAAATGAGTAAGACACAGTTTGAACCCTTAGGTCTTACAGACTAATGCGGAGAAACAGACATACATAAAGTTTTAGAAATTATATAATAGAAATTTGTGCAAGGTACAGTAGGAGCAAGAATGAAGTGACCATTTATTCTTAATACTGAAGTGGAAAGGAAGAGTTCAAAAGCCTTCTTAGATCAGCCCTCCAGATATAACCTGTGTGTCGGAGTGTGAGCTCTGAAACACAGGGTGAAAAGAAGAGTGTTTCCCAGGACATTTTCAGAATGGATTAGCTCATCACGTTTGAAATACAATTTATTTGTGGATGATCTTCATAATATAATAGAAGACTTGTAGATGAGAGAGATCTGGTGGAAAAGTGCCAGAAAATTTTATAAAGTATATTGTTTATTTGTTTAATATAGTTAAAATATATACACCATAAACATGAAAGATTCTTCATGTAGGGAAGGAGACTTCAGACTGACTCTTTAGCCAAAATATATAAAGTCACTTGTGGAATTTTGGAGAAATAACTAGGGCATATTTGAGACTTAATCCCTCAAATCTCCTACAAAGAAAAATCTCCATTTTTTTTTTCTTAAGGTATCTGATGAGGATGAAATTCTACCACCAAAACTTCAAGCTGCCCTGATGCAGATTTTGGAAGGACGAAATGAAATCTTGACTCAGGAGCAGAATTTTTCACAAGGTATGAGACAAGTGAGCCAAGGACTTAAGGATTAAGGTAGTAAATATTTACTGAATGCCCAGCACTATGTTAAAGGATATACCAAAGTAGCATTAGATTGCCTGCGCCTTGAAAATCTTATAATCAGCTTCCTTGCTTATCCTCAATATGCCAGGTCCTCTTCTATTTCAGGACCTTTGCACTTGCTCAGTTACATTTATAGAATGCTATTCCCGCAGATATCCACATGACTCCTGCCCTTTCTTCCTGTAGGTCCATGCTCACGTCACCTTCTCACTGAGGCCTTTCCTGACTGTCCTATTTTAAATTGTACCCATTCCCCTAGTGCTCCTTATCCTCTTCCCCTTGCTTTAATTTTCTTCAAGGTCTTAGCACTATTTCATATGCTACAGCATAAGTTCTGTGAGAACAGTGGCTTTATTTTGTTCTCTATCTCCAGTACTTTAAACAGTATTCAGTAAGTAGGTACTCAATAAATACTTGTTAAATAAATGGGCAAATAATATTTATTGGGTGCTTATACTGTATCAGGCATTATGCTAAGCACTTAACATACATTTTGTTTTATCTTTATGAAGCAGGTATCATTATTTAATCCTCATTTTACAGATGAGAAAACTAAGGCTATGTACTGACAAGGAATATTAGGGAAGGAGCAGGGCTTTTTTTGTTTGTTTTGGGTTTTTCTCTTTTTTTGTTTTTTGTTTCTTGCTGTGTCACCCAGGCTGGAGTGCAGTGATGCAATTATAGCTCACCACAGCCTCAACCTCCTGGGCTCAAGCAAGTCTCCTGCCTCAACTGGGACTACAGGCATGCACCACCACACCTAGCTAATCTTTTTATTTTTTGTAGAGACAGGGTCTCACCATGTTGCCTAGGTTGATTTTAAACTCCTGGTCTCAAGCAATCCTCCCGCCTTAGCCTCACAAAGCACTGGGATTACAGTTGTGAGCCACCACACCTGGCCTAGAAGGAGCAGATTTAGAGGAGTAATAAAAAGTTTAGTTTTGGATGTTACAGTTTGAGATACCTATTAGAAGTTTAATACTTAAGCAGACATCCAACTAGAAATGTTTTAGAAGAAAGATTTGGGCTAAAAGCAAACATTTAGAAATTGCTGTTATAAAGCTGTGGGACCAGATGAGATGATCGTATAGAGTGAGTATTGTTAGAAAATAACAAAGGTTTAAGGATTGAGCCCTCTGTTGGTTGTAAATGGCGTGGTTAGATTTCCAACACTTGGAGGTTGGAAGGAGGAGAACTATCCAGCAAGGGAGACTAAGAGGAGCAGCCAGTAAAGGAGAAAAACCAGGAAAGTATGTGTGTAAACTGCCAGGAATGTGGGCAGGTACAGTGGCTCACACCTGTAATCCCAGCACTTTGGGAGGCCAAGGCAGGAGATTGCTTCAACCTAGGAATTCCAAACTAGCATGGGCAACATAATGAGACCTCATCTCTACAAAAAGTGAAAAGAAAAATAAAAAACAAACAGGAGTGTGACATTGCAGAAGTTGAGCAAATAGAATACTTCATGAAAAGAAGAGTAATCAGTTATGCCTACAGCTGCAAAGAGACCAAGTATGGTGGGACTAAGATTTGACCAGTGGATTTGACAGTATGAAGACCTTGATAACAGCAGATTCAGTGGAATGAGGGGAAGAAAGTGAGATGGGAGAGGGTTCAAGAGAGAATTAGAATTCCATTCAGCCGATTGATTGTAAAATTTATTATTTATTATTTTTATTTTTATTTTTGAGACAGGGTCTTGCTTTGTTACCCAGGTTGGAGTGCAGTGGTGCAATCATGGTTCACTGCAGCTTTGACCTCCTGAGCACAAGCAATCCTCCCACCTCAGCCCACCATGTAGCTGGGCCAACAGGCGTGCACCATCACACCTGGCTAGTTTTTTGTATTTTTTGTAGAGACAGGGTTTCACGATGTTGCCCAGGCTGATCTTGAACTCCTGAGCTCAAGCAATTCACCCACCTCGGCCTCCCAAAGCCGTGGGATTACATGGGTGAGCCATTGCGCCCAACCATAAAATTTAATTGGATGTAAAAAGGGCCAGGAACAGCCAAGGCACTCAAAAAAGAACAAGGTTGGAAGGCTTGCACTACTAGACATCAAAATTTATTATAAAGATAGTAATTAAGATAGTTTGGTTTTGGTGCAGAAATAGAGCAACAGAAGGAATACAGAGTGCGTATGCATAAGGAAACTTGATTTGTGTCAGTGCCAGCGTTGTGTATCAGTGGAAAAAGGATGGATCATTTAATGATCCATGGGCTGGGCACGGTGGCTCGTACCTGTAATCCCAGTACTTTGGGAGGCGGAGGTGGGCAGATCACTTGAGGTCAGCAGTTTGAGACCAGCCTGGCCAACATGGTGAAACCCTGTCTCTACTAAAAATACAAAAATTAGCCAGGTGTGGTGGTGCACACCTTTAATCCCAGCTACTCAGTATGCTGAGGCAGGAGAATCACTTGAACCCGGGAGGTGGAGGTTGCAGTGAGCCAAGATTGTGCCACTGCACTCCTGCCTGGGTGAGAGAGTAAGACCCTGTCTAAAATAATAATAATAAATAGGACAATTGGTCTTCTATATGAAAAGAAATGAATGTGGATGTACACCTCATACTATACAGAAAATTAATTCCAGTGAATTTAAAGACTTAAATGTTAAAAGCAAAGCTTTTGAAAATATTTTTGAAAGAATAGAAGAAAATTATTTATGTCAATAACACAGTGGTGGGGTTCTTAAAAACATGGCACAAAGAGCAGAGACCATAAAGGAAAAGATAGGTTAATTTGACTGTGTTAAATCTTTAAATTTTCTTTTCATCAAGGGACACCATGGAAAAGAGATCTTAAAAACTAGTTACAGACTAGGTGAAGACATCTTCAACATATGTAGCTACCAAATGAATAGTGTCTAGAATTAATTTTTTTAAAAAACACCTGCAAATCAGTAAGAAAAAGATAAACAATCCAATAGAAAAATGAGAAAAAGACAGGAACAAACATTCAAAAAAGAAGAAACATGATAAGCATATAAGTAATTGAAGAGACATGCAACCTCACTACATCATTTACATTCAGGGAAGTGTAAATGTAAGCCACAGTGCAATACCATTTTTTATACCCACCGTATTCACAAAAACTAAAAAATCTGTCCAGGCACTGTGATTCATACCTGTAATCCTAGCACTTTGGGAGGTCAAGGTGGGAGAATCACTTGAGCCCGGGAGTTCAAGACCAGCCTGTGTAACATAGCAAGACCCTGTTTCTACAAAAATAATTAAAACATTAGCCAGGAGTGTTGATGTGTGCCTGTAGTCCCAGCTACTCAGGAGGCTAGGGTGGAAGGATCACTTGAGCCCGGGAATTTGAGGCTGCAGTGAGCTGTGATGGTGCCACTTGCACTCTAGCCTGGGCAATAGAGCAAGACCCTGTCTCAAAAAAAAAAAAATTTAAGTCTGACAATATCAAGTGTTGGTAAGAGTATGTCAAGTAGTTCAACCACTTTGAAGTTGGCATTATCTAGTAATATTAAAGGTGTACATATCCTACAACCCAACAATGTAGTTTGTAGATACATACCCTAGTGAATCTCTTGTACATGATCACTGGGAAACAAGTTCATTAGTTTTCATAGTGCCAGTATATGTGATAGCAAAAACTAAAAACAATGTGAATATCCATTTTCAGGAGAATAAAGCTTTAATAATGAATTTTTTTTGAGATAAGGTTTTATTTTGTCAACCAGGCTGGAGTGCAAGTGGTGTGATCATGGCCCACTGCAGCCTTGACCCCCTATGCTCAAGCAATCCTCTGTCCTCAGCCTCCTGAGTAACCGGGACCACAGGCCTGTGCCACCACACTCAGCTAATTCTTAAATTTTTTGTAGAGATGGAGTCTATGTTGCCCAGCCTGGTCCTAAGCTCCTGGGCTCAGGTGAGCTGCCTGCCTCAGTCTCCTAAGTGTTGGGATTACAGGCATGAGCCATTTTAGCTGCACCCAGTTAAAAATGATTCTTAAAAACATATATTGAATAAAACAGTAAGTTGAAGAAGACTACAATATTTTGTATACCGTTCAAAGACATACAAAACCTAATAATATGCTATTGGGGTTTTATATGTGTATAGTGAAACTATAATGCAGAGCAAGGGAATAATAAATCCAAAATTCCATGGTCACTCTATTGGAAAGTAGGAGAAGAATGCCATTAGAGAGAGTCACACAGGAAACTTCAAAGATATTAGTAATGTTCTGTTTGTAAGCTTTGTTTGTGGTAGAGAATTTATTCATTTCATTGTTGATCTTATAAAATACTCATACATATCAAAGAATATGTAAAGTATATACATTAAAAAGGAAAGAATAAAGAAATTATAGAAAAACATAATTTTTAAAAGAAAGAAAATAAGACATAACAGTGAGGCAAAAGTGTTGAAGATAAATGCAGTGTTGGGGCTGGGTGTGGTGGCTCATACCTGTGATCTCAAGCACTTTGGGAGGTCAAGGCAGGATAAGTTCAATACCAGCCTGAGCAACATAGCAAGACCCCATCTCTACAAAAAAAAAAATTAATTAAAAAAAAGAAAGATAAATGCAGTGATGGACATGGATTCTCAGCTGCAGAAGGAAAGAGATGAGAAGGAAGGGAGGTGGACAAAATATAGCAAAACCCTAGATTAGAGTCAAAGTGTAATTCAGAAAGAGACCTTGGAAATCACCTGGTCAGCCCTGCTGGCTGCCCAGATGTGGACAGGCCAACTGAGAAAAGTGAGCCACCCACTATTATGCAACTGCTTTATGGTAGAACTCTGACTAAACTTAGGTCCCTGATTCCCATCCTGAGTGGATTCCTGGGAAAAGAGCAACAGACAGTGTGAAGGGTCGCGGGGGGGAGGACTATTTGGATATGGAAGAAAAAGAGGGAGTGTAAGTTGAATATGAAGTTTGAGGCTGGAACCTGGAAGGCAATATAATGTAGTGTATTATAGGGATTAAAAATCACCTGACTTGTGAGTCCAGCATCTTCACTTACTAGATGGGATGACCCTAGAGAATTTATTTAATCATTTGGCATCTCAGTTTCCTCTGTAAAAGAAAAAAATAATAATAGATTATTATGTTTGTAAAAGCACTTAATACAGTGCAACTTCAGCCCTCAAATCACTATTTTTATGGAATAATTATAGTGTAGTATGAAATGGCAATGTCACCAAGGCATGGTGGCTCACATCTGTAATCCCAGCATTTTGGAATGCTAAGGTGGGAGAATTGCTTGAGCCCAGGAGTTTGAGACCAGCGCCTGGGCAACATAGCAAGACCCTGTCTGTATTTTAGGAAAAAACAAATCTTTATTTAAAAAAATGGGACTATTGAGAGGGAAACTGATTTGGTGGGGAAATATAATGGATTTGGCTTTAGATATGTATTGTTTGTTTAATTGATTCATAGTCCAAGTTCCAAAAAGAACCTGATATAGTGACCTTTAGACAGATGGAACTTATGTGCTAATGGGACAACCAAATGATAACCACCCATAGGTAGCCTGAAAATGTAGAAGGTGAGATCACAGGGCTGGAAAACTAAGGTTTGGAATTACAGTATTATCATAGCCAGCTCTATCTCTGTGCCAATTAGCCCTTTAAGGAAGGAGTGTTGAAGAAGAGTGTCTGAGCACCATGCTCAGGAAGAGAAAGAAAGGACAAGAGAAAAATAACTGCTTTGTCATCAAGTCAGGAAGGGAACCAGGAAATCAGAAGAGCATAGAGTTGTGGGGGACAAAAGAACTGAGGAGGTAGTCAGCACAAATGCAACATGGAGCTTAAAGGAGATAAAAATAGAAGAGCAGATTAAATTTGGCTGGCTCTCACCAGTGGCCTTTGAAAGAGCAGTTACAATGAAATCAACAGATGTGCAAGCCAGTTTGCAAGATGTAGAAGGAGTATGTATGGAAAGAAAATGAAGGTAAGGGTAGAATCAATTAGCCTTTTCTAGGTCATGGAGAAAGAAAGTGAAGAATGAACACTCCTAGATTTATTCTCAGTCCTTTGATCTATAACTTCTTAGGCATGACTTCCATAACCAGAGCCAGCGTTTACAGATACAGATAACTGAGGAGATTTTTTCTTTTTTTTTTCATGTTGCAGCAGATGTGACACTCAACTCTCTGGTGTCTGAAGCATTTGTCAGGTTTTTTGTGGAGTTGGTAGGACATTATTCTTTGAACATGACTGTCACGGAGCGTGGGGAGCGTGTTTTCCAAAGGGAACCATTCCGTAAGTCTCACACCTCCCGAAGTGTACGCCACTTCCTGGATCTCTTCATGGAGACTCAGATGTTTGCAGGATTCATCCAGGACCGAGAGCTCCGGAAAAGTGGAGTTAAAGGTCGGTTTCATTATTAAGTTCTCCCTCTCTATTTAGTGAATACCTTGAAAGATTTTACTATATTATGAATAAAAAGTATTGTAAAGCAACAAGGACTCAAAATCCGAGTTGTTTATTATGAGAATTGTTTATTTTGTAATATTGTTTTAGCCCTGGAAATAATACACTGGTAATGAGCACAGAGTTTTATGTAATTCCCAGTCTGGAGTGTTAGACAGTTTCACCAACATGAGTTTTTCCTTGTAGGTTTGTTTGAGGTCCGGGCCATCCAGTATTTGGAAACAATTCCTGAGTCAGAGCCCAGTGGGATGAATAGAATTTTGCGGAGTCTTGGTAAGTTGCTGTGTTTTCTTGTTAGATAAATGTTGCTGAAGACCAGGCGCAGTGGCTCATACCTGTAATTCCAGCACTTTACGAGGTCAAGTAAGGAGGTTTGCTTCAGGCCAGGAGTTTGAGACCAGCAATGGGCAACATAGTGAGACCCCACTGTACACAAAATTTTAAAATTAGCTGGACATGGCTTGGCATGGTGGCTCACGCCTGTAATCCCAGCACTTTGGGAGGCTGAGGCAGGTTGATCACCTGAGGTTAGGAGTTCGAGACTAGCTAGCCTGTCCAACATGGTGAAACCCTGTCTCAACTAAAAATACAAAAATTAGCATGGCTTAGTGGCAGGCACCTGTAATGCCAGCTACTTGGGAGGCTGAGGCAGGAGAATTGCTTGAACCCAGGAGACAGAGGTTATAGTGAGCAGAGATCACACCGTTGCACTGCAGCCTGGGCGACAAGAGCAAAACTCTTATCTCAAAAAAAAAAAAAAAAAGTAGGCATGCTGGCACATGCCTGTAGTTCTAGCTACGTAGGAGGTTGAGGCCTGAGGGGGATTGCTGGAACCTGGGAGTTTGAGGCCTCAGTAAGATGATCTTGCCATAGACAACAGAGTGAGAATCTTGTCTCTGAAAAAAATAAATAAAAATTTAAAAAATAATAAATAAAAAATAAATAAATAAAAATAAAAAATAAATGTGGTTGAAAAAGCTTTGCGGTAAGTGGGCCTCATCACAAAAGCTTTATAATCAGATCAGTAATATAGCCTTAAATAGGCTGACCATAAACCATGATGCTAGTTTCAAAGTGTTCTGGAGAAAAAGAAGCATTTTTCTCAAAATTTGGGATCCCTCATCAGAGTGGTCTGTGGGGCCATTTCCCAGAGATGAACCTCTCTGATAGAAGTTTATTTATTTCATGATATGTTTGTATATCATGATTATTAATCTTTTCTAGGACACATTCCTTGGAGAAATCTTATAAAAACTATGGTCCTTTCTCCCAGAAAAATGTATTTACAGCATATAAATAAATTTTGCGTATAATTTTAGGCTGCTCATGTACCCCATGAAGTCTATCCTTGGTACTCCAGATTAAAAACACCTGGTTTAGAGGGACTTCTGAGGCAAAAGAGGATTTCTTACAAGTCTCTAATTTTCTACTTCATAAACACATTTATGATTTTTCAATAATAGTTCATTATCTAGTATGATATAAGAGAACAGGGGTGCGGCTAGCCTAAAATTATGAATAACCTATATTCTATGATATTTATATTTTGTCTTTGAAATATATGCCCCCTAATTAGGCCCTGTCCTTCACTAGTTGACAGACCATGGACATATTAGGCCTTAGGCTGTTATTTCATCTTTATACTATGGGGTTAGATTAGATCAGTGGTTCCCAGCTCTGACTACATTTTATAATCTCCAGAGAACTTTAAAAAATTTTCCCCTGGGCTCCAGGAAATCTCTGGGGAGAAGCCAGGTGATTTTAACCCATAGTCAAGGTTGAAAAACACCGGATTACATGATGTCTGAGTTCTTTTTGACCTCTGCAATTAATTAGACACATGGGGTTTGGGGTTCGTTTTTGTTTTGGTTTTGCTGGTTAAACACATCAACTGAGTTTGAGATGTCAGCTTAACTCTTGGGCTGTTCTGAATGACTGACCAGTTAACCCCCTGCCTCAAATAATGTACAATAAATAAAAATGAATTGAGAGTTCACTGTCCTTTTCTTTCCCTTTAGGAAGTAAAATGAAATTTCTGCAGAAGAAATGAAACCTCTGATTGTCTCCATCCTGAATATACAACAGAAAGTGCCAAAGAAAATATTTTTCCAAGGGTCAGGATCCCATGAAGTATTCTTCAAAATTCTTGAAATTTTAAAAGGTTAAAGAGCGAGTCAGGCTGTCGGAGGAGGATTATCCTGTTACTGCTGTAGTAATTACTGGAGAATTGTTGGGAATGGTCTGGAACCAATGCCATCTTTACTCTGTCTCCATTTTTTTCTTTTTTTTTAATAGCAGCCTTTTCTATGTAATTCTTGGGCTCATTCTCTGTTTTGTGCTTCATCTATGAAAGTAGTTGTCTTTCACAAGGAAAAGCCTTGTTGTTACATTTTTAAAAATAGCTCAAAGATGAGAATAAGGAGAGAAATGCTGAGTTTAACATAGTAGAGAGACACGATGGAAATGGAGAACACTGGCCTTATACACGTAATTCTCATCACTGAACTATCATGGCAGCTTTAAATCCATGGGCTGTTTGACCTGGGCAAAGGAATAGACTCATCACATATCTCCATTATTTTGTCTTATATTGTATCTAGGGGAATCTCAGGAGGAAGCCCTACTTGTAATATTATAAAGTACTGTTATTAAGTACCTTATAAAATTAGACATCTTGCAACTCCTCCTCCAAATTGTGTAGCATTTGAGTAGCTTGCTTGTCCCTCACATGTCAACATTAAACTTTGTGGAGGCTGGATCCAGTGGCTCACGCTTGTAATCTCCACCACTTTGGGAGGCTAAGGCAGGAGTTTGAGGGTAGGAGTTTGAGACCAGCCTGGGCAACATAGCAAGATCCTATCTCTACAAAAACATTTTAAAAATAAGTAAATAAATTTAAACTTTGTGGAATTATAACTATTATGAAAATGTCCTCTCAAGGGCATGGGAGCCACCTTTATTTTTTAGTGTCCACCATGTGCCATGCACTGTGGTATATGTATGCATATCATCTCAACCAATCCTTAAATCAACCTTATGAGATAGATATTTACATCTCCATTTTACTAATAAAGAAACTAAGGCTGGGTGCTGTTACTCACGTCTGTAATCCCAGCACTATGGGAGGCCAAGGCAGGTGGATCATTTGAGGTCAGGGGTTCGAGACCAGCCTGGCCAACATGGTGAAACCCTCTACTAAAAATAAAATAAAAATAAAAATTAGCTGGGCGTGGTGGCAGGTGCCTGTAATCCCGGCTACTTGGGAGGCTGAGTCATGAGAATTGCTTGAGCCCAGGAGGTGGAGGTTGCAGTGAGCGGAGATCGCACCACTGCACTCCAGTCAGGGTGACAGAGTAAGACTCCATCTCAAAAAAAAAAAGAAAAAAACACAAATTCGAAGAAGTTAAATAAGTTGCCCAAAGTTATACAACACAGAACTGAAGCCAGGACTTTTATGGACACAAAGTTGGTTAGTCCTCCAGATGGAAATTTCATCTCAGTAGGATTATATAGCTATTTATTTTATTAATAAAAATTTTCTATTAAGTGTACCAGAGCCACTTTTCAGCTCTGAGGATAAGGGACTTTATATATATATGCCTAGATGAGACTTTTTATTGCCCTAGAAATGCTGAAATTTTTGCTCTAATTAGACTCAAAATATGAACATTCCTTGAACATATACCACTTGGTCATCCAGACCTTTAATATCTAAAGTAGTAGTAGTAGTAGTGATTGGAAAGAGAAATTTTTCAGTGATGGTGCAATGTTTTGTGTGTGTGTGTGTGTGTGTGTGTGTGTGTTTTAAGATGGAGTTTCGCTCTTTTTGCCCAGGCTGGAGCGCAATGGCACGTTCTCGGCTCACTGAAACCTCCGCCTCCTGGGTTCAAGCAGTTCTCCTGCCTCAGCCTCCCGTGTAGCTGGAATTATAGGTGCCCACCACCACACCTGGCTAATTTTGTATTTCTTGTAGAGACAGGGTTTCACCATGTTGGCCAGGCTAGTCTCGAACTCCTGACCTCAGGTGATCCACCCACCTTGGCCTCCCAAAGTGCTGGGATTACAGGCATGAGTCAGTGCACCGGGCCTGTTCGTTGTTTTTTTTTTTTTTTTTTCAAATTAATGGGCAAATTCAAGTTCAGATGGTGCACTTTTCATTTATTAATGCTATAGCAAATGTCAGTTTGTTTCTTCAGTTTCTGCTGATGGTTTCAACTGGCACAGAAAGTATTTATTCAACCTTACAAAACTGTTAAGTTGTATTGTGATACAGTTTATTGACTTGTACAGTATTTCATTACAACCCATTCAGGTATGCATGAACCTGAAGCAGAACACCATTTAAGACTGGTGCTGTATAATATAATTCCTACAGATGTGGGTCCAGGGAATAGAACTGAGCCTTTTTTTAAATGTTAAGCAGGTTACCCTAATGGGGCTTCTACTAGACATCTCTCCATTTGGTCTCTTTTTACACTCCAACCCAGCGGGAACAGTTAATAATTGGATGTTTATAAAATGGGGGTAAAAGGGTTTACTGTGATGGATCCTGGCTATCCCTTTAGGAGGAGACCTTTGCTTCAGGAATGCTGTCTTCATCTTTGCAGCCTGAAGCTGCTTCGTTTCCTTAGGTCTGTTGTGTTTTGTTTCTGTAAAGTGTTATGAATTCTGGATATTTTTGTAAAAGAATCAAGATTTGTATAAAATGTTGTTTACAGATCTTTTAATGAATAAATACATAAAAACCCCACAGATCCCTTGGAGAATTCTTAAGAGGTAAAGATCTTTTATGTCACTTAAATCTACAGCTAGCACATTTACCTAATGGTACTTAGGTAATAAGAATTAGTCTTAGATTGATCAGGCTTAATAATGGAGGTCAACATTTCGAGGCTCTTGGCAGACAAAGCCTGGGTCTAGACCGCACACTGGGCAGGGTATATAGTCTGACAACTTTATTTGGTCTTTAACTGCTTAATAAAAGGGAGGCTGCTTAGTCCAGGAGCCATGAAGAAGACAAAGTGCATGGGCAGCAGCTTGAATGGTTCGGAGACAGGAGTGCCATTCTATTACCGTTTAAGTCCTAAAGGCAAAATGACAGGATTTTTAAGGAACTGAGGTTCCTTTTGATACTCAGACCATAAAGCTTCACAATTTTAATTGGAGACTGGCGCCCAATTCTAGAGCCTCTTTAAGAATTGTACTTATCCAATGCAAAGGTTTTCAGGGTGGCGAGGGGGGAGGATAGTCGGGGTACAGCAAGGAAGTAAAAGAGGAACGACCTGGGGTGCAGTGGCTTACTCCTGTATTCCCCACATTTTAGGCCTAGGCGAGAGGATAGCTTGAGGCCAGCCTTGGCAACATAGGAAGGCTCCAACTCTACAAAAAAATTTTAAAATGGCGGGGCGCTGTGGCTCACGCCTATAATCCCAGCACTTTGGGAGGCCGAGGCGGGCGGATCACGAGGTCAGGAGATCGAGATCATCCTGGCTAACACGGTGAAAATACAAAAAATTAGCCGCGCATGGTGGCGGACGCCTTGTAGTCCCAGCTACTAGGAGGCTGAGGCAGGAGAATGGCGTGAACGCAGGAGGCGGAGCTTGCAGTGAGCCGAGATCGCGCCACTGCACTCCAGCCTGGGCGACAGAGTGAGACTCCGTCTCGGAAAAAAAAAAAAAAATTTAAAAATTAGCCAGGCGTGGTGGTGTGCACCTCTAGGCCCAGCGGCTCAGGAGGCTGAGGTGGAAGGATCGCTTGGGCCTGGGGGGGTTGAGGCTGCAGTGAACTATGATCGCGCCACTGCACTCCAACCTGGGCAGCAGAACAAGACCGTGTGTCCATAATAAAAAAGGAAAGAAGTCCGGCACAGAGGAAGAGAAGATTAAGGGGAGACGGTGGCAGTAAGCAGAGGTGGGAAATCAGTTATCTCTCCCCGTCAAATCCTGCAGCCAGTTCCCTCCAAAAGTGTTAAGGGGCTCCCGTTCCAGATATCAATGTTTTGGAGGAAACGAAAAGCCCTAACTTCAAATCGCCACCATTCGCTGGCAAAAAAAAATACAGTAAGCAGAAGACAGGAAATTGAGGCCTTCCGCTGACGCAGTGAAGCCAAGACTGACGTCACGTCCGCCCAAAACAAAGCAGCCCGGCAATTTCTAGATACCGGGCGGACCTGCCTTCAAAATTAGCAACTGAGCATGCGCGAACGTCAATCTGCAGGGAACGCGATTACATCAGTGTCAGACGCTGGCGTATCTAAATAGAACTCAGTTTACGCAGACGCAGAAAACGCAGGCAAACCTGAGGTCCTCAGAATGGCGGGCACGGGTTTGGTGGCTGGAGAGGTTGTGGTGGATGCGCTGCCGTATTTTGATCAAGGTTATGAAGCCCCTGGTGTGCGGGAGGCGGTGAGTGCGGGGTGTCTTTGTAGCTGACTCACTGTTCGCTGGCTCGGTACCGAAAGAAACATGTTACAATTTGCCGCTTCTACCCTGGCCCCAATTCTCTTTCTAAGGCTGCAGCGCTGGTGGAGGAGGAAACTCGCAGATACCGACCTACTAAGAACTACCTGAGCTACCTAACAGCCCCGGATTATTCTGCCTTTGAAGTAAGTATGTCTTGAGCCCGGGTATGAACGAGGATTCCTGTGAACCTTTATTTTGGATTGAGAGCTTCAGCTACGTAAAAGTGATTTTTAAATTCCAGTTTTAACCATTGCCTGCATAGGTATCAGTCTGTTGAAAACAGCTAGCTAGATAAGTCTTCTCCGAGGTTCTTATTCTAAGATCCATAGGAAGACTTTCTGGGACTCCACGACTCAATGCAAAAATTTGTGGCTACAATTCTTTGAGATAGGATCCACGCGTAAATTCTCAAAGGGACCCTCTCCTGCCAAGAGTCACTCTACAGCAGGTGATCTAGAATTTTTTAATATGTATAAGCCTAATTACCTAAGCTCTTTAGAACCACTGGAGAGTGGCGTATTAAAGTCTAGTTATTTACCAAACGTTTGCGGTATGACTGAAGGGACAAACCATATCCAAGTGTATACTACTCTTTTCTCAGCCTTCTCCTTTTTTCTATAATCTGTCCGATGTTTTTATTAACACATTTCTGATTAATGTAGGCAAGAACTTTCCCTGATACGAATACTTTCCAAGTGCTAGGTGCCATTCTAGATTCTGAAATCATAGAGATAAAAATATGTGGGTTTTAAAAAAATATGTATTTTGCTTTGTTTTAATTTTTGTTTATTTAAGACAAGCATCGTCTCCAAAAAAAGATAGGGTTTCTGAATACAGAAAAATACAATACAATGAGGAGCTAGATATATAAAACAGAAAGTTTACAATAGTATGTATAAATGTGTAATAATATGTAAAGGACCTGTAGTGGAGGTATATATAAGGACAAGAGGATTAGAGAAAGGAGTGCCCCATGCTTGCCTAGGGAGTCAGATGCTATTCTCCACACAGTGAGTATGATACTATTTTAAATATATAACCTTGAAGTACACCCAAGATTCTAGTTAGGGTCTAATTAGCTAAGTGAAATGTAAGATATTTCTAAATTATTGGATTCAAGTATTTCAATATGTACAGCTTGGAGTTTTTTTCCCATTATACCTAATCGTTTATTTATGAAAGGATTGTATTATTAAAAGGCAGTATTCAGCTGGGTGTGGTGGCTCACACCTGTAATCCCAGCACTTTAGGAGGCTGAGGTGTGAGGATCACTTGAGACCAGCCTGTGCAGCATAGTGAGACCCTTTCTCTACAAAAGAAAAACTAAAAAATTAGCCAAGCATGATGGCATGCACCTGTAGTCCCAGCCACTCAGGAGGCTGAGGTGGAAGGATCACTTGAGCCTGGAAGTTCAAGGCTGCTACAGTGAGCCATGATAATACCATTGCGCTCCAGCCTGGCGACAGACTGAGATCCTGTCTCAGAGGAAAAAAAAAAAAGATATTATTTGCATTAAAGGAACATGAAAAAATAGTTAAGTTTGTTGTTTTTGTTTGAGACGGAGCCTTACTCTGTCACCCAGGCTGGAGTGCAGTGGTGCCATTTCTGCTCACTGCAACCTCCACCTTCCAGGCTGAGGTGATTCTCCTGCCTCAGCCTCGCGAGCAGCTAGGATTACAGGTGCCTGCCACCATGCCTGGCTAATTTTTGTATTTTCAGTAGAGATGGGGTTTCACCACGTTGGCCAGGCTGGTCTTGAATTCCTGGCCTCAAGTGATCCCCCCACCTCATCCTCCCAAAGTGTTGGGATACAGGGTGAGCCACCACGCCCAGCCTTGGCTAAGTTTTAAGTAGAAGACATATGTTCCTATGAACGTGTTTTCCTATGCTTTTTCTAAATATTGTTACCTAGGTGTAGATGTTAACCACATTAAGAACTAAGTACAGTGGCTCACATCTGTAATCCCAGCACTCTGGGAGGCTGAGGCGAGTGGATCACGAGGTCAGGAGATCGAGACCATCCTGGCTGACAGGGTGAAACCCTGTCTCTACTAAAAATACAAAAAATTAACTGGGCATGGTGGCGGGTGCCTGTAGTCCCAGCTACTCAGGAGGCTGAGGCAGAAGAATGGCCTGAACCCGGGAGGCGGAGCTGGCAGTGAGCCAAGATGGCGCCACTGCACTCCAGCCTGGGCGACAGAGCGAGACTCCATCTCATTAAAAAAAAAAAAAGAGAGAGAGAACTAAGTACAGTAATGCTTCTTGGACTGATTTCTGACGTTTTCAAATAACTGCATTCAATCACAGACTTCTTATAATACTTTTGCCAGTTTTTTCCTTCTCTCTTAAATACCTTTGTAATTAGTTTACTGATTATTTAATTAGCAAACTCCTGGGTTCAAATGATTCTCCTGTAATTAGTTTACTGATTATTTAATCCTTTCTTTTTTTGAGACAGAGTCTTGCTCTGTTGCCTAGGCTGGAGTGCATGCAACTCCTCGGCTCGCTGCAACCTCTGCCTCCTGGGTTCAAGCGATTCTCCTCCCCCAGCCTCCCAAGTAGCTGGGATTACAGGCATGCACTACCATGCCCAACTAATTTTTGTATTTTTAGTACAGACAGGGTTTCACCATTGTGGCCAGGCTGATCTCGAACTCCTGACCTCAAGTGATTCACCTGCCTCGGCCTCCCTAAGTGCTGGGATTACAGGTGTGAGCCACCACACTTGGCATCCTTTCTTAGTAATAGTTGGTAATGTATACTGGGCTCACTGTCTTTCTTGGTGCACAAAACAGCTCTATAAACTATATAACTATGTTCACTATCCCCATTTTTTTAGCTGGGAAAACTGCAGCTTAGAAAGGCTCATTGACCAAGACCTTAACCATTCTTCAAACTGCCTCTGAAATTACTCTTTCATTAATTCACTTAACAACTATTTACGAAGGTCTATTCCATGCTGGATATTGGAGAAGAGTATCAGCAGGGTCCATACTTATGAACCTTACAATCTAGAGTGTTGAGATGGACAATAAATAGATCAGAAAAATTGTTGATAAATGCTGCACAGAGAATGGTAGTGATAAAGTGACTGGGTGACTCTAGGTTGGGTGGTTGAGGAAGGCCTCTCAAAGCTGAGGTGAGACTACTCCATGAGCAGGGATTTCCCCCACCGACCCCGCCGCCCATGACTTAGCTCCACGAACACTGGGTTAGTCTTTGGAGAGAGCTGAGCTAAAATTCCAGATCTATCACTTACTGAGCATGTGAGTTAGTTAAGGGTTCCTCCTGTGCTGTATGGCTCAAGACTACTTATACCACATTTTTATACTGCCTCTTGTTTAATTATTAGCTGTTACTCTTTGTCACTGCAGAATTTTCTAGCTAAAATGCCTTGGTATTTTTTGCAGGAAACTAGATAACTACATTTTCTTAAGATTATGTGTAATTTAGCAGTAGCGCCTGCAAAATGCTTTCTCCAGAAAGAAATGCTTAATACAAATTTTTTTTTTTTTTTTTTTTTTTAGATGGAGTCTCACTCTGTTGCCAGGCTGGAGTGCAGTGGCGCGATCTTGGATCACTGCAACCTCCGCCTCCCGGGTTCAAGAAGTTCTCCTGCCTCAGCCTCCCAAGTAGCTGGGATTACAAGCGCGTGCCATCATGCCCTGCTAGTTTTTGTATTTTTAGTAGATACAAGGTTTCACCATCTTGGCCAGGATGGTCTCAATCTCTTGGCCTCGTGATCCACCTCGCCCGGCCTAATACAAAACTTTTAAACGTTAATGCAGGCTTCTGTAAGGCCTTTGATACTTATTCTCTAGTCTAATTGTTAAGATAGTTGAAGCCCTCAGAAAATTAAAATTACATGGAATAACTGAAGTATTACTACAAACAAATATTTTAAGCAGTTCTTTATACTCAGGGTAGGAAATGTGCAGAACGGAAATGGGATAAGATATTGGCCAAAACATCCCTAAAGAGGAATAGCCATACTACATTTACTTGGCAAACAGTAAAATTGCTAGAGAAGATGGTGAATATAAAGAAAAGACACTTTGGGAGACTGAGGCGGGCAGATCACCTGAGGTCAGGAGTTCAAGACCAGCCTGGCCAACATGGTGAAACCCCGTCTCTACTAAAAATACAAAAATTAGCCGGGCGTGGTGGCAGGCGCCTGTAATCCCAGCTACTCGGGAGGATGAGGCAAGAGAATCGCTTGAACCTGGGAGGCAGAGGTTGCAGTGAGCCAAGATTGCGCCATTGCTGTCCAGCCTGGGGGACAAGAGTGAGACTTCATCGTGAAAAAAAAAAAAAAAATTCTTAGATTTCTGGAGGCTGGAAAGTGTAAGTAAGGTTCACAGGCTGCATCTGGTGAGGGCGTTCTTGCTGATGTGTACTTGGTGTACAGTCCTGAAGCAGCACAGAGCATTACATGGCACGTAGGGGCACACAAGAGAAAGACAAACTGGCTTTTATAACATACCCACTCTGGTGATAACTCATTAATCCATGAATGGGTTGAGCCTTCATAACCCAATCACCTCTTAAAGACCCCACCTCTTAATACTATTACATTGGGGATTAAGTTTCCATATGAGTTTCAGAGGGGACAAACATTCAAACCATAGCACTGTCCAACTGATGGTAACATGCTTCTGGAATTGAGAACATCTGAGTTAGGATTAATCCTTTTCTCTGTGGGCTCCTTAATACATGCCACTTTTCCTGGCTAAGCTGAATGTGAAGTGACTGTGTGTGTTTGTGTGTGATTCTAGAGAGCATTTAACTCAGAGAAGAATTAGGGAAAGGGAAATGATTCATTATAATAGGTAGTGTAGCTTAAATCTATTCTTTGGTGATTGTTAATTTCAATTGTCAACATGATCTTAGAAATCTTTTTCTGATTTACACATCAGACTGACATAATGAGAAATGAATTTGAAAGACTGGCTGCTCGACAACCAATTGAATTGCTCAGTATGAAACGGTAAGAATATTAAAATGGAAATTAAAATTTAATTTGTAGTAACTCAGTAATGAGCTGAGATTTGTGAAGAATGTATTTGCTGGCTAATATTGGCAGTGTTGGCTGGGCGTGGTGGCTCACACCTGTAATTCCAGCACTTTGGGAGGCCGAGACTGGCGGATTGCTTGAATCCAGGAGTTTTGAGACCAGCCTGGACAACATGGCAAAACCCTATCTCTACCAAAAAAATAATAATAATAATAAACAACGTACCTGGGTATGGTGGCACGCACCCGTAGACCCAGCTACTTGGAAAGCTGAGGTAGGGAGATCGCTTGACATCCTCCAGGAGATGGAGGTTGCAGCAAGCCAAGATTGTACCACTGCACTCCAGCGTGGGGAACAGAGGGAGACCCAGTCTTGAAAAAAAACTATATATAGAGAGATATCTGTAGATACAGCTATAGATAGATAAAGATATATCTATGGATATAGATATAGATACAGAGATCTATAGATAGATATAGAGATGTAGATATAGATATATATCTATAGATATCTGTAGATACAGATCTATAGATATCTAGGGAGGCAGTGTTGAAGGACTGACTGGGTGGTGTGAAGTGGGAATAGAAGGAGTCATATCACTTCTCATTTTTTTTCTCTACCGGGGAATGGGTATGTTAGTGGATGGGTGGGTGTGAGTATTTTACAAAAATGGTAGCAAAGGTTTTTGTCTACTACTTTTTCCCCTTAATATATTATTCACATCTTAATATTAAATGTTCTTCAGTGACATCATTTAATAGCTAATATAACAATCTTTTATGTGAATGTAATGTTGCTTATTTAACCAGTTCACATTGAAGTGAACATAATGGTGCTAAATCATATTTGTAAATTGATTGTTAGGCTGTATCAGTTTCTTATTATTGCAAGGTTTACATCCTCAGTCTTCTGTAGTTTTTATACTATATGGAGACTCATGGGACATTCTGTTGGGAAGAGATGTAAAGGCTTGACAGTACAGATGGTTTTATTTTGTTGTTTAATTTCAGATATGAGCTTCCAGCCCCTTCCTCTGGTCAAAAAAATGACATCACTGCATGGCAAGAATGTGTAAACAATTCTATGGCCCAGTTAGAGCATCAAGCAGTTAGAATTGAGAATCTGGAACTAATGTCACAGCATGGATGTAATGCCTGGAAAGTATACAATGAGTAAGAACCTTTTTTTTTTTCCTTTTCTTTCCATCTCACCCAAAGTTTTAGTACTTTTTAAAAGTATGGGAGGTGCTGGGTGCAGTGGCTTACCCCAGTAATCCCAGCCCTTTGGGAGGCAGAGGCAGGTGGAGTGCTTGAGGTCAGGAGTTTGAGACCAGCCTGGCCAACATGGTGAAACCCCATTTCTACAAAAAAAAAAACACACACACACACATACACCCAAAATTAGCTGGGCATGGTAACGCGCGCCTGTAATCCCAGCTACTCTGGAGGCTGAGGCATGAGAATTGCTTGAGCCTGGGAGGCAGAGGTTGCACTGAGCCAAGATTGTGCCACTGCACTCCAGCCTAGGCGACAGAGTGAGACTCTATCTCAAAAAAAAAAAAAAAAGCTGGGTGCGGTGGATTACGCCTATAATCCCAGCACTTCAGGAGGCCGAGGCGATCACCTGAGGTCAGGAGTTTGAGACTAGCCTGGCCAACATGGTAAAACCGCATCTCTACTTAAAAAAAAAAAAAAAAGATTAGCCAGCCATGGTGGCGCTTCTGTAGTCACAGCTACTCAGGAGTCTGGGGCAGGAGAACTGCTTGAACCCGGGAGGCAGAGGTTGCAGTGAGCTGAGATTGCACCAGTGCACTCCAGCCAGGGTGACAAAGCGAGACTCCATCTCAAAAAACAAACAAAAAAACCCCCACAAAGTATGGGTAGGGGAAGTGGGATAAAAATAATACAGCTAGACTTTTTCTTGGAATTATGTTCTAGAACTACGACCCATATGAAAGGCCACTATTTTGAAACCCACCCCAAAGTTCAAGAGTACTAAGAGGACCTAAACCAAACTACCACATTTAATGTATAATATTGTAAGAAAAAGAGTTCTGAGGTCCCATTTGCAGAGCACCACTTGATAGAATGTTATCAAGTTTGCTTAAACAGTTGATTCTCATTAGTCATGCATTATGTTCTTTAAGTCCTGTGGACACTGAATTAGCAAATACTGTACCATTTCTCCTAGGGGGAATATATACATATTCATGTGCACACATATACATATCTCTCACACAGATTATAATCTTAAATCCTAGAATAAACTCATCCTGGTAGACTTCTGTCTTTATTTTATAAAAGAGAAAACAAAGTTGAGAAATGTAAAGTAACTTTCTTGAAACTACCCCACTAACAGATCCCAGACTTAGAACTTGAACTTCATCGTCTGCTTATTACTGTATGAGAGCTGAAACAAGAAGGCAAAGTATCTCCTTGTTCATCCTCAGCTGCGAATGTGCATGCTCAGCAGCCCGGATTTTTCACTGCTATGCACATGTCCATGAATGAATGCAAAACACTACAAGTAGTAATTTTGAGATTATAGATAAATTTGAGCAAGTATTTGTTGTCAAAACAAGCCACTAACCTGTTTCTGTTCCATGTAACTAGCTGTAGCTTTAGTATTTATTGTCTATCTAGAATTCAGATTCCTTGCTTGCAAAATTCGGTGGTTAGATTATCTGCATGGCCCCTTTGTGCCCTGAGATTTCCTGATTGTGTATTTAGAATTTAAGAGAAAAAGGCCACAGAACTTCATAATAGTGTGTACAACTTTTGTTAGAGTGTGTTTCCTGAAACATAGCTGTATAAAATAAAGCAAAACCATGAAATGATAATACTGTTTCTCAAATCTTCAGAATTATGCATTAAGTATTTGTAGCCACATAATGCCAGTGGACAAAATCCAGAATTTGGGAAACTCTACAAAGCCAACAGCTAACTTTCTTTTATATATCTATATATTGCAAGGGGGGAAAAAAAGAAAGAACGGGATCAGGGTGATTAAGAAATTTAGGTGACATCAGTAAATCTGTTTCACAAGATGGAAAACTGTGATTCTTCTCAAGAAGCTCTATCTAATGGAAGAGACAGTAAGTTTTATGCCAAGTAACCAGTAGTCTATTTTTGGCAGTATGGGGGCAAGTGTTACATTGTGTGCTGTGGTCTGTAAGCTAAGCATTAAGAGATAGGGCATTGCCAGGTGTGGTGTTTCACACCTGTAATCCTAGTGCTTTGGGAGGCTGAGACAGGAGGATCACTTGAGGCCAAGAGTTTGAGACCAGGCTGGGCAACGTAGTGAAGCCCTGTCTCTACAGAAAACAATAAAAAATAGCCAGGTATGGTGGTACACACCTATAGTCTGTTTGAAAAAAGCAAAAAAAAGATGGGGCATAAAGTTGAGGGTTGTTGAAGAAGGGTGAAATTGGTATGTTTAGAAGGAAACAAGGAAAACATTCCAGGAATGGAGTGCATAGATGCAGAGGAAAAAATATGACATTGAAAAGAACACTGCTGTCAACTTACCTGAAAACCTTTAATAATTCCCTATTACCTGCAAGGTAAGGGCCAAGCTTTTTTTCTTTTTCTTTGGAGGTGAAGGCGGGGGTCGGGACAGAATCTTACTCTGTCGCCCAAGCTAGAATGCAGTGCCACAATCTCAGCTCACTGCAACCCTCCCGGGTTCAAGCAACTCTTCTACCTCAGCCTCCAGAGTAGGTGGGATTATAGATACACGCCACCACGCCTGGCTGATTTTTGTATTTTTTGTAGAGACGGGGTTTCACCATGTCGACCAGGCTGGTCTCAAGCTCCTGGCCTCAAGTGATCCTCCAGCATCACCCTCTCAAAGTGCTGGGATTGTAGGTGTGAGCACCTGACTGGGCCAGGCTTTTTAACATGGTATTCAAGGCCTTTTCCTTACTCCCTCAACTGTAAACTTTTAACTCAACCCAAACTAGTCCTTTCTCTGGTGATTATCATAAATCCTGCCTCTGGGCCTTTACTTGCCCTTGACTTTAGCTTTTCTACCCAAATTCAGCTTGTTTAGGGCCCAGCTCTAGTTCGCTTACTTGTCTTCTTCCCTGATTGAAATTCTGCTTCTAGTATTGTCTCCCTCTTCTGAGTAACTCTACACAGAATTACTGTGCACATCACTTGTTTTCCATTTAATCACAAAGTGCTCTATAGTGCTTAACATTCCCCTGAGCATATTTTGTCTCCTCCAAATTCAATGGACACTTCTCCAGAGGAGGTGTACTATATTTTATCAAAGTATGTTTAAGAGGAAGGGTGGGAGAAGGGAGAAGACAAACTAAACTTTCAGGGAGAGCCAATTCAAAGGAAAGCTCCCTTGTTGGTGGGCAGAGTCTGGAATAGAGCACTAAAATCAGTAGTCCTCAGCATGGAGTGATCGTCGAAGTCAAGGAAAGAGGGTTGACCTGAGGGAAAGCCTAGAGAGGCACAGCTGTTTAAAGACTGAGTCTTGAGAGAATTGCAACTAATGCAGGGAAACCAGTCAGTAGAGATAGGAGAGTAACTCAGGTGAGCAGCAGAAAATTTGAGTCACAAAAGCCAGGAAACAATATTAGATTTAGAGCAAGAACACATTAGGGCCAGATGTGGTTAAAATGGACCCTATAGGTGATTGATCCACTGCCTTAAGAGGAAACTGATATGATGTGGAATTATATCTCAATAAAGCTGTTATTTAAACTTAAAAAAGAGATTAAAATCTGTTTTATTACTTCTCTGAAATAATGATATGGTACTCTGTATTATTGAACTTTTCTCCTGTGCTAGTTACAGCTGACCTGGACTGGTATCTGTTTTTTATGTTGCTGTGCATAGGTTACATGCAAATATGGACTGGTATCTCAAATCTACAACAGTTTTCTTTTTCTCACCTCTCTCTAGCAGTGAACAGGAGGAGAGAATGACAGGATAAATGTATATGAAGAAATATAGAGATAAAAGGGAGCTGAGAAATAATAAGTGGATATACTCAGATATATTCCATCTTCTCTGTGACAAGAAGTCATGACAGTTTAAGAAGTGACAAAAGGCTGTGTGTGATGTCTCATGCATGTAATTCCAACACTCTGAAGGCCAAGGTGGGGAGACTGCTTGAGCCCAGGAGTTCAAGACCAGCCCGGACAACACAGTGAAACCCTGTCTCTACAAAAAAATTACAAAAATTAGCCGGGCATGGTGGCTTATGCCTGTAATCCGAACTACTTTGAAGGCCTGAAGTGGGAGGATCGATTGAGCCCAGGAGGTTGAGGCTGCCATGATTGTGCGGCTACACTCCAACTTGGGCAACAGTAGAGCAAGACTCTGTCCAAAAAAAAAAGCCGGGTGCAGTGGCTCACACCTGTAATCCCAGCACTTTGGGAGACCGAGGTGGATGGATTGCTTGTGGTCAGGAGTTCAAGACCAGCCTGGCCAACGTAATGAAACCCCATCTCTGCTAAAAAAAAAAAAAAAAATACAAAAATTAGCAAGGCACGGCAGTGCACGCCTGTAATCCCAGCTACGTGGGACACTGAGGCAGGAGAATTGCTTGAACCAGGAGGCAGAGGCTGCAGATCACACCACTTCACTCCAGCCTGGGCAACAGAATGAGACTGTCTCATAAGAAAAGCAACCTAAGTACTCAAATTATCAGGCAGGGCATGGTAATTCCAGCAGTTTGGGAAGCCAAGGTGGGAGGATTGCGGCTCCTCGGGAGGCTGAGGCAGGAGGATTACTTGATCTTGGGAGGTGAAGGCTGCAGTGAGCCATGATCACACCACTGCATTCCAGCATGGGTGATAGTCCTTGATTATGGAGTGTCCAACATAGTTCTTGGCACAGAGCTCCATAAATACGATTTTTAGCAAAAAAACTTGAAAAAGTTCACTTTTAATTGGTACTATTTTAATGTATTTTAATCTGATTTTCCTCTTTTCCTTCAGAAATCTAGTTCATATGATTGAACACGCACAGAAAGAACTTCAGAAGTTAAGGTAAATTGTTTTTTCCTATTACAGAATGAACTTTATTAAAGTGAACCTTTAATAAATAGAAAATAGGAGGAAAAAGAAAGCAATGAGACTGCAGCCAGGTGAAAGTAAACAATTGATCCACTGTCTTTGTTCAACATCTGGCACTGGGTTTGCCCTACCTAAGTAGACGAGTAGTAGGCCTGAGGTCTGAAAACATCTCTGCCACTTGCAGCTTGCAAGTCTGCAAACATGGAAAGACACTTTTAGAGGGGGAAAAAGTTGGAGAATAACACATATAATCTGATTTTTAAAACCGATTTCTACACACACATATAGGAAAGCCTGGAAGGACACCCAGCAAAAACTCAACAGGAGTTATCAGGAAAAAGGAGACATGCATGGGAAGAGGGACTTGAGACTTGTAATCTGTGTGTGCTCGTGTGTGTGTGTGTGTGTGTGTGTGATTTCTCACAATGAGCATGTTTTATGAAACTTGTAATCAAAAAATAATTAGAAGAACGGTAATTTCTACAGTTAGCCTATAACTGTACATAATATTGTTCTCATGGGATTAAGATATTCTCTTGTGTTACAGAGTTTTCTGTTGAGTTTTGGTCTTACATTAAAATGTCATTAGGTTGTATAATTTTTTACAGAAAACATATTCAAGATTTAAACTGGCAGAGAAAGAACATGCAGCTCACAGCTGGATCTAAATTGAGAGAAATGGAGTCAAAGTGAGTATCTATAATTCCATCATCTTTTAAATTGTTTAGCCCAGTCTAAGGTCGATTCAATAATATTCAAATAGCATTCATGTGGGATGGCATAGGTGTCAAAGAAAATGCTGTTTTCTGAATTCACCCTTCACTGTCTCTGCCTTTCTATAAGGTGTTAAAGAGAACTATAAACGAGAATTGAACCATTGGTGAAGGATCCTTTGCTAAATTGAACCATTGCTAAAGGATTCTGGTCTTAGAATACCCTGTTTTTAGTCTAGTATTTTTGGCCTTGAATAGAATTCTACCTTTATTCTCCTTTTAAATGGAAAAAAAAAAAATAGCCAGCTACAGTGGCACATGCCTGTAGTCCCAGCTACTGTGGAGGCTGAGGCAGGAGGATTGCTTAGCCTGGGAGGTTGAAGCTGCAGTGAGCCATAATCGCACCAATGCACTCCAGCCTGGGCAACAGAGTGAGACCTAGTCTTAAAAAAAAAAAGGAAAAAAATTAATTTTATAAAATATTGTAGGGAGGGAGATTTCATACGTTTCTTGATAATTTGTTTGTACCTCAGGTTTATACATTTTAAAAAATGTTCTTTTACATACACACGTATGCCTTTATACAATATCTTGAATATTTGTGTCATTTCTCTCTTCTTTTTTGCTTTCCCATTCCCTTTGTCCCTTCATTACTCAAGTTATTCTCCTTGTTCTACCATCTCCATGTACGTGTTATCAGTCTCTTTGGTACCCTTTCATGTTTTTTCCTCAATTTAATAAACTGTTGCCTCTTTCCTTTTTGTTGATTAAATTAGATACTGTCTTCATCACTCTTTCCTATTTCTGCTGGTTTACAAGTTCTCTCATCTGTTTCTAATTTGCTTTTTTATTAGTTGAACTTTTGAGATAATTGTAGATTCACGTGCAGTTGTAAGAAATAATACAGAGAGCCAGGTGTGGTGACTCACATTGTAATCCTAGTGCCTTGGTAGGCCAAGGTAGGAGGATTGCTTGAAGCCAGGAGTTCAAGATGAGCCTGGGCAACATAACAAGACCCTGTCTCTACAAAAAAAAATGTTTTTAAATGAACCCAGGCATGATGGCATGCACCTGTAGTCTTAGCTCCTCGGGAGGCTAAGGTGGAAGTATTGCTTGAGCTCAGGAGTTCCAGGCTGCAGTGAGCTGTGATCACACCACTGCATTCCAGCCTAGGCAACAGAGCAAGACCCTATCTCTGGGGGGGAAAAAAAAAAAAGAAAAAAGAAAGAATACAGATTCCATGTACCCTTTACCTACTTTTCCACAATTGTGCCTTGATTTTTTTTAATGGAAAGTTGAAAGTAAAGTTTAGGCCGGGTGCAGTGGCTCACGCCTGTAATCCCAGCACATTGGGAGGCCGAGGTGGGTGGATCACCTGAGATCAGGAGTTTGAGACCAGCCTGGCCAACATGGTGAAAACCCCATCTCTACTAAACATACAAAAACATTAGCCAGCCGTGGTGGCATGTGCCTGTAATCCAGCTGCTCGGGAGGCTGAGGCGAGAGAATCGCTTGAACCCGGGAGGCAGAGGTTGCAGTGAGCCAAGGTTGTGCCGTTGTATTCCAGTCTGAGCAACAAGAGTGAGACTCTGTCTCAAAAAAAAAAAAAAAAGTGAAGGTTAGTGTTATAGCTCTGGGTGAACATGTGTATACATTTAAAATAAAATCTTCTAAGAGAAATTTTACATTGAGTAATTTTCTTCCTTTTCCCCCCCCCATTCTAGTTGGGTATCCCTGGTCAGTAAGAATTATGAGATTGAACGGACTATTGTTCAGCTAGAAAATGAAATCTATCAAATTAAGCAGCAACATGGAGAGGCAAACAAGGAAAACATCCGGCAAGACTTCTGAAAAGACAGTTTAGCAGGTAGAAGAAAAGATGGGCTTTCACAAAAGGCATCTGAACTTTTAATGAACTGTGAAGGACAACAGCATCTTCACAAAACCATTGATGTTTAAATGTTTAGAAATCATAGAATGTGTGGGCTGCTGTAGTAATTCTATTTGTATATCTCAACACAATTAAAATGTCTAGCTTGGTGGTATTTTTGTAACCATAAAAGAAAATCTTTAGGCTTTCAAAGTAAGTTATGACTTTAGAATAATATTGTGTCATAGAATTAATTTTCAGCCATGCGGACCATATTTTGTATCCAAGGATCCTTATTTAAAGCCTTCAACATGTACAGGAAGTTGGAAATTTTTGGTTTATGACTTTGTCTAATAAAGAGATAGTTCGAAACACATTCTTGATTACCAAACAAGACTTCAGAAATACAGTGACTGTACAGAGTCATCATTATCACCATCATCATCATAGGTAACAGTTATATCAAGCTTAATATGTGCTGAACACTGTTCTGAACACCTTAGATAGGTGAACTAGATGTATATGAATAAAAATTATTTGGTTCTCACAAAAACCTCAGGAGGCGGTTACTGTTTTTCTCATATGTGGACATGTAACAGACCCCAGTTAAATAACATAACTTGCCAAGGTTTTATAGCTGAAAATGTCAGCTTTTTTATAGAAAATGTCAGTCAGGTTTTGAACCCAATAGTCCAGCTCCAGAGTTAATGTTCTTACTTCTCTACTTGTAAGGAATTAAATTGTATAAAAGATTCGTGCCCAATTCAGAAAAAATATTTGCAACATATCAAAAGGTAGTCTTGCTAGGTGTGGTGGCTCACGTCTGTAATCCCAGTGCTTTGAGAGACTGAGGTAGGAGGATCACTTGTGTCCAGGAGTTCAAAGCCACCATAAGATATGATTGTGACACTGCGCACCAGCCTGGGTGACAGAGCAAGACCCTGTCTCAAATGAATCAAGGTAGTCTTAATGTGTAAATACTGACTCAAAATTATTGAAAGGTCAGTGGCTCACACCTGTAATCCCAGCACTTTGGGAGGCTGAGGTGGGCGGATCACGAGGTCAAGAGATCGAGACCATCCTGGCCAACATGGTGAAACCTCGTCTCTACTAAAAATACAAAAATTAGCTGGGCGTGGTGGCATGTGCCTGTAGTCCAAGCTGCTTGGGAGGCTGAGGCAGGAGAATCGCTTGTACCCAGGTGGCAGAGGTTGCAGTGAGCCGAGATTGCACCACTGCACTCTAGCCTGGTGACAGAGTGAGACTCCATCTCAAAAAAAAAAAAAAAAAAAAAAATTATTGAGATGTTTATCTCAATAACTGAAAAATATAAATTGAAAAATCTAAAAATTATTTTTCAATTTTGAAAAATATAAAAGGATGTTCATTATAATACAAAATAAACCTAGAACTTTTTGATCTATGATATGATAAATGGTCAGTACTTTTGAAAGTACCTTAAGACAATTGAGAGCCACATTTCTTTCTTTTTTTTTTTTTGGAAACAGATTTTGCTCTTGTTGCCCAGGCTGGAGTTCAGTGATCCGATCTCAGCTCACCACAACCTCCACCTCCCGGGTTCAAGCAATTCTCCTGCCTCAGCCTCCCAAGTAGCTGGGATTACAGGCATGTGCCACTACGCCCGGCTAATTTTGTATTTTTAGTAGAGGTGGGATTGCTCCATGTTGGTCAGGCTGGTCTCAAACTCCCAACCTCAGGTGATCCGCCCACCTTGGCCTCCCAGAGTGCTGGGATTATAGGCGTGAGCCATAGCACCCAGCAAGAGCTACATTTCTGTGTTAAAGATAGGGACTGTGGGAATGAATGCATATGGAGTGTTGTCATCCATCTCTTCATTCCCCACCCTTGGCCTTCTCTTGGAAGGAAATGGAAAGAGTTGTGGAGTATCTGACCAGCCTAAGAGAAAGACCTACTACAGTTGTTGAAATTGAGAGTTTCCCAACAAATGAAATGACCAAGCCAGGACACAGAGCAGAGAGGCTCAACAAACCACCCCCTAACCAACACAGCTTCTAAACCGTGTTTTAGCTCCCCACTTTTAAACATGAGTAGAGAGTTGAGGATCACCAGATAAGGCAGTTGTACATTGTGAAAGACAAGGAGTAAAACAAATCTGTGAAAGACTATGGAGAAAACAGATGATGTAAGAAGAAAACTTTTTTTTAAGAAATATATCCTCAGGCTGGGTGTGATGGCTCATGTCTGTAAATCCCAGCACTTTGGGAGGCCAAGGTGGGAGGATAACTTGAGCCCAGAAATTTGAGACTAGCCTGGGCAACGTAGTGAGACCCTCATCTTTACAAAACATACAAAAATTAGCCAGACATGGTGGTGTGCGCCTATAGTATCAGCTACTTGGGAGGCTAGGGAGGAGGATTGCTTGAGTCCAGGAATTCAAGCCTCAGAAGGCGGTTACTGTTTTAATGAACTATGTGACACTGTACTCCAGCCTGAATGACAGAACCAGACCCTGTCTCAAAAAAGAAAAATATATCCTCAGAGAAGATATTGCAGCCATAATAATATACAAGATGCTATTTTATTAAGAAAGAACAAAACAGCTCATTGAAATTAAAAATATGGTAGCAGGAATTAAAATTCAATGGGAAAGTTAGGAGTTAAAGTTCACAAACTCAAAGAAAGTGAAGCCAACAAAGACAAACATGGAAAACAGAGAAGAGAAAATAGGAGGACCAGTCTGGAAAGTCAGTAGCTGAATAACCTGAGAGAAAACTGGAGGGAAGAAGTCATCAAAATAATTCAGAATTTTCCAGAACTGATTGATAGAATTTCCAGAATCAAAAGGTCACTGCACAATGGATGAAAATAGACCAACTCTGGAGCATGTTATTTGTGAGATAACAGAACACCCAAGCACACGAAGATTCTGCAGGCATGGAGTGGGGGAGGAGGGGCGGATTGTTACATATAAAGGATCAAGAATCAAAATGTCTTCAAGCTTCTCAACAACATCTTTGGAAGCTACAAAGAAGATAATGGAGAAATGCCTTTGGAATTCTTACAAAAAAAATTATTTCCAACCTAGAACTCTATACATAGCCAAATTTTAAGCCAAGGGTTAGGGTAGAATAAAGACACTTTGAGATATAAGAGATCTCAAAAGCATTTCCTTCCTGAGTACCATTTCTTAAGGGGCTTCTGAAGGATGTGTGCTCTTCCAGCCAAACACAGGGAAGCAGTGATGGGACTCGTCCAAAGAGCTTGGTGAAGGACTCTCGGGATTATACATGTACACTCCGTAGAAGGCAAGTGGTTCAGATTGGAACACTGGCTCATGAGAGCTGTCATCACAAAGATGCCTGCTATCATTGTACCATCATTTTACACTGAGAAACAGCCCGGGGGAAAACTGGCCCAAAATCTGACCATGTTGTTCTCCACCACACACAGGTTATTGGGGTGCAAGTGGTGGTTGGTTACATGAGTACATTCTTCAGTGGTAATTTGTGAGATTTTGGTGCATCTATCACCCAAACAGTATATGCTGCACCCTATTTGTAGTCTTATCCATTGCCCCACTCCCACCCTTCCTCCCAAGTCCCCAAGACTGTGTTCTGTGTTCTAATGAAGTTCCTGTTCCTTCCTTGAGCTGCTGGAAATGTTCTACCATGTACCTGCTCTTGGAGAGCTTGCAAGTATAAAATTCATAGGAGTTCATCCCTGAACTTATGCCTGCCAAATGAGCATTCCAGGCTGGCCAGAAACCCCAACAATATTAAGCCCTTTGTTTCCAAGAAATCACTTAAAGCTTTGTTCCCTCACTTCCCCAGAATAGGCTTTATGACTGTCAGGGAAGCTGAAGCCAGACCAGCTTATTTTTCCCTGGGAGCTTTCATCCAACCATTGAAATTGTGCCTTTTATTTGCAGGGGTTGGCTGTGCCTACTTCACAGTTTTTATTTTAATTACCTTTCGTATTCATTTACATGTAGATAGTTGTGGAAGGCTGCAAAATGGCCCCTAAAGATGTCCAGATCTTAATCCCTGGAACCTGTTAATGTGTTGCTTTCCATGGCAAAAGAACTTTGCACGTGTGATTAAGGCTCAAAGTGAGATTATCCTGGATTATTTGGGTAGATCCAATGTAATCCCAAGAGTCTTCTTAAGAGGTAGGTAGAAGGTGGAAGGTTAAAGAGGAGAAAGGATGCTAACCTTCTGGCCTTGAAGATGAAGGAAGGGGGCCATGAGCCGAGGAATGGAGGTGCTGTCTAGAAACTAGAAAAGGCAAGGAAACAAATCTCCCGTCAGAGTGTTGACCAGGATAAACTGCTTTGCGGACCCACTGTATTCTGACTTCCAGAACTGTAAAATGGTAAATATGTTTTGCTTTAAACCACCCACTTTACAGCAATTTGCTACAGCACTGATAGGAAACTAATACAATAGTTGGTAAAGAGTAATGATAAGTGTTTGATTTAAAATGGTGAAAAATCTACATATGTTTATTATAGGCAAATCAGAAAATGCAGGTAAAAAGAAAATGAAAATTATTCATAAGACTGCCACTCAAGGTACTATTTTTATTTAGTGCCAGAAGAACACAGACAGAAACCACATTTCATTTAATTTCTTTTTTTTTTTTTTTTTTTTGAGACGGAGTCTGGCTCTGTCGCCCAGGCTGGAGTGCAGTGGCCGGATCTCAGCTCACTGCAAGCTCCGCCTCCTGGGTTTACGCCATTCTCCTGCCTCAGCCTCCCGAGTAGCTGGGACTACAGGCGCCGCCACCCCGCCCGGCTAATTTTTTGTATTTTTAGTAGAGAGGGGGTTTCACCATGTTCGCCAGGATGGTCTCGATCTCCTGACCTTGTGATCCGCCCGTCTCGGCCTCCCAAAGTGCTGGGATTACAGGCTTGAGCCACCGCGCCCGGCCATTTCATTTAATTTCAATACAAATTTGTAGGATACCATGGAATCAAAAATAAGATGGACTAATGGGACACTCTGTAAACCTATTCATGAACAGAAGTTTCTATTTCTGTTTCACTCTGCTTTCTACCCTGAGGACTAACATTTACTACATTAGATCCACTTCCCTTCCTCTATCCTTAGAAGTTTATTTCTGGATATTAGAAGTCTGTTTGCAAGTGACAAAAAGCTAACTAAAACTACCTTAAGCAGTAAAAGGGGATTTATTGGTTCATTTAATTTGTAAACACAGAGGTGGAACTAGCTACATCGTCAGCTAAATCCAAGGATTCCAGTTGGGCATGGTGGCTCATGCCTGTAATCCTAGCACTTTGGGGAGGTTCAGGCAGGAGTTTCAGGCTGCAGTGAGCTATGATCACACAGCCACACTCCAACCTGGGTGACAGAGTGAGACCCTGTCTCAAAAAATTTTTTTTTCAACAAATAAAATTTAAAAAAAAATTCCAGAGATCCCATGTCATCCTACTTTTCATCTCTCTGTTTATCCTTCTGGCCATATTATCTCTTACAAGTAGGCTTCCTCTATGCAACAGAGGCCAAAGCCACAGGCAGCTCCAGACTTACATCATCTTACAACCAGACTTACAGGCTAAAGCAGCCTTAGAAGAAAGCAAATAGATCAGTATATATTATTTCAGAGGATTTTGATCGATGTGCTCTAAATTTCACGTTCAGTCCTTAGAGTCAGAAGTATAGCTAGGACTTGGGGGCACTGTGATTGGCCAGATATCAATCATATACCTGTAGAATTGAGAGTAGAGTACTATACTTTGGCAGTTGATTGGATTGGAATAATATCTCCCCAAAGTAAGATACGATGGCGCTTCTATCAAGAGAGGAAGTAGGGCCGGGCGCGGTGGCTCAAACCTGTAATCCCAGCACTTTGGGAGGCCGAGACGGGCGGATCACGAGGTCAGGAGATCAAGACCATCCTGGCGAACACGGTGAAACCCCGTCTCTACTAAAAAATACAAAAAACTAGCCGGGCGAGGTGGCGAGCGCCTGTAGTCCTAGCTACTCGGGAGGCTGAGGCAGGAGAATGGCGTAAACCCAGGAGGCGGAGCTTGCAGTGAGCAGAGATCCGGCCACCGCACTCCAGCCTGGGTGACAGAGCGAGACTCCGTCTCAAAAAAAAAAAACAAAAAAAACAAAAAAAAAAACCACAAAGAGAGGAAGTAGTTGGGCAGATAAAGATAACATGTCTATTACACCCCGGGTCTTACCTGGGTTAAGAGGCAACCCTTTGGCCAGGAGCAGTGACTCATCCCTATAATCCTAGCACTTTGGGAGGTGGAGGGGAAAGGATCACTTGAGACCAGCAATTCAAGACCAACTTGGCCAACATAGTGAGACCTCGTCTTTATAAAATAAAGAGAGAGAGAGAACCCCTTTCACTTAGCTGGCCCAGTATGATAAGCAGTTCACCCAACTACTACCTAGGATTTTTTTTTTTATTTTTAAAGAAAAACATAATCGGTTATATTTATTATGGCATAATTTTAGTAGTGGAGAAGTGGGATGTTCTGTTTCATAGTTTGTGCTGGGAAATAGCCATAAAAGTCAATAAACTTGCTATTATGGTTTGTTGAGAGATGTGGGCCAAGTAATTTGTTATTCACGGTAACTTAAGATCTGCAGTTTTTAGCTGGGCACATTGGCTCACACCTGTAATCCCAGCACTTTGGGAGGCTCAGGTGAGAGGATAGCTGAAACCCAGGAGTTTGAGACCAGCTTGTGACCTACATAGTAAGACCCCTATTTAAAAAATAAATAAATAAATAAACCTGTAGTTTTGTTTTTGTGTTTTGAGACAAGGTCTCTCTCTGTCACCCAGACTGGAGTGCATTGGTGCAATCCCAGCTCACTGCAACCTCTGCCTCCTAGGTTCAAGCAATTCTCCTGCCTCAGCCTCTCAAGTAGCTGGGATTACAGGCACATGCCACCACGCCGGCTAATTTTTGTGTTTTCAGTAGAGATGGGGTTTCACCATGTTGGCCAGGCTGGTCTCTAAATTCTATCCTTAAGTAATCCACCCACCTTGGCCTCCCAAAGTGCTGAGATTACAGGCGTGAACCACGCCCAGCCAAAACCTGCAGTTTTTAATAACTTACTTTCTAAATATATCATACAGATTCAAGATGATCCCTATGCATATCTCACTCGGTTGTATTTTTACATGTCTTTCAGAAGGAAAGGGGTAAACTCAGAGCTTGTTGTCTCAGTGACTTACTGTAGCAAGGACTCCTTACTTGTCCTTCTAATATATGCCATCCTCTCTTATAATGACAGAAGTTTTAGCTGGGCATATGGATTCTCAACTAAAAACTAACTGCCCAGCTTCCCATCCAACCATGTACATATGCTGTGTGACGAGGTTGTGTCCAATGAGACAGGAATTGAAGTGATGTGTGCAACTTTCAAGTCCTGCTTTTAAGTACCACATTTTACCAACCAGAAATCTTTTTTTTTTCCCCTGAGACAGGATCTCACTCTGTTGCACAGTCTAGAGTGTGGTGGCTCAATCTCAGCTCACTGCAGCCTCAATCTCCTGGGCTCAAGTGATTCTCCCTCCTCAGCCTCCTAAGTAGCTGGGATTACAAGCAGGTGCCACCATGCCTGGCTAAGATTTCTGTTTTTTGTAGAGATGGGGTTTCATCATGTTGCCCAGGCCGGTCTCAAACACCTGGGCAGGAGTGATCCACCCACCTCGGTCTCCCAAAGTGCTAGGATTCCAAACGTGAGCCACCACACTTAGCCAACAGTTTCTCTAACGTAGTGTTTTTTTCTCTAGATCTGAAAAAAGTTTGGTCAGGGAATTTGGATATGGGCTTTAAGGGTACATAATTCAGGATAATAAAAAACTCAGCTTCATCTTAGCTTGGTATTCCCTTCTTCTTCTACACCGTACAACTAAATGCTTTCAAAATAATACGCTATTGATGTGTGTACAACTTAGTCTTAAATTGAATTCTGTTAATGGCCATATATATTAGACTTTTGCTTATAATTACAATTAAATTTTACCACTCACTAAAACTGGCCCTAAGAACATGTTAGTCACACTTAAATGTTATTTGGCTTCTTTTCTATTTTGTGCTTTTCACTAAGTTTCAAGATCTTTTCAGTCTGCCATCTGTTATGCTCTCCTCCTATTTTTAAGAGGTCCTGCTTATTTCCTGTAGTATCCTTGTTTGACCATAGAGGGCACAAGGCCATTAAAAAGTAAAATAAATACCCATGCAGCAGCAATTTATACCTGCCTGCTCTCCATTACATGACTTGAGAAAATGGAGATAATTAAATTTACTTTGGTGTTTCATATATTGAAGGATCCTTGCATTTTTTTCAGAATTTAAATGTAATCCCACATAGACTTCACTTTTACAGTTAAAATTATGAAGTGCATCCAACTCACCAGAAGTGTAAAATCATTTGTCCTGCTAAATTGTTAAATTCACACTTTGGAGATTTGTAAAGCAACAGAGCTCTACTTTATATAGAGTAGCAATTACCTTGCTACCTTGAATCTCAATTTCTAACAAAAAATAAACAATTGTGGATATTTATGAGTTCCAGTTAGTACAGTTCTTTTGGATTACTTTGTTCCATTTTTTAAAATGCAGTGCTAGTATACCAATAACACAGGAAAAACAGATTAGAAAATTAGAATCTACAGTAGCATAAAACAATGAAAATTGTAGCATAATAAATAAATTTTTATCATGAGTAATTATACAAATTCCCAGTTTCCTTCCAAACTCACTGAGTTTAGTCAATTATAAAAAGGGACTTTGTAAAGAAATCAAATATCTTTAATACATCAGAGCCTTTTGTGACATAATAGAGTATAACACAACGAGCACATCTTTTTATGTTAATACCAACTAATCAATTGTAATTGGTATAATTACTACTTTGCTATTTTCTCCTAGTATTCATTATTGCTGAATACATAATTACAGCACAGGATATAATTTATTCTTTGGCAATCTGTCAATTACAGACCCAGCATTTTCAATATATTTCCCTTTACAGAATTTGTTGTATTATAAAGAATGCCATATAAACCCGTCTATTTCCATGTTAAAAATTTGATAATTTCAGTGAACACTGAAATTTATTTGTCTCTAAAACTGTGTCTATTAATCGTGTTGAGGAAAGTATATTTTACTTTATTTTTTATTATGATTTTATTTTTGCCCTTTGCGAACAGAGGAAAGGAAATTTTTAAAAACAGATGTCATAAGGACAAAAAAGTGATGTAGGAGCCGGGCAGTGTAGCTCATGCCTGTAATCCCAGCTATGAGGTGGGAGGATTGCTTGCCCAGGAGTTCAAGGCTACAGTGAGCCATGATCATGCCACTGCACTCCAGCCTGTGCAACAGAGCAAGACCCTGTCTTTAAAATAATAATAATAATAATAAATGTTAAAAGGACATAGGCCATTGGGAATATAGATGGACAATTTCTCATTTTTCACCCTTCATCTTTCCCTCTTAAGAGCTACCAGACTGGCCAGGCACGGTGGCTCACGCCTGTAATCCCAGCACTTTGGGAGGCCAAGGCGGGCAGATCACAAGGTCAGAAGTTCCAGACCAGCCTGGCCAACATGGTGAAACCTCGTCTCTACTAAAAATACAAAAATTAGCTGGGCATGGTGGCCAGTGCCTGTAATCCCAGCTACTCAGGAGGCTGAGGCAGGAGAATAGTTTGAACCTGGGAGGCAGAGGTTGCAGTGAGCCGAGATCACGCCATTGCACTCCAGCCTGGGCAACAAGATCAAAACTCCGTCTCAAAAAAAAAAAAAAAGTTACAAGGCCAATTATCTCAGCAAGATGTTTTGCAGGGGACTTTGATATTCTGAACACTCTGAGGTAACCATTCTAACAATGCTGATCGCTTTATTACCACCAACTTTACAATACTTTTTTGCCCATTTTTATTCCAAGTTTTAAATTTCCGAACTTTGTTTGTAGAGCTTTTAAACTAAAGGAGAGTAATGTGCTTAGCTGAGAGCCGTCTGATAGTGTCATAGTTGGTGATTTTTTTTTTTAAGTAGTGTTAAGTGCCAAGTATATAGGTTAAGATATTTTGGATAAGCACCAAAAAAAAAAAAAAAATCAAATGATATCACAGTTTCTTTGTGATCCAAAACAACACTGTAAAATTTCCACTTGTGGACTACCTCCACGGAGGACCTGGTGTCTCCAAGAGTATTACTATACAAGACGCTGAGCAATGCACTCCATTAACCTATGGTATATCCTGCTAAGACATAGTTACCACCAATTCATTATTTCCTTTTGATTGATATTCCTTACGTATGCTTAGCTGTTTGTATCTACTACTGTCTTCACAAAAACTGAACTGATGTATAGTGCCAAAATGGGTGTGTGATTTTAGAGAGTGCAGGTTTTATAAAAGGTAGATCTTGGTGTTCTAAACTACAAATGTCAAAATTGTTGAAGAACATTCCTCAAACCAAAATCTGGGCTCACAAAATATGTCTGCAGTTTAATTGTTAAGTAACATAGATGAAAAGTTGAGTGAAAACTATAATTATCATGTATGTTTCAGTTTCATTCCCCAGAAAACAAACTGAGATGGAAATTAGAATGTAGGAAGTTCATTAGGAAGTATTCTTGGGATCAACACCTGTTGAGAGCAAAGGAAGCAGGATTGAGCAGGAGATGAACTGTGCTGCGTTTGCAACAAAGACCTCAGCCAGGAGGCTCTGGAGCTGCGGGGAGGACACTTAAAGGTTTTTCTGAACTGGGTTGGGGAGGCTGGGCCTTTGTAAAGCTCATCAACCAGTCATTAATGTGCGCTGCTCCTGGTAAGGTGGTGGGACATTAGGCAAAGTGGCTCTGTTCAGCTGAGGGCAAGTCCCGGAGAAGGACTTAGCTGAGAGTTGCCAGCCGTCTACTCTACCAGAAGCTGGGGGCATGCATGCGTGCTTCAGACCTGGAGTGAGGCGATCTGGGCAGCACATCACAGCAACCACTGTAGTGTGAAATTGGTGATGGGAAAACGTATCAGTGATAGACATTTTGTGCAATAAAAATAGCTATTAATATATCCCGTACAATAAACATCACAAACCTGCCCAACAACCTACAGTAGCTCGCTACTGCTTCCTGTCTATTCTAAGCCCCAACTAAGTTATATAAGTTGATTAGTAAGGTAGGCCTTATGCTACTTATCTAAAACCTTACTTCCCATGAATTCCCAACTGAGGTCTTCAAGTTCAGTCAGGTAAGTGAACTCATACCTTTATTTCTGCCCACATTATTCTTCTCCATCTAAATCCAGCCCAAGTCCACTCTCTTCCTCCATGAAGCTCCTATACACATATTATCACACCTTCCTTCTCTGGATTGCAGCCCACAGGCTATGCCACAAAATTCAACCCTTAATTATAAATGATCTCCATCTCCAGTGGGTTTTGTTTGTTCGGGTTTTTTGTTTTGTTTTGTTTCAGTAGCTGTGTAGAGACTAAGCTCCCCAGTAAACCGAAAATTTTTCTAACCAGGCATGGTTGTGCGTGGGTGTAACCACAGCTACTTGGGAGGCTGAAGTGGGAGGATCGCTTGAGCTCAGGAGTTCAAGGCTTCAGTGAGCTATGATTGCGCCACTGCACTCCAGCCTGGGTGACAGAGCAAGACTCCATCTCTAAAAACAAACAAACAAAAAACTAAAATAAGAAAGTTCTTCTAGAGTAGGGGTTGTGCCTTTCTTTCCATAGCATCTACCATGTTAATGGGCACATGGTAGACATTGAATAGATTCAAAGATTTAGAGACAAAGTGATTTCAGAGATCACTTAGTCCAACCTAATTTTACAGGTGAGTTAACAGAGACTCAGACTAAGTTGTAGCACTCCTCTGAACTCCCACATTACTTTGTTTGTACCTCTTTTATGGTATTTATTGCTTTCTGTTTAGTATTTTAATTATCTTCCTACCTGTTTTATCCCTCTTTCTCTGTATTTTTATGGGCTATTTCTCTTCTGCCCATTGCTTGAATGCTGGTGTTCCCTAAGGCTCTGTTTTGGATCAGCTAACCTGAGCAATCCATTCCCATAGACTTTAATTATCACCAATGAAGTGGATGACTCACTAATCTGTATCTTTAGCCATATCTCTCCCCAGCAGTATTGCAACTGACAGCTCCACCTGGATGCTCTGCAAGATTCTCAAACTTCACTTGTTGTCCTTGACTCCTCGCTAATCGTTATATCCAACTGGTTACCAAATCCTATTCGTTTACTTTGGAAATGGCACACTAATCCTGATCTATGTATTCACTGCCACCTGTCATGAATTCAGGTCCTCCTCATCTCTGAATCATAGGAATAGTGTCTTCCCTGTTCTCCTTGTAACCTTTCTTTTTCTACTAGTTAACCCTCAAAGCTGGTACCAAAGTAATCTTTCCCAAAAATTAATCTAATAAAACCATTCCTTTGCTTAAAATAATTGGTTCTTTGTTCCTAATTTTGTTTTGTTTTGTTTTGAGACGGAGTATTGTTCTGTTGCCCAGGCTGGAGTGCAGTGGCACAATCTTGGCTCACTGCAACCTCTGCCTGCTGGGTTCAAGTGATTCTCCTGCCCCAGCCTCCTGAGTAGCTGGGATTACAGGCACCTGCCACCAAGCCTGGCTAATTTTTGTATTTTTAGTCGAGACAGGGTTTTGCCATGTGGGTCAAGCTGGTCTCGAACTCCTGACCTCAAGTCATCCGTCTGCCTCAGCCACCCAAAGTGCTGGGATTACATGCGTGAGCTACTGCGCCCAGCCTGTTACCTAAAATTAAAATCTAAACTTCTTACCATGGCATACAAAGTTTTTAAGAGAAAGGCAGATAATCGCCAGGCATGGTGGCTCACACCTGTAATCCCAACACTTTGAGAGGCCAAGGCAGGAGGATCACTTATGCCCAGGAGTTTGAGACCAGCCTGGGCAATATAGTGAGGCCCTGTCTCTATAAAAACACAAAAATAAAAAATAAATAAATGAAAGAAAGGCAGACAGTGAACCTAGTGAAGTCAAACTGCCAGGAGTCAAACTACCATTTAATAGCTATGTGATCTCAGGCAAGTTTATTTACTTCTCTGTGTCTGTTTTCCAGGTGGAAAATTAGCACAATAATTGTACTCTATCTGATAGGGTTGTTGTAAGAATTACATAAATTATTACACATTAAATGCATAGAACGGTGCCTGGCACATGTTAAATGCTGCTATTATTTCCAAATCTTGTAAATCTCATCTGCCTGAACCCCTTTCTCAAACCATATTTAAATTTTCAGCCAGATGTGCTCATGCTTGTAATCTCAGGCATGAGAGATTACACATCTGTGATCTCAACACTTTGGGAGGCCAAGCCAGGGGGATCACTTGAGGTCAGGAGTTTAAAGCTAGCCTGGGCAACGTAGCAAGATCCCGTCTCTACAAAAAATAAAGTTATCTGGATGTGGTGGCATGTGCCTGTAGTCCCAGCTACTCAGGAGGCTGAGGCAGGAGGACAGCTTCAGCCCAGGCAGTCAAGGCTGCAGCAAGCTATGATCATGTCACTGCACTCCAGCATGGGCAACAGAGCAAGGTCCACCTCTAAAAAAAACAGAAAAAGAAAAGGAAAAATTTCCTATTTCTCTAAACCCACCATGATGCATCCTTCCATTTTTTACCCATTTTCATATACTTTTTTCTTTCCTTGGAATACCTTTCCCACTGTGTTTTTTTTGTTTTGTTTTTTTTTGAGACGGAGTCTGGCTCTGTCACCCAGGCTGGAGTGCAGTGGCCGGATCTCAGCTCACTGCAAGCTCCGCCTCCCGGGTTTACGCCATTCTCCTGCCTCAGCCTCCCGAGTAGCTGGGACTACAGGTGCCCGCCACCTCACTCGGCTAGTTTTTTGTATTTTTTAGTAGAGACGGAGTTTCACCGTGTTAGCCAGGATGGTCTCAATCTCCTGACCTCGTGATCCGACTGTCTTGGCCTCCCAAAGTGCTGGGATTACAGGCTTGAGCCACCGTGCCCAGCCCCCACCTTGTTTCTTGATGAATTTATGTTTATCCTTCAAGGAAGAGGTTAAGGATAGTAGGCTGTCTGCAGTCTTCTCCATGATGCAGAGGTATATTCATCTTTAGACAAATTTTTTAAGTTGCAGACATTTATCTCAAAATAGAGTAGGCTCAGCATGGTTGCTCACACCTGTCATCACAACACTTTGGGAGGCCAAGGCAGGTGGATTGCTTGAGTCCAGGAGTTCAAGACCAGTCTGGGCAACATGGCAAGATCCTGTCTCTACAAAAAATAGAAATATTAGCCAGGCCTGGTGGCATGTGCCGGTAGTCTCACTTGGGAGGCTGAGCTAGGAGGATCACTTGAGCCTGGGAAGTTGGGGCTACAGTGAGCTGTGATTGTGCCACTGTACTCCAGAGATCCTCTCTCAAAAAAAAAAAAAAAAAAAAAAAGAGAGTAACTATTACAAAAAAAAAAAAAAAGATGAAGTTGAGATATATGCTGATAACAGAAAGATATTTGTGGTAGGCAGTTTCTACAGTGGCTCCCAATTCCTGCCTCCGATATTAACACCCTTGTATCATCTTTCTGTGTGTATGGGCTGGACCTAGTGACTTGCATCTAACGAATAGAATATGGCAAAAGTGATAGAGAGTCACTTCTGAGATTAGATGATAAAAGACTGACTTTCACTCTGCTCTCACTCTCTCTCTGACTCATGTCTTTCTTCTGATGAAGCAAGCTGCCATGTTGTGAACTGCCCTATGGGGAAGTCCATGTGGCAAGGAACTGAGGGTGGCCTCCAGCAGACAGCCAGAGCAAAACTGCACCCCTTGGTCCAATGGCCTGGGATATAGTGAATCCTGCCAACAACATGAGAAAGCCTGAGTCTACTGCAGTCCCAGGCAACACCCTTCCCCTTCCCGTTCCCCTTCCCCTTCCCTTCCTCTCCTCTCCCTTCCTCTCCTTTCCTTTCCCTTTTTCTTTCCTTTCCTCTCCTTTCCTTTCCTTTCCTCTCCTTTCCTTTCCCTTTTTCTTTTCCCTCCCTCCCTCCCTCTCTCTCTCTCTCTCTTTCTTTCTTTCTTTCCTTCCTTCCTTCTTTCTTTCTTTCTCAGTTTCACTCTGTTACTTAGGCTGGAGTGAAGTGGCACAACCTCTGCTCACACTGCAACATACGCCTCCTGGGTTTCAAGAGATTCTTCTGCCTCGGCCTCTGGAGTAGCTGGGATTACAGGCACCTGCCACCATACCTGGCTAATTTTTATTATTTATTTATTTATTTATTTATTTATTTATTTTTGAGACAGAATCTTACTCTGTCGCCCAGTCTGGAATGCAGTGGTGCGATCTCAGCTCATTGCAACCTCCACCTCCCAGGTTCAAGTGATTCTCATACCTCAGCCTCCTGAGTAGCTGGGATTCCAGATGTGTGCCACCATGCCCTGCTAATATTTGTATTTTTAGTAGAGACGGGGTTTCACCATGTTGGCCAGGCTGGTCTCAAACTCCTGACCTCAAGTAATCCACCCACCTCAGCCTCCCAAAGTGCTGAGATTACAGGCATAAGCTACCGCACCTGGCCTGATTTTTGTATTTTTAGTAGAGACGGGGTTTCTCCATGTTGGCCAGGCTGGTCTCGAAATCCTGGCCTCAGCTGATCCGCCCACTTCAGCCTCCCCAAAGTGTTGGAATTACAGGCGTGAGCCACAGCGCCCAGCATTTTTTTTTTTTTTTTTTTTTTGTGGTGGGCTCTCACTCTGTCACCCAGGTTGGAATGCAGTGGCGTGATCATAGTTCACTGCAGCCTTAAATTCCTGGACTCAAGCGATCCTCCTGCTGGGCAACATTTTGACTTGCAGCCTTTTGAGAGATCCTGAAACAGGAGCCCCAACAAAGCCCACATCCAGATTCCTGATCCATGGAAACTATGAGATAATAAATGTTGTTTTAAGCCACCAAGGTTTGGAGTAATTTGTTATGCAGCATTAGATAACCAATAACAATACTATATTGCTAAGTGAAGAAAGTTACAAAATAGCATATGTATGCTGTGTATATATATATATATACACACACACACACACACACAGTGTCATTGCATTTACACATAAAAACACAATGCATGTTTTTTCTATATAGTCACATCTATTTTTACTAATTTTACTAATTTTCACATTAACTATGAGGCTATTTGCATTTATATAAGGTACGTAGGGTAGACAAACTCATAGAGATAGAAAATGGAATGAGAGTTGCCAGGGGCTGGGGAAATGGGAAATGAGGAGTTGTTTAACAGGTAGAGAAGAGTTTTAATCAGGGACAATGAAAGCTCTTTGGATGGATGGTGGTGATGGTTGCACAACAATATGAATGTATTTAATGCCAGTGAACTGTACACCTAAAAATGTAGAAAATGGTAAATTTTACATTATGTATATTTTACCATAATTTTTAAAAACCACCAAATGGGGAAAACATTTAAAATGAGACAATCTAATAATTTAAAAGGTTTTTATATATTACTTTTTTTAAAAAAAGGATCGTATTCTCCCTTTTTGCACAAATTCTAGTGTCTACATCGCAAAGGTAATCTTCTGGCCAACTTAAAATTTAGGCTTTTAAGAGGGATGGTATGCCTGAAAAATCAACCTTCTTTTCTCAAATTCACATTCAGCAATGGGCTGGAGTTATCACCAATTACTTGCACTTAGTGAGCAGGCAGACACATAGCTACCATTTCCAGTGCTAGAAGGGAACCAAGGCTTTAAAAAAACTCCAAGAGAATGGCAAGAGAGCTTCTTGAAATATCTGATGGTATCTCAACCCTCATCAGGTAAATTCAGCAAAAGTCATCTGACCTCAGGAGGGAACCTGAAGAGCAAGGAAACTGACCCCTCTATCTGAGTATGTGGCTGTGTCCTCTATGTCTTCAAGCTGTTAAAATTCTTGTGTGTTTACCTACATTACAGGAACTTGTATTATTGGCTTGGCTCTGTTTGTGTCTTTTAGTTAATCATATCGTCATTGCTTTTTTCTTTTTTTCTTTTTTTAGAAATGGTCTCGCTCTGTCGCCCAGGCTGGAGTGCAGTGGCATGATCTTGGCTCACTGCAACCTCTACTTCCCAGCTCAAGCAATCTTCCAGCCTCAGCCTCCAGAGTAGCTGGGACCACAGGTGCAAGCCAACACACCCGGCTCATTTTTTCATTTTTGGTAGAGACGGGGTTTTGCCATGTTGCCCAGGTTGGTCTCCAACTTCTGAGCTCAAAGTGATTGGCCAGCCTTGGCCTTTCAAAGTGCTAGGATTACAGGAGAGCCACCATGACCAGGCCATCATTACTTTTTTACATCTATACAGACTGGTATTAGAAGTGAAATTGACTCAAAGTCCTAGCTCCTAAAGTAATTTGGAGGAATTTTTATGAAATGCAAACAGAGATAAATGTTGCAAGATTTCTAGGATGGTTCTCAGATCATCCTTGGAGCAGGAACCCCAAAATGTTCTGACTATTTATAATGGAGAGGGATCAATTCACTGTCCATTCTCATCTTGACTTCAAGTGGTTTGGCACAGTAAATTGAAAAGATATAAACATTTGATGAGGCCAAAAACATAATCTATGGGTGTTTCTATCAGTTTTTGCTAAAGTAGCCCAGGTTCCTGGGGTTTTCTTGAGGTTCCCAAGGTTTTCTAGACTAGTTAACTAAGCTTATAAGAGAAGGAAATTAGCCGGGCGCGGTGGCTCACGCCTGTAATCCCAGCACTTTGGGAGGCCGAGGCGGGCGGATCACAAGGTCAGGAGATCGAGACCACAGTGAAACCCTGTCTCTACTAAAAATACAAAAAATTAGCCGGGCGCGGTGGCGGGCGCCTGTAGTCCCAGCTACTCAGGAGGCTGAGGCAGGAGAATGGCGTGAACCCAGGAGGCGGAGCTTGCAGTGAGCCGAGATCGCGCCACTGCACTCCAGCCTGGGCGACAGCGTGAGACTCTGTCAAAAAAAAAAAAAAAAAAAAAAAAAAAAAAAAAGAGAAGGAAATTATTAGCTAGGAGTGGTGGCACGCACCTGTAATCCCAGCTACTTGGGAGGCTGAGGCAGGAGAATTGCTTGAACCCAGAAGGCGGAGGTTGCAGTGAGCCAGGATCACACCATTGCACTCCTGGGCAACAGAGCAAGCCTGGGCAACAGCTCAAGACTCCGTCTCAAAAAAAAAAAAAAAAAGGCCGGGCGCGGTGGCTCAAGCCTGTAATCCCAGCACTTTGGGAGGCCGAGACGGGCGGATCACAAGGTCAGGAGATCGAGACCATCCTGGCTAACCCGGTGAAACCCCGTCTCTACTAAAAAATACAAAAAACTAGCCGGGCGAGGTGGCGGGCGCCTGTAGTCCCAGCTACTCTGGAGGCTGAGGCAGGAGAATGGCGTGAACCCGGGAGGCGGAGCTTGCAGTGAGCTGAGATCCGGCCACTGCACTCCAGCCTGGGTGACAGAGCGAGACTCCGTCTCAAAAAAAAAAAAAAAAAAGAGAATGAAATTTAAACCAGTGGACACTGATATCTGGGATAAAAATACCTGGGTTGACATACTAGTGATTGAAAGAAAGACTGAGGACTCATTCACACCACAACTAACACTAGATTGAGCAACTTCTCAAGCAGAAACCAGGTAACCGCTGAGGCAGTGTTAAGAGGGGATGACAGTGGTGCCAAAGTATGCTGATTCTCACTGGCCCCACCTTTCCTGGCAGTGTAGAGAAAACCAAGGAGGAAAGGAGGTGAGCAAGTCATAGCTAAGGGGAAAATATTAAGTTAGAACAGCAATCAGACATTTTGAGGACACACTTGGGTACTATATATTTACATAATATTGCATCACTTTTTTATTTCGTGGGTAAGATAAAGGTATTGTGGTTTATATTCTTCAAAGATACGTGCTGGAGTGTTTTAACGATGAAGTGTTATGATGTTTAGGACTTACTTTCAATGGTTTCAGCAAGAAAAAAAGACACATAAATAGGAAGATAGTTAATAGATTATATATATACACACACAAATGTAGCACAATACTAGCAATTGGATAAATCCTAGTGAAAAGTATGTGGGTGTTTATTATACTATCCTTTCATCTTTTCTGTATGTTTAAAATTGTTCAAAATTAAAAGTTTTTTAAAAATAATTTAAACTGCTGTGAATAGCTTTATTTCAATATGTGTGAACTACTTTTGCTACTCTCAAAGACAAGGCTGAAATACATTATGACCTTGGAGCTCTGTCATTTGTGAAAACTACCTGAAGTTAAAA